>NC_055996.1:104208385-104808385 GCF_018446385.1 Zingiber officinale
CTAGGAAAAGTTCTGTGCTTGTACAAATTTTTGTACAGGGGAATATAATGGAATTCCGAGTAGCACCCAAGAATTGGTATCAGAGTTAGTTTTCTGCCTCTGTGTATTTGGTTTTAAGTTAAATTATGCACTTTTCATACATAAATTTAGGCAGGATAATAGTAGGATGTGTAAATAGATTAACTCTGTAGTTGCAGACATCCTCGTTCCAACTATTATGACCCTATTGTGTTTGTGTGTGATTTGGACCCTCGGGCATGTCAAGGGCATTTAATGTGTGTGCATGATTGTAATTATTAAATACAGTAGGAGCTGTATTTGTTTTAGGATTTTATATTCTGTTCGATCTAGATTACATGTACATTCCCTTGTGGAATATAGGATCGATAAATGTAAAATTTTATTTTTGTCGCAGATTCTATCCTTGTGAGGCGTGGTGCTATTTGAGGACTAGAGGCGTAGTGGAAAAGGAAGCAAGATAGACGCGACGACATGACCCGTTGGCAGCGGCTAGGGTTGGTGGCACACAGAGGACAACTATGAATGAGGCCATAATAGTTGGAAAATTATTTTTCATATTTATTGCCTTTTATGCTATTTATATGTGCTGTGTGTGTGCATGTTAAAATTTCTCATTTTAAATAACAAAGTGGGAGAGGAATTATTTAAATTCCACGGTCTCCATTACTGGTTTGTAAGTGATGCATTCAAACTTTCGCGTTGGCTTTGAGTGCCTTCCTCCACATCGGATAAGTTTGTTTGCGGATCACTAGATCAAACTTCCTTTATGGATGATTATAGGAAATTATTTAGATTTGTGTGATCTTCTCTATCTGATGGGGCACAATCCTATTTAATGGACTAAGTATCAAATAATGGTATACACTTAGGCGCATTTAATAGTATCCTCCACATCGGATTCACTGCTATTATTTGTGTGACCGAAGAAAAACCAACTATTAATTTTATTTGTCAAAAAGTCAGGTTGACAAGCTAATAAAATTAATGGGTAAAACCCCCTCTTATAAATGTTTAATTTTGTATACGTACACACTATCGTGACATACAAAATTCACGGTATTTTGAGGTGTTGGTGAATTTAAATAATATTGTTTGAGGAATCAATATTATTTTAAATTCTAAAGTTTTGACCAAATATTTTGTGATTCTTAGGATTTCAAATGACCTTCAATCATCTTGCTATTATATTGAAAGAAAACAAACTTTCTGGTCTCAATTATATTGATTGGAAATGAAACTTGGACATTGTCTTAACTACTGAAGGATACAAGTTCATACTTCTTGAGATCTGTCCTAGCATGCCTAATAAGGATTTTAGTGAAGAGGAGATAAAGAGACATAGTAAATGGGTCAAGGTAGATGAGATGATGCGGTGTTACATTTTTGACTTCTATGTCAAATATGCTGTAACATCAGTATCAGGCCCTACCCACTTAATGACCGAGGGGACACCCGTAAGAGATCATATCCTCAAGATGATGACTCATTTGACGGGCTGTCCTCGCAGAAACAAGAATAATGAAGGTGTATCTTATCCATTAGTTGTCGAAACATGTTTAGCGGCGTTATCTACCAGCACCTAGTGTGTAGATACGAGAATCACTGATCATGTCTGCAATTCATTGCAGGGGTTCCAGGAAATTTGACAACTACATGAAGGGGAAATCACAGTCTACATGGGCAATGCTACGAGAGTGGCGGCTGTTGCAGTGGGAGATGTTTATTTATCTTTTGATAGGAATAAAATATTGATTTTGAGAAATTATCTTTACGTACTATATTTTAGAAAGAACTTGATTTCAGTTTTTAAATTATTTAGGGATGGATATTCTCCAATAACTCTCACAATACAACAAATAGAAATTAATAAGACATCTTCTAATTCTAATAAGAGAAAGCAACCTTCAAAAATAAACCAAACATATTTTTGGCATATAAGGCTTGGTCATATTAACTTGAGTAGGATTCAAAGGCTAATAGCCGATGGACCTTTGGGTTCATTAGTGGTGGAAAATTTTCCAACCTGTGAATCTTTCTTGGAAGGAAAAATGACTAAGAGACCTTTTAAGGCCAAGAGGTATAGAGCCAAAGATGTGTTGGAATTGATTCATTTTGATTTGTGTGGACCTATGACTATCTAGGCAAGAGGTGGTTTCGAATATTTTGTCTCTTTTATAGATGATTATTTGAGATACGAGTACATTTACTTGATGCGCCGCAAGTCTGAGTGCTTTGATAAGTTCAAAGAATACAAGACTGATGTGGAGAAACGTCATGGTAAAGGTATCAAGACACTACAGTCTGATCGTGGTGGCGAGTACCTCTTAGGAGAGTTTAGGAGTTATTTATCAGAGGTACAGATTAAATCCCAACTGTCTGCACCTAGTACACTCCAACAGAATGGTGTGGCAGAATGAAAGAATATGATTCTTATGGAAATAGTTAGATCAATGATGAATTATTCAGAATTATCAAATTCGTTTTGGGGATATGCTCTGGAAACGGCAGTGTACATTCTGAACTTGGTACCTTCTAAGTCAGTAACCTCTACTCCCACAGAATTATGGAATAGGCGTAAACCTAGTTTGAAACATATTCAGATTTGGGGTAGTCCAACACATATGCTGAAGGGAGACACTGATAAGTTGGAATCACGTACAGAAGTTCTCTTGTTTGTAGGTTATCCTAAAGGAACGAAAGGTGGTTTATTTTATAGTCCTAAAGATTATAAGGTCATTGTTAGCACTAATGCCCGATTTTTAGAAGATGACTATGTAATGAACCACAAGCCCATGAGTAAAATTGTACTTGAGGAAATAAGAGAAGACACGTTTACTTTAGTACCAACGGTATAAGATGAGATACCACAAGAAACTACAATATGTGTCACAAATGATGCACAATTACAAGTAGTGTCTCGTCATAGTGAGAGGGTTGTTAGGCAACCTGATAGATTCATATTTTTGGGAGAATTTTTGGACTTGATCCCTGGTGAACATGAACATGATCCCTGAACATATGATGAAGCACTCCAAGATAAAGATGCAACATCTTGGCAAAGTGCAATGAACTCTGAAATAGAATCTATGTACTCTAATCAATTCTGGGAGCTTGTAGAACTACCAAATGATGTAAAAGCCATTGGATGTAAATGTGTCTACAAAAGAAAAAGAGGGACAGACGGGAAGGTGGAAACCTTCAAAGCAAGCCTTGTTGCAAAAGGGTATACTTAGAAAGAGGGAATTGATTATGAGGAAACCTTTTCACCGGTAGCCATGCTTAAGTCTATCCGGATTCTTTTATCTATTGCCACTCATATGGATTATGAGATTTGGCAAATGGATGTCAAGATAGCTTTCCTTAATGGAAGTCTTGAAGAAAACATCCATATGAAGAAACCAGAGGGATTCATTGCAAAGGGCAAAGAACATCTTGTATGTAAGCTCAATCGAACTATCTATGGGCTGAAGCAAGTTTCGAGATCTTGGAACATTCGGTTTAATGAAGTGATCCAGTCTTATAGATTTATTTAGTGTCCGGATGAGTCTTATGTATACAAGAAGAGTGACGGAAATGTGGTGGTATTTCTTGTACGATACGTAGATGACATTTTGTTCATTGGTAACAATGTCAAAGTGTTGTCAGACGTATGGTTGTCCAAGCAGTTTGATATGAAGGATTTGGGAGAATGTGGACATATTCTTGGGATCAAAGTAATAAGAGATCGCAAGAAAAGAATGTTGTGCTTATCCCAAGCTTCATACATCGATACTATTCTAGCTCGTATTAGCATGCAAAACTCTAAGAAATGTTTTCTACCTTTTCGGCATGGAGTACCTTTATCTAAAGAGATGTCTCCTAAAACATCAAAGGAAATAGAGGACATGAAAGCAGTTTCTTATGCTTCGGCTGTAGGAAGCCTAATGTATGCGATGGTATGTACGAGACCAGATATCTATTTTGCTGTATGCATGATTAGCAGATATCAAAGTAACCCAGGACAAGGACACTGGACTGTCGTAAAGCATATATTGAAGTACCTGAAAAGGACTAGAGATTATATGCTAGTTTACCAGACAGATGATTTGCTCCCTGTGGGTTACACGGATTCGGACTTCCAATCAGACAGGGACAATAGTAAGTCGACCTTAAGGTATGTGTTTACTTTGAGAGGTGGAGTCATAGCATGGAGGAGTGTTAAGCAGAAATGCGTTTCGGACTCCACCAGGGAAGTTGAGTATGTGACAGCCTCTGAGGCAGCCAAAGAAGCTGTATGACTCTGAAACTGCTTGATGGACTTAGATGTGATTCCTAGTTTGCCCAAAATTATCACAATTTATTGTGATAATAGTGGTGCAGTAGCAAACTCGAAGGAACCACGAGCCCATAAGGCAAGTAAACACATTGAGCGCAAGTACCACCTGATACGAGACATCGTAAAGTGAGGAGAAGTTGTTGTCGCCAAGATTGCATCAGAAGATAACCTGGCAGATCCTTTCACTAAGGTCCTTCTGGTGAGAGCTTTTGATGGACATGTTGAGGGGATGAGGATCAGATGTATGGTAGCATAGTCTTTTAGTATAAGTGGGAGATTGTTAGAATGTATACTAAAAACTTAACTTTTTGTATAAATATTTATTTTGAAATGAGAATCACATTGGTCAAATGTCTACATTTAGTTAAATGTAATTTCCCATTTAATTTATATTATAGATAACATGGTGTATGGTGTCACACGGATGATCATGTTATCAGTTCCTTATAAATTATAAATAGAAGCTCATAACCAAGATGGATTGGGATAAACCATTGGAATGGTTGTAGTGTAATTTGGTACTAATTTATCTTGACTATAAAATTACACTAGTACACTATGTGTGTATAGAGCAGAACCATTTGAGGTTGTTCCTTTTATACTGACTACATAAAAGAACAGAACCTCTGTTATTATGGATGTACGTACTCTTAATCCCGATATAATAACAAGCACATGTACTTAGTATTTATTTCTTTAATTTATCAAAGGGTGAGATTTATTCGTTAAATCAATAGGCCCGATAAGTTGGGAAATAATATTATTTATATGGTGTGTTGTTGATTATAGAAGGAAATTGTGTCCTATTTATTAGGATGATGATGTCCCCTTGAGGAGCTCATAAGAATTGTCATGTAAACACTGCAGGTAAACTTAATTCCGACATGACAATGAAGTTGAGTGGTACTACTCTTGGAGCTAGATGTTAATTAAGTGAGTTGTTAGTAACTCATTTAATTAATGTGCATTCGATATCTTAAACACAAGGAGATTAACACACTCATGATAAGAAGGAGCCTATAATGTAATATGAGATTGGTGCGGTAGTTCATTAATAACTCTTTAGTAGTATGAGTTATTATTTATGAACTTGAGTTGGGTGTTCGGGTCGAACACAGGAAGCTTAAGCTCATCAAGAGGCCAAAACCAATTCATCCTCTAGGTCCCTGTTGTAGCCTCTATAAAGCCTCCCATTCACCCATTTTGATTATCCTTCCTACCCAAGAAAGGGGTCGACCACATCCTTCTTGGTGCCCAAGCAATGGGTCGGCCAAGTCTTGCTTGGTGTCCAAGATGTGGGTTGGCCAAGCCTTGCTTGGTGTCCAAGCAAGGGGTCGGCCATACCATAAAAGAAGAGAAAAGGAAGTTTTTATTTAAAATAAAATTTTGTTAAAATCTTTCCTTTTATGGTTATCTACAATGGTTTAAAAGAAAGATTTTAATTTTGTTAAAATCTTTCTTTTTTTGTAAACAACTATTATAGGAATAAAAGGAAAATTTTGTTTAAAACAAAATTTTGTTAATTTTCCTTTTATAACTATTTACAATGCTTTAAAAGAGATATTTTAATCTTTCCTTTTTTTTTTTGTAAATCATCCACAATAGAAATAAAAGGAAAATTTTATTAAAACTTTCCTTTTTTGCCGCTAGCAAAGAATATAAAAGAGGAGGAGGGTGGTGCCCAAAGACAACTAAAGTTCTCTCTCTTTTATTCTTTTTGGTGGTCGACCTCTTCTTCTTGTAAGGGGATCGGTGGCCGGCTTGAAGGGGGGTTGGATAGACGACACTCCCAAATCGATAGCTTTCTACACTATTGTTAGCTTGCGCAGCGGAAATACAAACAAAACAAACAAGCTAAACTAAAACTAAGCCAAGAAATGAAATGCAAACCAATACACGTCCGTTTAACGTGGTTCGGAGATTAGGGCTCCTACTCCACGGTTGTCCGTAAGGTGGACGATCCCGATCCTTTGATGGATTATTCCCCGATAAACTTCGGCTAGCTCACGTAGCTCCTTGTGGGTGGAGAAACTGTTGGTTAGTCCTAGGAAAATCGTACCGGTTCCATTGTACAAAAATTTTGTACAAGTGTCGAACATTTCCTTAAATAATCTATTGTGTTCTTTAGAAGTTAAATTAGGAATCACAGATGGAACTTAACATCATTGATTCCAAATTTAACTTATCTGTTCTTAATGGTTTAGATTTGAATCGCAAGCGGAACTTAACACTATTGATTCAAATCCACCTATGTTATTAATTTTCAAAATTAACTTCCAAAACTGCATGGTGAGGCACATGACCTTCTTGGATATGAGAGCAACCACCACCGCCTAGACAAAGCCTTTTAAGGAAAGCTAATATTTAATTTCCTTAAATAACTCTAGGTTAACCAAAAAGAACAATCGAATCACAAATTCGAAAAAGAAGAAAACACAAACTCGAAAAACTAATTCGAAAAACTAGATCTAATGCCTCTTGTGTTTGGAATTCTTACAGAGAAAAATAACTAGCATGATGCGGAAAATAATTGCTAATTATACCTTCTCTTTGTATGCTAATGACCTCGAGATCTTCTGCCATATTCCTCGCCTCGCCTTGGACGTCGTGTGGGCGACGATCCTCCAAGATGAACACCAACCAAAAGCTTTCTTCCTCTTCCTCTAAGATTCGGCCACCACCACCACCAAGGAGAAGAGAGCAAGGGAAAAGAGAAGGAGAAGGGGCCGGCCACACCAAGATCTCCAAGCAAGAGAATAAGAATTGTGTCTCATGAAGCCTCCTCACCCCTTCTTTTATAATACTTGCCCAAGGCAAATAAGGGAAGAATTTTTACAAAAATTAAAATCTTCCTCTAGTTTTTCCTTTTCCCTTTTTATTTTCCTTTTCTTTCCTCTTGATTGAATCAATCACCAAATCAATGATTGAATGAATCTTATCTTGGCCGGCCCCTTGCTTGGGCACCAAGCAAGGTGGCCGGCCACTTATAGGAAGAAAAGAAAATTTTTTATAAAATTTTTACAAGAAGAAAATCTCTTATAAAATTTTACAAGCTCTCTTTCCTAAAGAGGATGTTAAAAAGGAAAGTTTTAAAAAATTAAAACTATGTTTTAAAATTTAAAAACTTCTCTTTAAAAATTTCTTTTTTTAACATGAATAGAAAATTTTAATTTTTAAAACTTCTCTTCCTTTTTTCTAAAACCATGAGGATGGTTAAAAAGAAAAGTTTTAAAACTTTTAAAACTCTCTATTAAAATATGTGGCATAATTCAAATAAGGAAAGTTTTAAAAAATTAAAATATCTCTTTTAAAACTTATAGTTTTCTACAAAGAGAAGATTTTAAAAATTCAAAACAACCCTCCTTGTTTGAATTATTATGGCCGGCCCCTACTAGTTTGTTCATCAAACAATAGGGCCAACCCCTATAAAAGAGGATGTGGCCGGCCATTGCTTGGTCACCAAGCAATGGACCGACCGCCTTCTTATACATCAAGAAGAGCCTTACATTTGGATGGACTTGAGGCTATAATGAGGCTACAACAGGGACCTAGAGGAGAAATTGGTTTTAGCCTTCCGATGAGCTTGAGTATCCCGTGTTTGCCCCGAACACACAACTCAAGTTCATCGATAATAACTCATTCCACTAGAGAGTTATTATCGCACTACCGCACCAATCCCAAATTACATTATGGGCTCCTTCTTATCATGAGTGTGTTAGTCTCCCTGTGTTTAAGATAACGAATGTTCACTAATTAAGTAAGTTATTGACAACTCACTTAATTAATATCTAGCTCCAAGAGTAGCACCACTCAACTTCATTGTCATGTCGGACTAAGTCCATCTGCAGGGTTTAACATGATAATCCTTATGACCTCCTCTTAGGGACATTCTCAACCTAGATAACTAGGACACAGATTCCTTCTATAATCAACAACACACACTATAAGTAATATCATTTCCCAACTTATCGGGCATATTGATTTATCGAGCTAAACTCACCCTTTGATAAGTCAATGAAATAAATATTAAATATATGTGCTTGTTATTATATTAGGATTAAGAGTACACACTTCCATAATAACTAAGGTCTAGTTCTTTTATTAAGTCAGTACAAAAAAAACTTACCTAAAATGGTCCTATTCAATACACTTAGAATGTACCAGTGTAATTTATTAGTCAAGATAAACTAATACTTAATTACACTACAACTATTCTAATGGTTTGTTCCTTTCCATCTTAGTCGCGAGCAACTATTTATAATTTATAAAGAACCGACAACATGATCTTCTGAGTGTGACACCATACTCCATGTTATCTACTATATAAATTAATTAAATAATTACATTTAACAAATAAATATAGATATTAACCAATGTGATTCTTTTATTTCAAAAATAAATGTTTACAAAAGCTAGACTTTTAATATACACTCTAACAATCTCCACTTATACTAAAAGACTAAGCTGTCATATCTATTGCCATACATCTGATTCTCATCCCCTCTACATGCTGATCAAAAGCTTTCGCCGGAAGGGCCTTAGTGAAAGGCTCTGCCAGGTTATCTGCTGATGTAATCTTGGCGACGACAACTTCTCCTCGCTTGACGATGTCTCGTATCAGGTGGTACTTGCGTTCTATATGTTTGCTTGCCTTATAGGTTCGTGGTTCCTTCGAGTTTGCAACTGCACTGCTATTATCACAATAAATTGTGATGATTTTGGGAAAACCAGGAATCACATCTAAGTCCATTAGAAAGTTCCTGAGCTACACAGCTTCTTTGGCTGTCTCAGAAGCTGCCACATACTCAGCTTCCATGGTTGAGCCTGAAACGCACTTCTGCTTAATACTCCTCCATGCAATGGCTCCACCTCCTAAAGTAAACACATAGCTTGATATAGACTTACTATTATACCTATCTAATTGGAAATCCGAATCCGTGTAACCCACAGGGAGCAAATCATCTGCTTGGTAAACTAGCATATAATCTCTAGTCCTTCTCAGGTACTTCAATATATGCTTTATAGCAGTCCAATGTCCTTGTCCAGGGTTACTCTGATATCTGTTAACCATGCCCATGGCAAAACAGATATCAGGTCTCATACACAACATTGCATACATAAGGCTTCCTACAGCCGAAGCATAAGGAACTGCCTTCATGTCCTCTATCTCCTTTGATATCTTCGGAGACATCTCTTTAGATAAGGCTACTCCATGCCTAAAAGGTAAGAAACCTTTCTTGGAGTTCTGCATGCTAAAACGAGCAAGGATTGTATCTATATATAAAGCTTGGGATAGGCACAACATTCTTTTCTTGCGATCCCTTATAACTTTGATCCCAAGAATGTGTGCACATTCTCCTAAGTCCTTCATATCAAATTGTTTGGACAGTCATACCCTTACGTCCGATAATACCTTGACATTGTTGTCAATTAACAAAATATCATCTATGTATAGTCCAAGAAATACCACCACGTTTCCGTTACACTTCTTGTATACACAAGACTCATCCGGACACTGAATAAATCCATATGATTGGATTACTTCGTTAAACCGGATGTTCCAAGATCTTGAAGCTTGCTTCAGTCCATAAATGGACCGATTAAGCTTGCACACTAGATGCTCTTTGCCCTTTTCAATGAACCCTTCTGGTTGCTTCATATGAATGTTTTCTTCAAGGCTTCCATTAAGGAAAGCTGTCTTGACATCCATTTGTCAAATCTCATAATCCATATGAGCGGTAATGAATAAGAGTATCCGGATAGACTTAAGCATGGCTACCGGCGAAAAAGTCTCCTCATAATCGATTCTCTCTTTCTGAGTGTACCCTTTCGCAACAAGCCTTGCTTTGAAGATTTCTACCTTGCCGTCTGTCCCTCTTTTCCTTTTGTAAATCCACTTGCATCGAACGGCTTTTATACCATTAGGTGGTTCTACAAGCTCCCAGACCTTATTAGAATACATAGATTCTATTTCGGAATTCATTACCTTTTGCCAAGATACTGCATCTATATCTTGGAGTGCTTCGTCATATGTTCGGGGATCAGGTTCATGTTTACCCGGGATCAAGTCCGAAGACTCTCCCAAAAACATGAATCTCTCAGGTTGCCTTACAATCCTCCCACTACGACGAGGCACTATCTCTGATTGTGTATCCTGTGTGACACGTGTTGAAGTTTCTAGTGGTACTTCATCTTGTACTGTTGGTACTAAAGTAGACGTGTCCTCCCTTATTTCTTATAGAACTATTTCACTCATGGGCTTATGGTTCATTACATAATCTTCTTCTAAAAATCAAGCATTGGTGCTAACAATGATCTTCTGATTTTTAGGATTATAAAACAAACCACCTTTCGTTCCCTTAGGATATCCCACAAATAGACAAACTTCTGTATGTGATTCCAACTTATCAGTATCTCCCTTCAGCGCATGTGCTGGACTACCCCATATCCGGATATGATTCAGACTAGGCTTACGCCCATTCCATAATTCCATGGGAGTAGAAGGAACTATTTTAGAAGGTATCATATTCAGAATGTACACTGCTGTTTCTAAAGCATATCCCCAAAACGAATTTGGTAATTCTGAATAACTCATCATCGATCTAACTATTTCCATAAGAGTCCTATTCCTTCGTTCTGCCACACCATTCTATTGGGGTGTACCAGGTGCAGACAATTGGGATTGAATCCTGACTTCTGATAAGTAATTCCTAAACTCTCCAAAGAGGTATTCGCCACCACGGTCAGACCGTAGTGTCTTAATACTTTTACCAAGACGTTTCTCCACATCAGCTCTATATTCTTTGAACTTGTCAAAGCATTCAGACTTGCGGCGCATCAGGTAAATGTATCCGTATCTTGAATAATCATCTATAAAGGAGACGAAGTATTCATAACCACCTCTTGCCTGAATAGACATAGGACCACACAAATCAGAATGAACCAATTCTAACGCATCTTTGGCTCTATACCCCTTGGCCTTAAAAGGTCTTTTGGTCATTTTACCTTCCAAGCAGGATTCACATGTTGGAAAGTTTTCCAACTCTAATGAACCCAAGAGTCTATCGGCTACAAGCCTTTGAATCCTACTTAAGTTAATATGACCTAGCCTTAGATGCCAAAGATACGTCTAGTTCATTTCCGAATGTTCTTTTCTCTTATTAGAGTTAGAAGATGTGCTATTAATTTCCATATTTTGCTTTGTGGGAGAAATTGGATTTAAAGTATATAAATTGCCAACCAATGCACCAGAATAGATAATCACCTTATTTCTCTTTATAACCACATTGTTACTAAAGGAAACTGAATATCCATCCAAATACAGTTTAGAAACTGAAATTAAATTCTTTCTAAAACTGGGTACATAAAGATAATTTTTTAAAATAAAATTTCTATTCCTATCAAAAGATAAGTAGACGTCTCCCACTGCAACAGCCGCCACCTTAGTAGCATTGCCCATGTAGACGATTATCTCTCCTTCAAATAGTCGTCGGATTTCCTGGAACCCCTGTAAAGAATTGCAGACATGATCAGTGGCTCCTATATCTACACACCAGGTGCTGGTAGATAACACCGCTAAACATGTTTCAACTACTAGATCATGAGATATACCTTTATTGTTCTGATTCCTACGAGGACAGTCCGCCTTCCAATGTCCTGACTGTTTGCAGATGAAGCACTTTCCCTTTGGCTTCTTTATTCCAGCTTTCTGTCCTGTACCCTGAGGTTTATTCACTTTCTTTGCTGAAAAGACCTGTTTCTTCTTCTTCTTGCCTTTTGACTTAGAAGTAGAACCATTTTCAGTATAGTGAATCTGAGAACTGTGACGAAATATTCCTTCTGTTGCCTGTAGTTCTGTCAGAAGTTCCGCCAATGTATACTCTCTTTTGTTCATGTTATAGTTCAGGCGGAACTGCTCAAAACTTCTAGGTAGCGTTTGGAGAATTATATCGACCTGGGTTTTCCCATCGATTTCTCCTCCAAGGACTTGTATTTCATTCAGATAAGCCATCATTTTGAGGATATGATCCCTTACGGGTGTCCCCTCAGACATGGTGGCTGTCATTAGCTTTCTCATTGATCTCCTCTGGGGTAGAGTCACCGTTAGGTGCATCAGGGCAAGTTTCAGTCAGTACAAACTTATAGCTCTCGGCGGTAAGAACAATGTCCAGGTTCCTTTTCCAATCTATATAGTTGGGACCAGTAAGTTTGTTCTCTTTCAGTATAATGGTCAGTGGGTTGAAAGTCATCCTAAGAATCACAAAATAAACTTTGGTCAAGACTCTAAATTTAGAATAATATTGATTCCTCAAATAATACTATTTTAAATTAACCAACATCTCAAATCACCGTGAATATTGCATGTCACGTTAGTGTGGACGTATACAAATTCAACATTTGTAAGAGGAGGGAGTAACCCATTAATTTTATTATCTTGTCATCCTGACTTTATGACAAATAAAATTAATAGTTGATTTTTCTTTGGTCACACAAAACAATAGCAGTGACTCCGTTGGGGAGGATACTATTGAATGCGTCTAAGTATATACCATTACTTGATACTTAGTCCATTAAATAGGATTGCGCCCCTTCAGTTGGAGAAGATCACACGCTCCTAAATAATTTCCTATAACCATCCATAAAGGAAGTTTGATCTAGTGATCCACAACAAACTCATCCGTTGTGGAGAGAGAGAGAGTAGAGCTGTCAATTTGGGTTGGGCCCGTCGGGTTGGTCCACCCCGCCAAACAATTTAAGCGGGTTGGGTTAGAATTTTATCAACCCAAGTCCGCCGTGGGCCAACCCGCCTAGGCCCGCGACCCACGCGGGTCGGCCCGCTCGGGCTTGGGTTGGCCCGCGGGTTGAAAAACATATGTAAGCTAAGTTTTAGGCCAATTTATTATCTTTCTTTGTTATAATTTTGAAATCAAAATAGTACTTTTCATCCAACATAAGTACTCATTTGTGTTTATTTATATTTAAAATACATGTTTATGTATACATTTAATTGTAGAAAACTTTTTCGAAGTAAAATGTTGAATATATGAAATATTTTTTAATTTGTTTAAAAATTTTTGATGGGCCCGCGGGTTGGCCCGCCAAACCCGCAACCCGCCTTAGAATGGGTTGGGCTGGAAATTTCCCAACCCGTCAAGTTGGCGGGTTGGCCCGCCCCGCCCCGCCAAATGGTTAGCCGGCCACGGGCCGACCCGCCCCGCCACGGGTTGGCCCGTCTGACAGCTCTAGGAGAGAGGCACTCAGAGCCAACACGCAAGCTTGTTGCATCACTTACAAACCAGTAATGGAGACCATGAGATTTATTTAAAATCTCTCTCCCACTTAGTTATTTAAAATGAGGATTTTAACCTATGCTAGCATACATCACATGCACATAAACATCACAGTAAATAAAAGCAATAAATTTGGAAATTAATTTTCCAACTATTATGACCTTTTCCATCACTGTCTTAAGTATGCTCCAACCCTAGCTGCTGCCATCTTTAGCCACCACCATCAGGTCGAGTTCTCGCATCTATCTTACTTCTTATTCCGCTGCGCCTCTGGTCCTCCAATAGCACCACGCCTCGCAAAGATACGATCCGCGACAGATATAGAATTTTACATATATCGATCCTATATTCCATAAAGGAATGTACATATATTCTAGATCGAACAAAAAATAAAATTCTAAAAATAATACAGCTCCTGCTGTATTTTATACATACAATCATGGACACAAAATAATGCCCTTAACATGTCCAAGGGTCCAATCACACATAATTACTAAATGTCATAATAGTTGGAGCCTGCAACTACAGAGTTAGCACAACCTACTATTATCCTGCCTAAATTATGTATGACATGTGCATAATTAATTTGAAAACCAAAACACACAGAGGCAAACCCTAGCTCTGATACTAATTGTTGGTTAGTCCTAGGAAAATCGTACCGGTTCCACTGTACAAAATTTTTGTACAAATATCAAACCTTTCCTTAAATAACCTATTGTGTTCTTTAGAAGTTCAATTAGGAATCGCAGACGGAACTTAACATCATTGATTCCAAATTTAACTTATCGGTTCTTAATGGTTTAGATTTGAATCGCAAGCGGAACTTAACACTATTTATTCAAATCCACCTATGTTATTAATTTCATTAAATATTAATTTCCAAAATTGGCTTCCTAGACTGCATGGTGAGGCACATAACCTTCTTAGATATGGGAGTAACCACCACCGCCTAGATAAAGCCTTTTAAGGAAAGCTAATATTTAATTTCCTTAAATAACTCTAGGTTAACCAAAAAGAACAATCAAATCACAAATTCAAAAAAGAAGAAAACACAAACTCAAAAAATTAATTCAAAAAACTAGATCTAATGCCTCTTGTGTTTGGAATTCTTACAGAGAAAAATAACTAGCATGATGTGGAAAATAATTGCTAATTATACCTTCTCTTTGTATGTTAATGACCTCGAGATCTTCTGCCATATTCCTCGCCTCGCCTTGGACGTCGTGTGGGCGACGATCTTCCAAGATGAACACCACCCAAAAGCTTTCTTCCTCTTCCTCTAAAATCCGGCCACCACCACCACCAAGGAGAAGAGAGCAAGGGAAAAGAGAAGGAGAAGGGGCCGACCACACCAAGATCTCCAAGCAAGAGAATAAGAATTGTGTCTCATGAAGCCTCCTCACCCCTTCTTTTTATAATACTTGCCCAAGGCAAATAAGGGAAGAATTTTTACAAAAATTAAAATCTTTCTCTAGTTTTTCCTTTTCCCTTTTTATTTTCCTTTTCTTTCCTCTTGATTGAATCAATCACCAAATCAATGGTTGGATGGATCTTATCTTGGCCGGCCCCTTGCTTAGGCACCAAGCAAGGTGGCCGACTACTTATAGAAAGAAAAGAAAAATTTTTATAAAATTTTTACAAGAAAAAAACATCTTATAAAATTTTACAAGCTCTCTTTCCTAAAGTGGATGTTAAAAAGGAAAGCTTTTAAAAATTAAAACCATGTTTTAAAATTTAAAAACTTCCCTTAAAAATTTCTTTTTTTAACATGAATAGAAAATTTCAATTTTTAAAACTTCTTTTCCTTTTTTCTAAAACCATGAGGATGGTTAAAAAGGAAAGTTTTAAAACTTTTAAAACTCTCTATTAAAACATGTGGCATAATTCAAATAAGGAAAGTTTTAAAAAATTAAAATCTCTCTTTTAAAACTTATAGTTTTCTACAAGAGAAGATTTTAAAAATTCAAAACAACCCTCCTTGTTTGAATTATTGTGGTCGACCCCTACTAGTTTGTTCATCAAACAATAGGGCCGGCTCCTATAAAAGAGGATGTGGTCGGCCATTGCTTGGTCACCAAGCAATGGACCGACCCCCTTCTTGTACACCAAGAAGAGCCTTACATTTGGATGGACTTGAGGCTATAATGAGGCTACAACAGGGACCTAGAGGAGAAATTGGTTTTGGCCTTCCGATGAGCTTGAGTATCCCGTGTTCGCCCCGAACACACAACTCAAGTTCATCGATAATAACTCATTCCACTAGAGAGTTATTATCGCACTACCGCACCAATCCCAAATTACATTATGGGCTCCTTCTTATCATGAGTGTGTTAGTCTCCCTGTGTTTAAGATAACGAATGTTCACTAATTAAGTAAGTTATTGACAACTCACTTAATTAATATCTAGCTCCAAGAGTAGCACCACTCAACTTCATTGTCATGTCGGACTAAGTCCACCTGCAGGGTTTAACATGGCAATCCTTATGAGCTCCTCTTGGGGACATTCTCAACCTAGATAATTAGGACATAGATTCCTTCTATAATCAACAACACACACTATAAGTAATATCATTTCCCAACTTATCGGGCATATTGATTTATCGAGCTAAACCTCACCCTTTGATAAGTCAAAGAAATAAATATTAAATATATGTGCTTGTTATTATATTAGGATTAAGAGCACACACTTCCATAATAACTAAGGTATAATTATTTTATTAAGTCAGTATAAAAAGAACTTACCTAAAATGGTCCTATTCAATACACTTAGAATGCACCAGTGTAATTTATTAGTCAAGATAAACTAATACTTAATTACACTACAACTATTCTAATGGTTTGTTCCTTTCCATCTTAGTCGCGAGCAACTATTTATAATTTATAAAGAACCGACAACATGATCTTCTGAGTGTGACACCACATTCCATGTTATCTACTATATAAATTAATTGAACAATTACATTTAACAAATAAATGTAGATATTGACCAAATGTGATTCTTTTATTTCAAAAATAAATGTTTACAAAAGCTAGGTTTTTAGTATACACTCTAACAGAAACCTCACCACAACCCTCACAAGAACTCCTTTGACGCTAGGGCACATGTAGACTACTAATAGAGATTAACCACTTCTATTTCGTCAACTTCAACCAAGCTTCCAAGGCTTGATTATATAGGCCGCGGGTTAGAAAACCCCGACTACCAGTTAACTGCCAAAACATGCAGTCGACTGCCCTCTGTGGAAATTCGACCGTTACATCCCAACGGCTCGATACCAGTCGAGCAGTCGACTGCTCCACACTGGCTGAGTGAACAGAAGCATTCTGTTCGCTCCCAGTCAACTGCATCAGTCGATTTCACCAGTCGATTGATGAAACATACAATCGACTGGTACTGAGTACATTCTCTCACAACACTCGGACCCTCACCCTTACCACTCATTTGACGCTTCCTTCGCAGCCTTGACCTTTTCCCTTCAAGCCTACTTCCTCTTTGGCTCTTGTCCCTAGGATGCATACAAGCTTGCGGCTCATCCCCAATACCATCCTTCGCGTATGCCTCGAAGTCGCTTCCCTCAGCCCTTGTCCTCGCTGCTTTGTCCACGGTCCCTCGGATGTATACAAGCCCGCGGCTCGTCCCCAATGCCATCCTTCATCGGACCCGAAGCCATCAACCTGAGTCACATGTGTATCCTGCAGTCCTGCACAACTCAAGTACACATATCAAATACAAGGGTGAACCTAACTTAAACCCTTTTCCCAAACACCAAAACACATGGTCCCACGGACCATTGGGATTGCTCCAACACTTCTCTCTATCTCTCTTTAAACCGGCGCCCCACTTCTTCCATTTCTTCCCTCTAGGGCCGGTGCCCATCTCACCTTGGTGGTCACGACTTGAAGGAGAAGAAGAAGAAGAGAAGAAGCACTTGGTGGTCGGTTGCTTGGAGGAGAAGAAGAAGAAGGAGGAGGCGCCTCTTCACTTTATATTCTTTGGTGGCCGAAAGTTTGGAAAGGAAGGAGAAGGTCGAGTGTCTTTGTCTTGGTAGATCGTCGCCCACATGATGTCCAAGAAGAGGAGAGGAATATAGCAGAAGATCAAGAGGTCTTTAAGCTACAAAGAAAGGTATAACTAGTTAATTGTTTCCGCTGCATACTAGTTTAACTTTTTTTTTGTATGGATCCTGAAATACCAATACAAGAGGCTAGCGATTTTGTACTTCGATTGAGGTCTCTGTAGTTAAACCTAATATTACTGTAAGGAGTTTAAATATTCAATTTCTTTGAAAGGCTTTGTCTAGGAAGTGGTGGATGATCCTATACCCAAAAAGGTCGAGTGCCTCGCCAACGACCTGGGAGCCAATCCTTGAAATAGATATTTAATCAACTTTTGTAATAGAGTTTAACTTCTGATGAACACATGGGTTGAACTTGGATTAATAATGTTAAGTTTCGTTTACAATCCAAGTTTAACTCCTGAAAAGCACATGGGTTGCTAGGAAAAGTTCTGTGCTTGTACAAATTTTTGTACAGGGGAAATATAACGGAATTCTGAGTAGCACCCAACAACGTCTAACATCTCCCACTCATCTAAGTCAATCCATAAGGATATATGGTCACATAGATCATGTCAGTCACATAGACTACGAGATGATCATGTCATAATGCCAAAGTCAAACATTAATTGGTCACATAGACCAAATAAGTCACATAGACTTTTTGACGATCAAGTCATGAAGACCAGAGCAAAATTAATTAGTCACAAAGACCAAATAAGTCATATAGACTTTATGATAATCAAGTCATGAAGACTAGAGCATTAATTAGTCATCAAGATCATATAAGAATATCCATTCCATACATTAGGGAAAATGGCTCGTGCAATAGTAAGCATACTGAGCATTTATTGCTAAGAAGATTGTTACATCTTACATAGCTGCTCTTTAGAACGAATCAGAGACATCAATGACTTGCCTTTACCTCAGATTAAATTATTTATATCATTATGAACATCTCTAATCCCTCATATTGACTATATGTCAAGAGCATGTTCAACATCTCCAATTAAACAAATTATTCATAATTACATTTTATGTACTGAACTATAAATGTAATTGGTACCAATGAATAAATGTCACAGATGTAAATCAATTTTAATCTTCCTTTTTAGCTAGAATCTATTCATTCTAATCAATCGCTTTCCTAGTTATATATGCTCCATAGACCAAATCATCCATAGTCAATAGGAAACATGCTAAAGTAGCAGACATTGATCAGAATTTCAAGTAGACAGCTAAATAGTCACTTAGGTTAAGTTTGAGATTAACTTATAATCTCAAGGGCCTCACATAGTATAGAAACAGGGATCCATTCTCCTACTACCCTTCTTGTCGCTATAGCACATGTGGTATGAATCACATGCTACGATGTTATTCTTTTTACTAAAAAGAGCACATATTTTTCCCAAAGTTTAACATCGTACAAATTTCGATCTAGACATACCTAATGTTTAATCCTGAATTGAACATATGAATTCCAATATGGCTTTCAGTAGATTCAGTAAATGGTGGGTGCATTTACTCCAATCATTACATAAATGATTTCATCTTGACTCAATTATCAGGGCGACCTTAACTTATAGGTATGTCTCTATTCACAGTTACATAAGCTGTCCCATAAGCAACGGTCTTACCTCTATTCGTACTTAACAAATAGAGATGATTGTCCATGTGAGTGGATCAATCTCAATTTGCCAACATGTTTATCGAGACTTTTTATTTGAATGTAACAAAGGCATATACACTGAATAGATCATGACATTTTCATTTATCAAAATGTCTTTACAATAAGTTACATTCTTCGAAGTCTCGAAGACTTCACATGTCTATGAAATGACTTTTTAGTCAATGGCTTAGTAAAAGGATCAGCAAACATATTTCATGTAGGGTTGTACTCAAGAATTACCTTTTTCTTGTCAATAATATCCCTTATAAAATTATACTTAATTTCTATATGCTTGCCTTTGTTGTGATATTTGGGATCCTTGGAAAAAACTATTACAGCTTGACTATCACAGTAAATTGTAACAGGACTCCCACTGTCCTCAGCAATCTTCATATGCTTCAGGAACCTTCTTAGCCAGACAACCTCTTGCACAGCCGCTGCACAAGCTATATACTCAGTTTCCATTGCCAACAAGGCTACACAAGCCTGCTTCTTGCTGTTCCATGAGATGGTGCCACCATTCAGCAAGAAGACATAGCCAGATATGAATTTTCTATCATCAAGGTCTCTTGCCCAATCTGTATCTATGTAGCCACTTAGACTCATATTTGATCCTTGGAAACAGAGGCAATAATTCGTTGTTCCTTTGAGATATTTGAATATCCTCTTTACTGATTTCCAGTGTCTCGATCCTGGGTTTGACTGGAAACGACTAACTAAGCCAACAACATAGCTTATATCAGGACGAGTACACAACATAGTGTACAATAAACTACTAATAGCACTGGTATATGATTTTTTTCTTCATTTCGGCTATTTCCTCAGGAGTCTTGGGATACATACTTTTGCTCAAAACAGTACCTCTTGCTATAGGCTTCTGCTCGATATTACAATCTGACATATTGAAGTGTTGTAGCATCTTAGTGATATAAGATTCTTGAGACAAACCCAAAAGTCTTTTTAATCGATCTCTAATGATCTTCACTTCTAAGATGTACTCTGCTTCTCTTATATTTATTATGTCAAATTGTATTTGACTTCTATCACACATTTTATGTCATTTTCAGCTATTAGCATATCATCAACATATATTGATAAAATGACAAACTTTCCTTTTTCCTTTCTAAGGTAAACACAATGATCCTCATTGATCATTTCAAAATCATAAGATAAAATGACTTCATTAAATCTCATGTTCCATTGTCTTGACGCTTGCTTTAGCCCATATATAGACTTCCTAAGTCTACATACTCTATTCTCTTGGCCTTCAGCAACATAATCTTCTGGTTGTACCATATAGATTTTTTCGTCAAGATTACCATTAAGGAAAGTCGTTTTTATATCCATATGATGTAATTTCATGTCAAATTGTGCTACTATAGTTAGGATGACACGTATTGACACAAACTTCACAACTGGGGAGAATGTCTCTTCAAAGTCAATACCCTCCATTTGGATATATCATTTTGTAACTAATCGAGCTTTATATCGATTAATCGATTCATCTTATTTTCTCTTTATTTTGAGAATCCACTTATTCCAAATAGCCCTTCGGCCCGAAGGAAATCGATTAAATCTCAAAATTGATTCTTTCTCATTGGCTCCATTTCCTCATCCATTGCAATTTTCTATTTTTCTCTTACTAAGCTTCTTAAAGCTTCCTCAATTGTTCGAGGTTCCTCATCATTAACTGAGAGAATCATCAATACCTCATTCTCAATATCAAATCTTCTCCAAGGAATAATCTGACGACTACTTCTTCGTAGGTTAGACTGTTGAGAAACTGACTCATTCAGTGGCAAATTACTCCCATTAGGTTGACTAGATTCAGGCATCTCTTGATTTGTTGATAAAGGAACATTATCCTTCTCCTTTATCTCATATAAAGAAATTGTCTTATCAATTTCACCTCGTGTTGGGAACTCAGTTTCAAGAAAAGTAGCATCTCTTGACTCTATTTCAGAGATAGTTCCATCTTGTTGCTCATCAATAAAAATATAACCCTTAGAAGTCTCAGAATACCTTATAAAAATACACTTCTTACCTTTAGGTCATAATTTTTTATATTCGTAAGTCTTATCATGAACGTAGGCAGCTGACCCCCAAGGTCTCAGATTACTCAAATCTGACTTTCTGCCTGTCCAACGTTCATGTGGGGTACATGTAACTGACTTTGAAGGCACTTTATTAAATATATAGGTCGTAACTAATAATGCATCTCCCCAATAGGAGATTGGCAAATTAGCCTGCGCCATCATAGACCTAACCATTTCAAGAAGAGTCATATTTCTTTTTTCAACAACCCCATTTTGCTGTGGAGTTCCAGGGATAGTTAGCTATCTAATAATCCCTGTTTCATTATATATTGTCTTGAACTGATTGGACAAATATTCACCACCACGGTCAGTGAGCAAGGTTTTAACCTTACGTTCCAATTGATTCTCAACTTCGTTTAAGTAACGAATAAAGCAATCTAATGCTTCAGATTTATGAGAAATCAAATACACATGACCAAAATGTGTGAAGTCATCAATAAATGTAATGAAATAAGAACTCACATTTCTAGCCTTCATATTCATTGGACCACAAATATCCGAATGAATTAATTGCAATGGTGATTCAGCCCTAATAGCCTTACCAAATGATTTTCTAGTCGTATTTCCAGCAAGACAATGCTCACATATAGACAAGTTAATCTTAGCATGAGTGCCTAAAAGTCCCTCCTTAGCTAATCTATTAATTCGTTCTTGGCCTATATGTCCTAACCTAGCATGCCAAATTTCATCATTAACATCAGTATTACTAGTAAGAGCAATGTTTGAAAAATAAGCATCATTATTATTTGGTTCTACATCAAGAATCATAAAACCATTTGTTACATAACCATGCCCAATTAACACAGAGTTAATTCGAAGTTCCACACAACGACTATAAAAATTTAGATAATAACCTAAATCAAGAAGACAAATGACAGAAACTAGATTCCGTCGAATCTCAAGAGCATACAGGACATCATGTAGAAACAGGGTACTCCCACCACGTAGGTTGAGCTTGCAAGTGTCAATTCCTTTGACTTCAATTCTTGTATTATTTTCTACAATATCCATTTGTTGCCAGCTGGTACATGACGACATCCACATGTATAGCTCGATCACGTGCTACGTGTTGGAGTGTATACTAAAAGCATAGCTTTTGTAAACATTTATTTTTGAAATAAAAGAATCACATTGGTCAATATCTACATTTATTTGTTAAATATAATTGTTCAATTAATTTATATAATAGATAACATGGAGTGTGGTGTCACACTCAGAAGATCATGTTGTCGGTTCTTTATAAATTATAAATAGTTGCTCACGACTAAGATGGAAAGGAACAAACCATCGGAATAGTCGTAATATAATTAAGTATTAGTTTATCTTGATTAATAAAAATTACACTGATACACTCTAAGTGTATTGAGTAGGACCATTTTAGGTAAGTTCTTTTTGTACTGACTTAATAAAAGAACTAGACCTTAGTTATTATGGAAGTGCGTGCTCTTAATCCTAATATAATAACAGACACATATATTTAATATTTATTTCTTTGACTTATCAAAGGGTGAGGTTTAGCTCGATAAATCAATATGTCCGATAAGTTGGGAAATGATATTACTTATAGTGTGTGTTGTTGCTTATAGAAGGAATTTGTGTCCTAGTTATCTAGGTTGAGAATGTCCCCAAGAGGAGCTCATAAGGATTGTCATGTTAAACCCTGCAGGTGGACTTCGTCCGACATGACAATGAAGTTGAGTGGTACTACTCTTGGAGCTAGATATTAATTAAGTGAGTTGTCAGTAACTTACTTAATTAGTGGACATTTGTTATCTTAAACACAGAGAGACTAACATACTCATGATAAGAAGGAGCCCATAATGTAATTTGGGATTGGTGCGGTAGTGCGATAATAACTCTTTAGTGGAATGAGTTATTATCGATGAACTTGAGTTGTGTGTTCGGGACAAGCACGGGATACTCAAGCTCATCGGAAGGCCAAAATCAATTTCTCCTCTAGGTCCCTGTCGTAGCCTCATGATTGCCTCAAGTCCATCTAAATGTAAGGCCCTTCTTGGTGTACAAGAAGGGGGCCGGTCCATTGATTGGTGACCAAGCAATGGTCGGCCACATCCTCTTCTATAGGGGTCAACCCTATTGCTTGGTGACCAAACTAGTAGGGGCCGACCACATTAATCAAACAAGGAGGGTTGTTTTGAATTTTTAAAATCTTCTCTTTGTAGAAAACTATAAGTTTTAAAAGAGAGATTTTAATTTTTAAAACTTTCCTTATTTGAATTATGCCACATGTTTTAAAAGAAAATTTAAAAGATTTTAAAACTTTCCTATTTTAACCATCCTCATGGTTTAGAAAAAAAAGAGGAAGATAAGTTTTAAAATTTAAATTTTCTATCACCATGTTAAAAAAGAAAATTTTATAAGAGAAGTTTTAAATTTTAAAACATGGTTTTAATTTTTAGAACTTTCCTTTTTTAACTCCTACTTTAGGAAAGAGAGCTTGTAAAATTTTATAAGATTTTTTCTTCTTGTAAAATTTTATAAAAAATAATATTTCTTTCCTCTTATGGGGCTGGCCACCCTTGCTTAGTGCCCAAGTAAGGTGGTCGACCAAAACAAAAAAAATAAAATCATCATCCAAATTGATTTGGTGATTGATTCAATCAAGAGGAAAGAAAAGGAAAATTAAAAGGGAAAAGGAAAAACTAGAGGAAGATTTTAATTTTTGTAAAAATTCTTCCCTTATTTGCCTTGGGCAACTAATATAAAAGAAGGGGTGAGGAGGCTTCATGAGACACAACTCTTATTCTCTTGCTTGGAGGATCTCTTGGTAGTCGACCCTCTCTCTTCTCCCTTTCCCTTTGCTCTCTTCTCCTTGGTGATGGTGGTGGCCGAATTTTAGAGGAAGAGGAAGAAAGCTTTTGGGTAGTGTTCATCTTGGAGGATCGTCGCCCACACGACGTCCAAGGTGAGGCGCGGAATACGGCAGAAGATCTCGAGGTTATTAGCATACAAAGAGAAGGTATAATTAGCAATTGTTTTCCGCATCATGCTAGTTATTTTTTTTTGTAAGAATTCCAAACACAAGAGGCATTAGATCTAATTTTTCGAATTAGTTTTTCGAGTTTGTGTTTGTTGGTTGCTACTCGGAAAACCTAGAGGTTCCACTGTACAAAAATTTTGTACAAAGGTCTGAACCTTTTCCTTGCTACCATGTGTTCTTTTAAATTAAATTTTGGATCGCCTGCGGAACTTAACACGTTTGATCCAAAACTTAATCTATTCGTTCTTTTAGGTTTTGACTTGGGTCTCCTGCGGAACTTAACACGTTCGACCCAAATCACCTTAAGTTATTAATTCCATTAAATATTAATTTACATAATTGATTCCCAGTACTGACGTGGAGAGGCACATGGCCTTCTTGGATATGGGAGCAACCACCACCGACTAGACAAAACCTTTTATGGAAAGCTAATATTTAATTTCCTAAAATAACTTTAGGTTAACCGAAAAGAACAATCAAATCACAAGGGAAAGAAAAACAAAAGAACACTATATCGAAAACAAATTCGAAACTCTAGAATCGTATGCCTCTTGTATTTAGTATTATTTCCAAAAATAACTAGTATGATGCGGAAACAAAAAATACTAGTTATACCTTTTAGAAAGACCTCTTGATCTTCTACCGTATTCCTCTTCTAACTTCGGACGTTGTGTGGGCAACGATCTTCCGAGATGAGAACCACCAAGCACCTTCTTCTTCCTTACAAGTTCCGGCCATCAAAACTTCTCCTAGGATGAAGAGGTTCGGCCACCACCACCATGCTCCAAGGGATGCTAGAAAAGAGGCTTCTCCTTCTTCTCCTTCTTAGATCCGCCACCAAAGCTATCTCCACCATGAGAAGGTTTCGGCCACACAAAGGAGAGGAGAGGAAAGAAAGGGCCGGCCACACCCAAGGAGAAAAGAGAGGAAAAATAGAATAGAGTCGTTAGCCTTGAAGCCTCCTCTACCCCCTCTTTTATAATCCTTGGTCTTGGCAAATAAGGAAAATTTAATAAAAACTTCCTTAATTCTTTTGCCATTGAAAAGGAAAATTTATTTAATTAAAATAATTTTCTCTTTTCAAATTATAATGGCCGGCCACTCTTCTCCCCAAAACAAGGAGAGTTTTAATTAAAACAAAAATTAAAACTTCCTAATTTGTTTCTAGAAATTTATAAAAATTTCTCCAATAATTTTAATCCCTTCATGATTGGTTAATAAAAAGAAATTTTATAAATTAAAATCTTTCTTTTAAACATGTGGATAATTTCCAAAAAGGAAAGTTATCTCTAAAAATTAAAATCTCCTTTCAATCTACAAATAAGGAAAGATATTAAATTTTTTCTTAATCTTTTGTAGAAACTAATAAAAGAGAATTTTTAATTTTTAAACTTTCTTTTAAATCATGAATATAATTAAAAGGAAAGTTGTTACCAAAATTAAAATCAACCTTTTAATCTATAAATAAGGAAAGATATTTTAACTCTTCTCTTAATCTTTTGTAGAATCTTATAAAAGGAAGGATTTAAATTTTTAAACTATCTTTTTAAATTATATTATCCACATAAGAAAAATTTTAAAATTAAAATTCCTTTTTATTTTAATAGGGACGACCACATGAATTCACCCATGAACATACCCATGGCCGGCCCTAGCTTGGTCTCCAAGCTAGCTTGGCCGGCCCCTATAGGATGGGTAAGAAGGTGGGTATAGGTGGGTATAATACTCTATAATTAAGAGGCTACGATAGGGACCGAGAGGAGAAATTGGTTTTGGTCTCCCGATAAAATTAAGCATCCCGTACTCGCCCCGAACACACACCTTAATTTTATCAATAATAATTCATTCCACTAGAGAACTATTATTGAACTACCGCATCAATCCCAAATTACATTTTGGGCTCCTTTTTATTATGAGTGTGTTAGTCTCCCTGTATTTAAGATAACAAATGTCCACTAATTAAGTAAGTTACTGACAACTCACTTAATTAATATCTAGCTCCAAGAGTAGTACCACTCAACTTCATCGTCATGTCGGACTAAGTCCACCTGCAGGATTTAACATGACAATCCTTATGAGCTCCTCTTGGGGACATTCTCAACCTAGATTACTAGGACACAGTTTCCTTCTATAATCAACAGCACACACTATAAGTGATATCATTTCCCAACTTATCGAGCTTATTGATTCATCGAACTAAATCTCACCCATTGATAAATTAAAGAAATAAATATCAAATATATGTGCTTGTTATTATATTAGGATTAAGAGCACACACTTCCATAATAACCGAGGTCTTTGTTTCTTTATAAAGTCAGTATAAAAGAAACGACCTCAAATGATCCTACTCAATACACTCTAAGTGTACTAGTGTAATTATATAGTTAAGATAAACTAACACCTAATTACACTACGACCTTCCAATGGTTTGTTCCTTTCCATCATGGTCGTGAGCCACTGTTTATAATTTATAAGGAACCGATAACATGATCTTCTGTGTGTGACACCACACACCATGTTATCTACAATATAAATTAATTGAGCAACTACATTTATCATAAATGTAGACATTTGACCAATGTGATTCTTATTTCTAGATAAATGTTCATACCAAAAGCTAGACTTTTAGTATACACTCTAACAATCTCCCACTTATACTAAAAGACTAAGCTGCCATATCTGTTGTCATACATCTGATTCCCAAGCCTTTCAAAAAGCTCTTGCCTTAAGGACCTTAGGTTATCATCTGATGCAATCTAGGCGGCAACAACTTCTCCTCGTTATACAATTTCTTGTATTGGGTAGTACTTGCGCTCTATTGTGTTTTCTTGCCTTATAGACTCATGGTTTCTTCGAGTTTGTTACTGCACCATTATTATTACAATAAATTGTAATAATCTTTGGACAAATTAGAAATCATATCTAAGTCTATCTTGAGGTAATTAAGTCATTCAGCTTTTATGGCTACCTCAGAGGCTTGCCATATACTCAGCTTCTATGGTGGAGTCCAGAAAAAACACCTATGTTTATCACTCTTCCATAGTTATGACTTTTCCTCCTAAAGTAAACACAAAACCCCGAGGTCGACTTATTATTGTCCCTATCCGATTGGAAGTCAAAATCCGTGTAACCCACAGGGACCAAATTAACTGCCTTGTAAGCTAGCATATAATCTCTAGCGCCTCTAAGGTACTTTAATATATGCTTTACTGCAGTCCAATGTCCTTGTCTAGGGTTACTTTGATATCTGCTAACTATGCCCTTGGTAAAACAGATTTCTGATCTCGTGCATAGCATACATTAGGCTTCCGATAGCCGAAGCATAAAGAACTGCCTTTATTTCCTTTATCTCCTTTGATGTCTACAGAGACATATCTTTAGATAAAGTTACTCCATCCTAAAAAGTAAGAAACCTTTCTTGGAGTTTTGCATGCTTAAAACGAGCAAGGATTTTTCCGATGTATGAACCTTGAAATAAGTAAAATATTCTTTTCTTGCGATCCCTTATTACTTTGATCTCAAGAATATATTCATTCTCCCAAGTCCTTTATATCGAATTGTTTGGACAACCATACCCTTACTTCTGATAACATTTTGATATTGTTTCCAACTACCAAAAATATTATCTACGTATAGTATAAGAAATACCACCGCGCTTCCATCACACCTTTTGTATACACAAGACTTATCCGGTTACTAAATAAATCCATAGGTCTGAATTACTTTGATAAACCGGATGTTCCAAGACTTGAAGCTTTGCCTCAGTCCATAGACTGATTGAGTACACAAGATGCTCTTAGCCCTTTGCAATGAACCCTTCTGGTTGCTATATATGGATGCTTTCTTCAAGACTTCCATTAAGGAATGCTGTCTTGACATCCACTAGATAAAAGAATCCGGATAGACTTAAGCATGACTACCAGTGAAAAAAAAAATTCCTTTTTCATCAAGCCTTGCTTTGAAGGTTTCTACCTCCCTGTCTATCCCTCTTTTCCTATTATAGACCTTTTACACCCAAAGGCTTTTACACCACTTGGTGGTTCTACAAGCTTCCAGATTTTATTAGAATACATATATTCTAATTCTATTATTCATTACTCTTTGCCAAGATGCTGCATATTTATCTTGGAGTGCTTTGTCATATGTCCGGAGATCAGGTTCATGTCCTTCAGGGATCGAGTTCAAAAACTCTCCCAAAACATGAATCTTTTAAGGTTGCTTAACAACCCTCCCACTATGACAAGACATTTTCTGCAATTGTGTATCATTTGTGATACGTGTTGCAGTTTTCTTGTGGTATCTCATCTTGTACAGTTGGTACTAGATTAGACATGTCTTTTATTATTTCCTTAAGAACAAATTTATTTATGAGCACGTGGTTCATTATATAGTCCTTTTAAAATCAGTCATTGATGCTAATAATGACCTTCTGATTTTTAAGACTATAAACCTACTTTTGTTTATCTAGGATAACTTACAAACAAGTGAACTCCTATCCAATTTATCATTATCTCTCTTTAACATATGTGTTGGATTACCCGAATCCGAATATGCTTCAAAATAGGCTTACGCCTATTCAGCAATTCTATATGAGTAGAGAGTTCTAACTTGGAAGGTACTATGTTCACTTTCGTTTTCAGAGTTTTATCCTTAAAACAAACTTGGTAATTCTCTGAATAACTCATCATCTATCTAATTATTCCATAAGAGTCCTTTACCTTCTTTCTACTACACCATTCTGTTGGGGTGTACCAGATGCAGTTAGTTGGGATTGAATCCCTACTTCTGATAAGTGACTCCTAAATTCTCCCAAGAGGTACTTGTCACTATGATCTTACCATAGTGTCTTTTTACTTTGTTGTTTCTCCACATCAGCCTAGTACTCTTTGAACTAATCAAAGTACTTAGTCTTGTGGTACATTAAGTAAATTTATTTGTATCTTGAATAGTTGTCTAGATGAAATATTCAATACTACCTCTTGTCTGGATAGTCATAGGATCACACAAATCAGAATGAACCAATTTCAATATATCTTTGACTCCATACCCCTTAGACTGGAAGGGAACGGATAACTGCTTAAACTTGTTGTTCATCGGTCAACACATGACCAGCAGTCTTAAACTCTCGAATCATGTTACCCATCTCCCTGAGATGTTGGGCCATGGTAACATTCGAGCATTTTTTATAGCTATTAAATTTAATTGTTAGCTAACGAAGCTTACTAAGACTAACTCCACTGTACTTTTCTCTAAGGGATACCCAGATAACATGAGTCAATGGTAATGACTCATACTCAAATACCAGGTCATCCACCATTGAACTAATCAATATTTCTTTAGCAATGGAGTCCTTCCTTTTCCATGCCTTATAGGCATCAAGGTCACAACTGTGCTATGCTATAAAACCATCAGTTGGTTCTTCCATAAATTGATTTACAACCTCTAGAACTTCTTGTTCCTCAAGAACATATTGTATCTTGAGGTGCCAGATGTTGTAGTTATCCCTATATAATTTCTCTCCCTTATTGAGTTCAGTTATGATGTTTTTAGTTGTCATGGTCCACATAAATAAACACATTATTTATTATTTCAGTGTAATTCATACATGTGCAATTAATGATTGACTCAGTGTAAATTAGAATTAGTTTACAAAATCAAGTGATAACTTTGTTTTCACTCATCATTTGTATGTTCTAATCTAATCAACATTGATCAATTATATTACACATATCCCATTTAATGAACGAATCATAATTAAAATGAACTAATCATTTTATTGAACATGAATGAATCATGTATATATGAACTAATCATATCATGAAATGAACTAATCATTTTCAAGTTTGTTAACATATAACATAACTTTTCATTATATAATTCTGTTCATACAAAACGACAAAAATTATTACATGACTCAAAAACTAAATGAGCTAACACTGTTCGTACATAACGACAGTAAACAGAACACTAGTAACATAGATAAGTTAACACTACTCCCACTAGGATAAATGCTAGAGCAGTGGGCAATTGTATCTCATTTATCCCGGACTCTATGATGGGTGGATCAGCCTTAGATGTATCCATCAGATCCATTTCTGGATCTTCTACACACTGTTGAGGATCCTCCTCTGATTCTTCGGGATCCATCTCTATATCCTCCTCGGGATCTATCTCTGGATCCTCCTCAAAATCTTTAGAATCCATTTCTGGATCCTCCTCAGATTCTGCGGGATTTGGATCCTCCTCAAAATCTTGAGGATCTATTTTTGGATCCTTCTCAGATTCTTCGAGGTCCATTTCTTCTGGATCATGATCCTCTTCAATTTCTTCAGGACCCCATTCCAAATGAAGTAATTATCTGCACATCTCTAAATATGAGATGTGCCCTTCAGAATCATCCCAAAGTTGGAATGTTATCTGCCTAAGATGTTCTGACAATGAATAAACTAGAGTCCATCTTCTTTCTTTGTCATGGACTGGATATTCTTCTTGCTCTAGATTTCAGAACAACCAATCGAGCCGACTAATAAGCCTACCGACTCTGTGATCCAAGTCATATTCCAGCTTCTTGATCTCCTCCCATAGCTCATGTTGTCGTTCATAGCGATCATTCATCGTGTATATTGTTCTAGAATTGAAAATCATGATGTCAGTACAAAACTGATAGACCAGTAACAAAAATCGATCATCTTCAATTCCCACATATAGAACAAATATATACATAATACACAAGCAATTAAGAAAAATAAATTTTCTTTATTTGGGGAATCTTATGTGACTGACACATTGTATCGGTCGATCAGAAATCCGGATCTTAAGCTTAGTCTATCATCCTCATTAGAATTAATCTAATTTGACATAGATTTCAAACTTATGTTCTGTTATTGTTTAAACTCATTTGAGTCATTCTCAGACTTATTGATCAAAGTTAGGTCCATTTAATTCATTCAATGCCCATCAGATTAAGTTTGATCTATTAGAACATATCTAATCTTTTTTATCAATTCTGACACAATAGAACTAATCTGGTCATATTTAATCAGTACAACTTGTGTAATCAAAACCACCCCAATTAATTCAATAATAAACCGAACTGTTTTAAACCAACAAATAATTTAAACCAGATCTAAGTATTATTAAATCAATCTGGTCTGCTTAAATCAACTAATAGTTTAAGTCATACCTGGATTTGATTGAACAAGTTGGTTTCGTTCAATTTTCAACTAAGTGAACCCCAAATTAATTAAATATACATTTATTAATTAATAATACATTTTCCTATGTATTTAATTAATTAATAAATATATTCAATTAAATCTTAAACAGTGCACTGTTCATGCAGGTAACGAACAGGATTTTATTTATTTATTTTTTACTGTGCTTTGTCAAAACACTATTCATTACATTTTTTTCAGTTGATTGAAGAATCGATTAAACATAGGATGTACTATGCCGTGAATTGAATCAATTCAATTCCTCATCAATCGATTCAAATAATTGAATCGATTGAGCAATCGATTAAAACAAAAAAAAATGCACTGTTAATCTTTTTCTCGCGATAAACGTAAGTTTTCCGTGACTGACTTTCATCGATGTTTGAACATGGTTGCCAACGCTCCTCTGCCATGATTTATGCCACCGAGGACTACACGATTTCCATGTAGCCGGGTGGTAATCGCGACTTCGGGATGTCGATTCTTGCAGAAATCACTGAAATAGCAACGCCGTGATTTCTCCATGTTTTTTCTTTAAAAAAAATGGCTCTGATATCATTGTTGGTTCTTTGTCAGCATGAATCAAACATAGGAAAAAGTTGTAACCACTCACAGTGATCTCCCGATGAAATTGAAGAAGAACCGTCGGACATCACTGCTGTCGGAAACACGATCACGAATAACCGGAAAGTGCTTCAAGGTTCATGAACCAAATCCCCAGCCTCTCGGACGTTCTCCTTTGCTCAACCAACACTGATTACCGTCGCCTCTTCCCTTATCCCTCGATTGCTCTTGGATGCCATCATAAATATCAAGTAAAACATTGGTTACCAACCGATGCTTTGATGCCTGACTTTCAATGGAGGAAGATGAAGGTGAATGGGCACCCCGTCATATTCCTGACGTTGCAACTGATGCAACGTCTAATAGAGCAAGCCTAGCGTCAGTAGTAGAGGAAGATGAGGAGGAGGAGGTGGGCAAGGAGGATGGGCGTTGGATGCCAAGTTGTGACGCTTGTTTGCAGACATATTGAAATCTGGCGCGGATGTCCTGCAGGCGGCTCGTGAGCAGACGACGAGTGAGGATCTAGGAGGGGAAGGCGCCGATGCATTGGAGACTGCTCATCCGGCCGTCGACGACTGACGCCCGACCTAGCTGCACAGCATATTCGTGCACCAGGTCTTCCATCTCGAATGCCAAGTTTTGGATCTGCCTTATCCACTCCTGCAAAGAGTAGCTTTACGCGTATTTGGGTTTTTGGTCAGCATCCCTGAGAAAGGATTGAATTAGTGCTAGTGTTTCCGTCAGCGACTTGACCTCTACATCCACGTTGAGGATGTCGACGACGTCATTGGAAACAAGCTCGCCTAGCTTCTCTAGCACCAACTTCACCGCCATAGACTCCATCTTTGTTTCTCTACAAGTCAATGGAACAAACTAGTATAGACTGTTGTTATTATCTCTAATTTATGGGTTTAATTTTAAATGGTACATATAAGTGCAAATTAAATTCATTAAAATGGTTTAACTTAAGTTTATTTGATTTCGATGATTAAATATAAATCTTATAGATGTAGAATATATAATCTCATATCTATTATCATTTATAGGCTGATAATAAATATCCACTATATATAAGATTGGTCCCAAGAATTTAAGGTATCATCTGGGCATAACTCATAGTTCCTCATTAGACCTAGAGTTTTTTTTTGCTGGTTTATTTCAATCAAGTTTCTTTGTTTTTAGTTATTCTTTATGTTGTTGTGCCATGATTAATTGTTGAAACTAGATTCATGCTCATATATTTTTGTATTTCCTATATACAAATTCTTACACGATCCATAGAATTCATACGACTTAGGTTTTACAAGTTCGATCAATTGATATTAGAGCTAAGACTCTATTTCATCGTTTTCATGGTAGTAAATATTGAGTTTTGCGCCAATCTTTTATTTTTTGTATGCTAGATCAAGTTGTCCTACTATAACACAATTTTTAATTGTCGAAAAATATGTAAGAAAAAACTAAGATAGTCTTGTTTTCTGAGTTTTTTGTGTTTCTGTGAAGGACACGAAGAACGGCGGAAGAACCACTGCGTTTAACTCAAATCACGATGGCTGAATCGATTGGCTTGGTCGGTCAAACGATTACCAAGTGTAAAATTGTGAACAGAATCATCTGCAATTGATTGATTCAATTGATCAATTGGCTCTAATCGATTCCGTTAATTTGGTAATCAATTGGGACGACCAATCGAATGTGGGATCAATTCTAATCGATTAGGTCAATCAATTCAATGTTACCAATCGATTGTGTCAATCGATTAACAACTAAAATCATGATAAATCAATTGAAATTGATTAGCTTAATTGATTGATATCATTAATCAATTAGGACAATCGATTAACAGCCTTAAATTAGTGACTGCGTCAATTTTTAATCGATTAAAACATAACATTGAGGCTGAATATAAAGATCGAAACACTAGGTGAACCGATATTTGATGATGAAGTTGATGAGGTACTCTATGGTGATGACCATGAGATTTTAGTCTTATTTGAGGATGCAGTTTGTATCATATCAGAAGATAATGCAAAGAAAAGGGAGACTATGGATGTTGAAGACATTATCTTGAACTCGTGGACGAGTTCTTTTCAACTTAGGGCGTCTGATGCAGGAGCATCCAGTGACACAATCATCTCGTACCATCCAACATGGCTATTGTCCCCTTGAAGTTGTTACGAGAAGAAAATAAAGCTACCAACTTTCCTTTTGAATCTAGAAGAAGGACGATCGAGGCTACTTACAAGGAAGATGATGAGTTCATGGTCTTCTGACGTGATTGCACTCTATTCAGAGTTTGGACGAGATGAAATCCCTTCAGATTTGGTAACTAATAACTCTACACTACTTTCTATATCCAGATTTTTGAACAAGATGAAGCATGAAGACATGGTCTATACGTTGCTTCCTTACAAAAGCGATAAAATAGACCTAGATTTGGATCTACTAGCTGAGGTGCAACAACTCCTATCAGACTTTGCTAATTTGATGGCTGAAAACCTTCCTCCGGGACTTTCCTTTAGGAGAGACATTCAACACCAAATTGACTTCGTTCTGGGGTCAATCTTACGTAATTGGCCGACATACCGTGTTAGCCCTAAGGATGCTGAAAAACTACAACGACAAGTTGTGGAGCTATTAAGATAAGGTTATACTCATGAGAGCATGAGCCCTTGTACAATCTCTTCCCTACTTACTACCATGAGTATTAAGGTTACCAACTTTGGATCTTTCTCAGATATGTATGTTGATGATTCCTCCTTTGGCAAGATATTTCAGGAGGTAACTAATAGACTTTGCAACGACTTTATTTTGCACAATGGTTATCTATTTCATAGACTACGATTGTGCATTCTAGACTGTTCCTTAAGGCATCATATTATCAGTGAATTACATAACGAAGGACACTTTGGCCGAGACAAGACATTAGCCCTCATCTCTTCCGACTTCTATTGGACCAAGATAACCAGTGACGTAGCTCATTTCGTGGGTCGTTGCTTTGTTTGTCAGCAATCTAAGGGAACCCTCATCAATGTTGATTCTATTCTAGTTGTAGTGAACCGATTCTCCAAGATGACTCACTTTGTGGCGTGTAGAAAAACCATAGATATTGTTCGGATTGCCACCCTCTTCTTTAAAGAGATTGTCATTTACACGGTATTCCTCAAACTATTACTTTGGATCGTGATACTAAATTTGTTAGTCAATTTTAGAACAATTTATGGGAAAAGCTAGGGACAAAGCTAAACTTCAATAGCGCCTATCACCCTCATACATATGGTCGGACTGAGGTAGTGAATTGGAACTTAGGAAATCATCTGAGATGTCTCACGGGAACCAAACCGAAGAAATGGGATCTAGTTTTACGTCAAGTAGAACTCACACACAATAGATCAAAGAACAGGACCACTGGTTTGAGTCCTTTCGAAGTTGTTTATGGACGAAACCCATCTGGGGTACTATTTCGCATCTCAAACAAACTAACCGCAAGGATGAGGAGATGTCCGAGTATCTTCGAGTTATTCATGAGCAAGTTAAGCAAGCTATTCAAGAAAGCAACACCGAATACAAGATCAGGGTAGATCGGCATCGACGTCAGGTTCTTTTTGACATTGGTGATATGGTTTAGGCTGTATTAACTCGTGATCGTTTCCCTGTTGATGAATACAACAAGCTCAAAAATTGAAAGATTAGACTTTCCGAGATATTAGAAAAGATTAATGACAATGCCTACAGGTTGTGACTTCCTAGCCATTTAAAAACTTCTGATGTTTTAATGTAAAACACCTAAGTCATTGTGCTCTCGAGCTGGATACACCCACCTTAAACTCGAGGATGAGTTCTCTTCAACTCTAGGTGACTGGTGCAGGAGAGAATCCAAAATTGAATTTTTTTAAGTAGTTATCCATTAATTAAGTTTAGTTTATTTTTTATATCTTAGAAACCGAGTCTTGATAGTTAATTTATCCTAAATCTTAGGGAATAAGTTTAGTTAGTTATTTTTTTATTTAGATTTTTTTAGAGTTTTGAGAGTTATATAAACCTATGCTTAGATGATGTTTAGGGAGAAGTTATTTCGATATTGAATCAATTGGTTTCGCTTAAGCCACATTACGGCTACATTTCTTTTGTTCTTTATTTTCCGCTCTTATTTTCTCAAGAAGGTTTTTTTTAAACCTATCTTGAGCTACTTATTATTTCATTATTCTCTCTTGTTTCTTCTTGATCCCTCTGTAACTTCACACCCCAGAATAATCTATATTCTGCTTGGCGTCAAAGGTTGACTGGACACCTGGTGTTGAAAAGTCCAAGTGAGTCAAAGGATTGACTAGACACTTGGTGAAGAAGTCCCATAATGTCAAGGTTGACCGGATGCTAGGCACGAGGAGTTTCAACAGGTCATGGTTGACCGAATGTTGGAATTGGGGACCCTAGACTTGAGTTAAGCAAGTCAAAGGGAAGTCAATCAATCAACCGATCGATTAAACTATGGTTCAATTGATCAGCCGATCGATTGAAGGTGTGCTGCGAAGAAGGCTGGCCCAATCGATCGATCGATCGATTGGGAAGTGAAATCGCGAGCACAGAATGCTCCCCAATCGATTGGGCTCCCCAATAGATTGGTCAATCGATTGGGGTAAGTTTTCTTGCGCATACGCGAGAGCACAGAAAAAGACTAAATCGATAAGCCGATCGATTGGGAGACGACCGTTGGGCAGGATAAAGTTGTTGCGAGCGTCTTCCTCTGTAGTTCTTCCTCTCCACTTCTTACGAGCTTCTCCACAACTCTTCGCCAGTTCTTGAAGCTTCTTGGAGCAAAGTGTTGTTGCACTTCCAAGGTCAAGAGGTGTTCCACAAGGAGGAGAAGCAAGCTAGGGTTTTGTAAATCTTGTAAGATTTATATCATATAAGCTTGTTTTTCTTTCTTCCTGTGTTGAAAGATTGTACAAGGTTTCTCCACCTTTGGTACTTACCGAGAAGGAGTGTTTTATTAGTGGATGATTGAGTGAGAGTCGGATCTTTGGATTAGTCACCTTTTCTTGAGGTGGATACCAAGTAAATCCTAGCGTTAGCATTATGAGTGTGCTTTGTGTGTATTTTCGCTGCATATCATCATCATCAAAGCAAGACAATGAAGCGTGACGAGCTATTCACCCCCTCTAGCTCAACCAGTTCTAACAGTGGGTATATGACGAGTGAAAGGAACATGACACAACTCATTGTAGTTGTTGAAGGGTTTAGAATTAGTTCTAAGATCAACTATGATTTTTCAGCTAATTGGATATCATGATGTACTATTAGGTGTCACTCATGATCATTCTATAATTAAGTAGTTAATTATTGATGACCAAGATAAATTGAGAACCTATTGGGTCACATATACTAATGAGTCTCTGAAAGATGTAAAATAAGTTAAAGAATAATTTTTAGATCAAGAAATAAATATTTGATTGGACAATACATAAGACAAATATGGAAATATTTGTCATAATGGAAGCGCGGATGAGCTACACCTCTTATGGTAGAGTTGAACTATATTTGGTTTAATCATGAATTAGTTATAAACTAACTTGGTTTCATTGTGAACCAAACCAAAGGGTTAATAAATTAATTTTTGGTTAATGAATAATAAGTTGGATTTGAGCTTTCTAATCCAATTCATTAAAGAAGATTATATATATAAGTAATTTGGAGATAATTATGCTAGAGTGTATACTAAAAGTCTAACTTTTTGTATAAACATTTAAGAATCACATTGGTCAAATTATCTACATTTACTGCTAAGTGTAGTTGTTCAATTAATTTATATTGTAGATAACATGGTGTGTGGTGTCACACATAGAAGATCGTGTTATCGGATCTTTGTAAATTATAAACAGTAGCTCACGACTAAGATGGAAAGAAACAAACCATTGGAATAGTCGTAGTGTAATTAGGTATTAGTTTATCTTGACTAATAAATTACACTAAGTACACTCCAAGTGTATTGAGTAGGACCATTTAAGGTAAGTTCTTTTTATACTGATTTAATAAAAGAACAAGACTTTAGTTATTATGGAAGTGTGTGCTCTTAATCCTAATATAATAACAAACACATATATTTAGTATTTATTTCTTTGACTTATCAATGGGTGAGATTTAGCTCGATAAATCAATAAGCCCGATAAGTTGGGAAATGATATTACTTATAGTGTGTGTTGTTGATTATATAAGAAAACTGTGTCCTAGTAATCTAGGTTGGGAATGTCCCCAAGAGGAGCTCATAAGGATTGTCATGTTAAACCCTGTAGGTGGACTTAGTCCGACATGACGATGAGGTTGAGTGGTACTACTCTTGGACTAAGATATTAATTAAGTGAGTTGTCAGTAACTCATTTAATTAGTGGACATTCGACATCTTAAACACAGGGAGACTAACACACTCATAATAAGAAGGAGCCCAAAACGTAATTTGGGATTGGTGCGGTAGTTCAATAATAATTCTTTAATGATATGAATTATTATTGATGAAATTAAGTTGAGTGTTCGGGGCGAACACGGGAAGCTTAATTTCATCGGGAGACCAAAACCAATTCCTCCTCTTGGTCCCTATCGTAGCCTCTTGTATATAGAGATTTATATCCACCGCATACCCACTCCTTACCCAACCCAAAGGGGCCGGCCAAGCAAGCTTGGAGACTAAGTTTGGGTCGACCAAGCAAAGGGTTGAGCAAAGATGGAGGGGTCGACCAATGCTTGGAGCCCAAGCATGATGTGGCCGACCCTAATAAAATTAAAAAGATTTTATTTAAAATATTTTTTTATGTGAATAACATGGTTTTATAAAAGAGAGTTTAAAATTTAAATCTTTCCTTTTATAGTGTCTACAAAATATTAAGAAAAGATTTGAAATCTTTCCTTATTTGTAGATTGAAAGAAGATTTTAATTTTGATAAAACTTTCCTTTTTTGTAACCATGTTCATGATTTAAAAAAGTGAGTTTTAAAATTTAAAATTTCCTTTTATAAGTTTCTACAAAAGATTAAGAGAAGATTTGATATCTTTCCTTATTTGTGGATTGAAAGAAGATTTAAATTTTTAGAGAAAACTTTCCTTTTTGGAAATCATCCACATGTTTAAAAGAAAGATTTTAATTTATAAAATTTCCTTTTATAACCCACCATGAAGGGAAAATTTATTAGAGAATTTTTTTATAAATTTCTAGAAACAAATTAGGAAGTTTTAATTCATGTGTGAATTAAACTTTCCTTGATTAGAGATAATAGGTGGCCAGCCATGTTAATAATGAAAAGGAAATTGTTTTTTTTTAAATAAATTTTCCTTTTCATGGCAAAAGAATTAAGGAAGTTTTTATTTCCTTATTTACCAAGACCAAGGATTATAAAAGAGGGGGTAGAGGTGCCTTCAGGTGGAACGTCTCTATTCTATTTCTTCCTCTATTTTCCTCCTTGGTGTGGCCGACCCTAGAGCTAGGAGAAGAAGGAGAGAAAGGAGGTTTTGTTTCTTGCATCCCTTGGAGCTTGGTGGTGGTGGCCGAAATTCTACATCCTTGGTGGATTCTTGGTTTGGCCGAAACTTGTAAGGAGGAAGGAGAAGGGCTTGGGTGGTTCTCATCTCAGTAGATCGTTGCCCACACAACGTCCGAGATAAGAAGAGGAATACGGTAGAAGATCAAGAGGTCGTTGCATACAAAGGAAGGTATAACTAGTAATTATTTTCCACATCATACTAGTTTTTCTTTTGTATGAATTCCAAACACAAGAGGCATTAGATTCTAGTTTTTCGAATTGTAATTCGAGTTTGTGTTTTTCTTTGTTTTCAAATTTGTGATTCGATTGTTCTTTTTTGTTAAACCTAGAGTTATATAAGGAAATTAAATATTAGCTTTCCTTAAAAGGCTTTGTCTAGGAGGTGGTGGATAATCCCATACCCAAGAAGGCCTAGTGCCTCGCCATGTTTGACCTGGGAGCCGATTTTAGAAATAAATATTTAATTAACTTTATAACATAGGTTGATTTGGATCAATAGTGTTACGTTTCGCTTACGATCCAAATCTAAACCATTAAGAATAAATAAGTTAAATTTGGAATCAATAATGTTAAGTTCCATTTGCGATTCCTAATTTAACTTCTAAAGAACACAATAGGTTGTTTAGGAAAGGTTCGACACTTGTACAAAATTTTTATACAGTGGAACCGGTACGATCTTCCTAGGACCAACCAACAAATTAGATACAAGTTTAATTATTTGGTTGATTGACTTTTGAAAACCCAATCCTCCTCTCCCTCCCCTCTTTCTCCCGCTGCTAACAAGAGGGTGCTCCCTCTTGTTGCCGTGACCACCGCAAGGGAAAAAAACTCTCCCTTGTGTGCTTTTCTTCTTCTTCCTCTTGATCCCTCTTCTTCGCTCATGGCTAATAACTTCTGAAGGAGAGGCTTGTATTCAAGGAGTTGTCTTAAGGAACTTGGCGTGGATACAAATAGAGGTGAGGTTCGATAACATTGCTACAGTTGATGCTCTTCTCGTTACAGGTCATCCGTAAGGTATATCTAACATGAATTTACTTCCTGTAAAATTTTAATTATGCGATCATGTTTGGCATGTTGTATCCTCGTATGTGTTGGTTGCTACCGGAAATATCGTATCGGTTCCCCTGTACAAAATTTTTGTACAAGTCCTGAACCATTCCTATCAACCTATTGTGTTATTTGGAAATTAAATTTGGAATCACAAACAGAACTTAACATTATTGATTCCAAATTCAACTTATCTGTTCTTAGAGGTTTAGACTTGGATCGCAAACGATGCTTACTATTATTAATCGAAATCCACCTATGTTACAAATTTGATTAAATATTTATTTCAAAGTTCGATTTCCAGGTCAAACGTGGCGAGACACTATGCCTTCTTGGGTATGAGATCATCCACCACTGCCTAGACAAAACCTTACAAAGAAAACCGATATTTAATCTCCTTATAGTAACCCTAGGTTTAACCAAAAAGAACAATCAAATCACAAATTTGAAAAACAAAATCGAAAACATAAATTCGATAACCTAGATTCATTAACCTCTTGTGTTTGGTATTTCAAGATCTAAATAAAAGGATGAACTAGTTATGATGCGGAAACTAATAACTAGTTATACCTTTTATAGCTTATAGACCTCACGATCTTCTGCCGTATTCCTCTTCTTATCTCGGACGTCGTGTGAGCGACGATCTATTGAGACGTGAATCCACCCAAGCTTCCTTCTTCTCCAAGCAAGTTTCGGCCAACAACAAACTCCTTGAGTTGAAGAACTTTGGCCACCAACCAAGCTCCAAGGGATGCTAAGAAACAAAGCCTCCTATCTCTCCTTCTTCCTCTAACAATATCCAGCCACCACCAAAGGTAGATCCGCTACCTTAGCGACCCCCTTAGTGAAGATCCGGCCACCACCAAGCTCATTGAGATGAGATGCCGCCACCCACCAAGGAAGAAGAATAGGAGAAGATGAAGGATGAGAGGGCCGACCACACCACCAAGGAATAGAAGAGAGGAATACTAAATTATGTGTTATGAGGTAAGACACCTCTACCCTCTCTTTTATATTATTGGTCTTGGCAAATAAGGAAAGTTTTATAAATAAAATTCCCTTACATTCCTTGCCAATGTTTAAGAAAGAAAATTTAATTAAAATTTCCTTATCAAACCTCCAATGGTCAGCCACCTTATTCCCTCCAAATAAGGAAAGTTTTAATCATAAAATTAAAACTTCCTAATTTGTTTCCGGAAATTTTAAAATAAAAATTTCTCTTTAAAAAATTCCCTTCATGGTTGGTTATAAAAGGAAACTTTTATAAATTAAAATCCCTCTTTTAAAACATGTGGATGATTACAAAAAGGAAAGTTTTCTTAAAATTAAAATCTTCCTTTTCAATCTACAAATAAGGAAAGATATCAAATCTTTCTTTTAATCTTTTGTAGAAAGCTATAAAAGGAAAGATTTATAATTTTAAAACTCTCTTTTAAAACCATGAGGATGGTTATAAAAAAGAAAAGTTTTATAAAATCTTCATTTTAACTACAAATAAGGAAAGCTATCAAACCTTTCTCTTAATCTTTTGTAGAAATCTATAAAAGGAAAGATTTAAATTTTAAACTCTCTTTTGAAACCATGGCTTCTACATAAGAAAAGATTTTAAAAATTAAAATCCTTTTATTGTGTTGTGGCCGACCACCTAAGCTTGGGTTCAAGCTAAGGCCGGCCACCTCTTGAAACCAACTCATCTTAGTTTGGCCGACCCTAGCTTGGGCTCCAAGCTAGGCTTGGTCGACCACCTTAAGGTGGGTAAGAAGGTGGGTATAGGTGGGTATAATACTTTATAAATAAGAGTCTACGACAGGGACCGAGAGGAGGAATTGATTTTGGTCTCCCGATGAACTTGAGCTTCCCGTGTTCGCCCCGAACACCCAACTCAAGTTCATCAATAATAACTCATTCCACTAAAGAGTTATTATTGAACTACCACACCAATCTCATATTACTATATGGGCTCCTTCTTATCATGAGTGTGTAAGTCTCCCTGTGTTTAAGATATCGAATGCCCACTAATTAAATGAGTTACTGACAACTCATTTAATTAATATCTAATTCCAAGAGTAGTACCACTCAACCTTATTGTCATGTCGGACTAAGTCCACCTGCAGGGTTTAATATGACAATTTTTATGTGCTCCTCTTGGGGACATTATCAACCTAAATTACTATGACACAATTTCATTCTATAATCAACAACACACCATATAAATAATATCATTTCCCAACTTATCGGAGCTATTGATTTATTGAACTAAATCACACCCTTTGATAAATCAAAGAAATAAATATTAAGTATATGTGCTTGTTATTATATCATGATTAAGAGCACATACTTCCATAATAACAATGGTCTTGTTCTTTTATTCAGTCAGTATAAAAAGAACTTACCTTAAATAGTCTAGCTCAATACACTCTGAGTGTACTAGTGTAATTTTATAATCAAGATAAACTAATACAAATTACACTACGACTATCCCAATGGTTTGTTCCTATCCATCTTAGTCGTGAGTAATTGTTTATAATTTATAAAGAACTAATAACATGATCTTCTGTGTGTGACACCACACATCATGTTATGTACAATATAAATTAATTGAACAACTGCACTTAGCTTATAAATGTAGATATTTGACCAATATGATTCTTATTTCTAAGTAATGTTTATACAAAAGCTAGACTTTTAGTATATATTCCAACAGTATGCATGTGGTGGTGTGTGATGTAATAATTATGAATTATTATTGCTTTATTTTCCGCTATGTATGTTTACGAAATGTGTTCTAGCACGCACCCGTATCGGACATATCCCAATAGAAACATATTGAAATTGATTGTCATATTACTCGTCATCATCTTCGGCTTGTCACTATCACATAGTAATTTATTCATTCTAATCTACAGATTGCTGATATATTTACCAAAACACATTTCGCTTCACACTTTTCTTTTTTGTTTGATAAACTTTCAATACTTCTAGTTGTAGTATCATGAGTTTGAGAGGGGATGTTAGATTATGTTATTATTATTATTATTATTAGGTTGTTCTATTTATTAGCTATTAAAGATACATTAATCTTTTTCTTGGTATTTAACTTAACTATATAAACATGTGTAGTTTTTCATCAAATTTGATGTTTATAACAAAGCAAATCTTAGTTTTCTCTCTTTTAATTTCTACACCTTTGAACACAATATCCTGCCCCCGACATAGCATAGCCGGTCACCACATGGTAGATTTATAGAATTGAATAAGGGTTGATTCTCAATGAAGCTGTGGAAATACCCTTCCAGTGACTTGCTTCGGTTTCCTAATTTACTCATTTCTAATAGTGTAGAGCAGTCGTGGGAGGCCACCAAAGGGCATATTTCACTTTTTGTAGAATATAATACAATGTTCCACAAAATAAGTGTAGATATATTTCTTAGACAATGGTTGAATGGTGACGATGAGGAGTTGGCTGAGATGCCCAAAGAAAAATGAAAAAGAAGTTTGATAAATTTGGGGATCGATTGATAAAATGAATATTGAAGTGAAAATAAAATATCACTTACTTTAAATAGTTAGTATTGCCGATCTCATGATAAAATATAGATAAATAAATTGGACAGCTGGGAGGGGACATTTTGATATGATCCTGTAAGATATTGTAAAAAGTGTAATGATGAAAGAAACGGGAGAAGGATGGCTTGTTAGAATTGTTTTTGGATTACAAATTTAGGTACGAGAGTCCTCGAAGTCCAACACATTCGTTTAACCAACGATCATTTTCCCTTGGTGTTGAAAATTCTCAGTTGGCATCGAGAATTTACTTGAAACATTAATTTAAGAATTGTACAAGTTGGGGGAAGAACTGAGCATGTAAAATCTGAGTTGGAGAAATGTTTGGGTGAGAACAATGAGAAGTTTGATATATTATTATGGTAAAAAGTAAATTCTCACAAGTTTTCAATTCTTTCCAAAGTGGCTCGAGATGTATTAGCCATTCTTTATCTCCAAAAATAGTTATTGATTTGCACTCAAAATCGACTTCAAATGGATTCAAAACCAATTAGTAAAGGTTGAGGAAGACGAGATTGAAATGCTCGATAATGGTATCAAAATTTCAATTTTCTTGACTTTTGCTTATTTTCTTAAAGATTCTATTTTTATGAGAATTGACTTATATTTGATCATTGGTTCTTATTATTTTTGTAGAGTTAACAAAATTTGGAATTGATTCGACAATATAATCATTGACATTTGATGCTGCTATAAGTGAACCAAGTTATTGGCGACTATTATTTACTATGATTGTTAGAAATTTTTTTATTCTTGGAGTTGAATCATTTTTGTATATCTAAGATTTAATGTTGGAATTTATTTATGCTTTTAGTTAAGTTTAGGAATTGAATCATTAATTAATTATTTATTTATCTATCTGTAGATAACGTATCTATTTATCTATTTACGTTCATTGCTCAAAAGTACATTATTATTAAAATATTTTATTAGTTTAACGTGATGAATTTTGGAATATGCTTGAAGTTGAAGTATTTTGTATATTTATGAATGATATATTTTGATAATTAAATTATAAGGCTCCATTAGTAGGAGTGATATGATTGGATTATGGGTAGGATTTATAATTATTCCTCATGCTTAAGTATTATAAATTCTACCTCTAATCAATCCTATCAAACGATACATTAATAATTTTTTGAAAATATAATCTTAATCTTATCATCCCTAGCCTAAAAATTACTAGGCGAATGTTTATTTTATCTCATATTTTTATACCATTAGAAAAAAATCACTTTGTAGCATGTTATAGTTGAGACTTAAACTATAAGTACTGAGAATTACTGGATCAATGTTACCGTGGTATTGTAGTTCTGTATAATAAATTATAAATGCTACGAAAGTAAAAGTTGATATTATCTATCTCAATATTCATCATATCAATTGATGATTTTTCTTATGTATTAATTATTATTCCAAAGATTAATAGTCGTCCGTAATTTACCTCCTCCATATTGATCCTAAGATAAATTGACGGGAGTACTGGGAAAAAACATAGTATCTTTTATCACCATAATATCAATTGATGATAAATATTTTAACTTTTCCTCAACTACCAAATTAATTTCGCAGTTAAAAAAAGGTTTGATTTAGTTTTTTCAGATCATTAAAATCATCATCAGACTTTGTAACTGACTACAGCTTATGACAGAAACATTATGACGTAATTTAACAAAAGCATCATACAGGGGCTATGTCAAAAGTAACAAACGGTAGAGTAGCAAAATGAAAAATTTCTAATTCTTAATTAATCGTGAACTTGTAACTCAAGATTAGGGGTGATCACGGATCAAATTGATTCGATTATTGGGATAAAAAACTATCCGGCCCTACTAGATCAGATAATATAAAATCGGGACCTACATCCGGCCCTATATCCGGCGGTTCTTATGTTTCAGATATCCGACGGGTTATCAGTTATTTGGATATCCGACCCTATATCCAATGAAATATAAAATATAAATATAAATATAACAAAAAAAAAATAAATTTTTTTAAAATGATAATAGACATTACTCATTACACGTTATAGCAGCTAATCAGAAATAACTATTATAACGTGTTGTAACTTATCGGCAATAGTTGTTACAACGTGTAACAGCTTATCAATATTAGTTGCTACAAGTAGGGGTGATCGGATCGGGTTGGTTCGGTTACTGGGATAAAAAATTATCTGGCCCTACTAGATCAGATAATGCAATATTAGGACCCTACATCCGGTCCTATATCCGGCGGATTATTTTTTTGGTTCAGTTCGGGTTAATATAAGTAAGTTGGTCGATTTGACGGATTGACTGCTCACCCCTACTCAAGATACTGATGCTTCATGCTTGATTTCAACGCACGGATAAATCGGGCCGGTCACGGACCGGCTGTGGACCGGCCTCTGACCCGTTCGTTTGACTAAAAACCCTAAAAGTAGGGTGGTCGCCGTCTCTGCTCTCAGTTTGGAAACCCCCGTCTTGCCACCTCTCTCGCCGGCGATGGAGGACGTTTGCGAGGGCAAGGACTTCTCGTTCCCGAAGCAGGAGGAGTCCATCCTCCGCTTCTGGTCATCCATCCGGGCCTTCGAGACCCAGCTCAAGCGGACCGAGTCCATGCCGGAGTACATCTTCTACGACGGGCCGCCCTTCGCTACCGGACTCCCGCACTACGGTCACATCCTAGCCGGCACCATCAAGGACGTTGTCACCCGCTACCAGTCTATGAACGGCCGCCATGTCACCCGCCGTTTCGGCTGGGACTGCCACGGCCTGCCCGTCGAGTTCGAGATTGACACCAAGCTCGGCATACGGAGCCGGGAGGACGTCCTCGCTATGGGCATCGCGGCGTACAACGAGGAGTGCCGCGCCATCGTCACGCGCTACGTGAACGAGTGGGAGGAGACGATCACGCGCACGGGCCGCTGGATCGATTTTAAGAACGATTACAAGACGATGGACCTCAAGTTCATGGAGTCGGTGTGGTGGGTGTTCGCCCAGCTGTGGAAGAAGGAGCTTGTATATCGAGGCTTCAAGGTCATGCCTTACAGCACGGGATGCAGGACACCGATCTCAAACTTTGAGGCTGGGCAAAATTATAAGGTTCTGTTCATCTCGTTTGTTTCAATCTTCACTGTTAAAAAAAAATTTGTGTGAGGGTCTGTAGTCTAATTGTTTACCAATTTGGTAATTGCAGGATGTGTCGGACCCTGCAATCATGGTGTCATTTCCAGTCGTTGGCGATCCTCATAATGCAGCGTTAGTAGCATGGACAACTACTCCATGGACACTTCCGAGCAATCTTGCTCTGTGCGTAAATGCTGATTTGGTGTATGTAAAGGTCAGTCTTGCCTGCTTGATAGAGTGTTAGTTTATTCAGCCTTGGTTTATGAACTTCTTATATGTACATTTTGTTTTGACATCTTCGAGGCATTTGCTATCAGTACTTTTACTAATGGAGTTATCCCTGCCAGTTAAAATGTTCTTTATGAGTTTTAAGGCACAGTTAATATCAGTTCATAGCTATATTGTATGATAGCATTACTTTGTTATGTGCCTAGCACTATCTGCACCATACAAATAACCAATTGCATTTTGTTGATGGTTTGTTGTTCTTTATGTTCTGATTGTAGCATTAATTCTCATAGTTTTCCTCATATTTTGGAATTTAGTATTAATCCAAAATCTTCCATGCTTACATGGAATGCACTTGCAATTTACTCTTGCTTATATTAAACATTTCATAGATTCCTTGCGTTATCATCTCTTGCAATTTATTCTCAACAGCTGAGGTCCTTGCCATTTTGCATTTGTTGATAGGGCTTGATAACAATATTTGACACAATTGACCAAATTCAAAATACTATCTATAGAGACAAATCTGAAAGCGACATGACATGGTTACGATAAATGGATTGACATGATCCATCTATCAAATAAGTTTTCTTATGTACATTTCTTATCAGTTCTATCAAAATGATTTATGGGTGAGTTGACCTATCCAATTTGTTTTAGAATAATATATATATATTATATATATATATATATATATATATATATATTTCAAGTAGTATTTTTATATTGTCATGAATGGCTCAACTTGCTCATGATACATTATGTCAACACAACATGAAGTGCAAAATTTATTCAGCCGTTGCATTTGTTCTCCATTGAAAACAATTGGTTGTCATTTTGCATTGGTTTATTGAACTTTGGCTAAAAGAAGATCTTGTATCACATTAATTTTATTAGGATTTGGTCACCTTCTGACTCAAATTTCTCCAGTTTAAGAGAGAAAATAATTCTTACCAATTAGGAAAATTTCAATCTTCGAAAATTAAAACAAGTCAAACTATAGTTCTCTCAATCTAAGCAGGAGTTCTTTATTTATTTAGACAACCTTTTGAATTAGTTTCTACACAGGAGTTCTTTATTTATTTTGACAACCTTTTGAATTAGTTTCTACAATCACGTGCAATTTATTAAGTATGCAGTTAGGTATGTGAAAATTATTATTGTAGAGCACAATTCATCACTAGTTCTCTTGCATTGTCTTTAAACGCAGTAGGGAACCATATTACATGTAGTACATACATTTGGCTTTGTGATAATGAGGATGATGATGATATATGGTTGATTTAGCGGGTCTATATGATCCACATAACCAGTTTGAGTTGAACCAAATCAAATAAGGCCCTAATTATCACCTGCCCTTATCTTTTCAAATAACAAGGCTTTTGTGATTACTCTTTTACCAGCTTGGTTTTGATATGGGAACTTAGTGTTTGTTTAACCACTTCTTTGCAAATGTTAAAGTATATATATGCATTTCTCTTATAAAATATGCTCTGAATTATTAATTGTTATTTAACATTAGCTGTTATATAGTATGCACTTTACATTGTTTGTTACATGCATTTCATTAATAAAATATGCTCTGAATTATTACTTGTTATTTAACATTAGCTGTTATATAATATGCACTTTACATTGATTGTTACATATTTTCTTGGTGGAATTATCAATTCATAAGTTGAATAATCTACATTATTTTATATTTATTATATAAATAAATAAATATAAATAAATAAGTATAAATAAAACATTTTATATAATAAATTATTTTTAATAAGGATTGTGTTTGCCACCGCGATCAATATATATTCTGTGTCTCCTTTTTAAAACCTTGAGTGTCATTACAATTCTTTTAGAAAGGTGAATATGTCCAGTTGTTATTTTATGAATGGATGTACTGTTTAACTCCAATTTGTGGACAATGATGAGTTAAAGTTTTGGTCACAAGTGTGCCTTAAGTTGCTTACACAGATAAAATTTCTCATGTCAATTAACATACAAATAAATTTAGAATGAAGACTGATTTTTTTTCCATTGTAAATGGAGATAGTGAATAACCAGCTTTAAATGATTTCTGAAATTTGCAAGTTGTCAAGCTCAGATATATCTTGTTGGATACTATAAGCATTACACTGATCATTCTTATTATCGTTTTGAGCTCTTTTATAAGCTTCTTCAGCTTTTCTGACTCATGCAACCAATGACAGGTTCGAGAAAAAACATCAGGTGTGACTTATATTGTTGCAGAATCTAGGTTGCCCCAGCTGCCTAGCAAGAAGTCAAAATCAGAATTAGCTGGAGCTGTCGTGCCTCCACAAGATATATCATCAGCCAACTCTAAGAGCAAGGGAACCTCGAGCACTAAAACTAAGAGTGGAGTTGATGCCAAATCATATGAGTTAGTGGAGAAATTAACAGGCGCTTCTTTAGTTGGATTGAGGTGAATAAAAATTTCCCTATGCCAAATATTTTGTTCTACCTATTTGTAGTTATCCATGGTCATGATCATTGTTTTAAAATATGCTTCTTTGCAGCTGCATAAGCTTATGCAATGACACACACACACACACACACACACACACTATATGCAACCAGCATATGGTCTAGGAGTAGGTGGGTAATTATGTGGGTTGAACATGTTGTGCATTCAAAGCATACAGTTAAAAAGAATGGTTTGACAAAATAAGCATCATCAATTTTGATTAAATGAGTATCTATGATAAGAAACAATGAGGAAAAGCAAGGGGGTGAAGGGTGTGGTGTTTAGAAATTTAATATTATGGCTTTTTGAACAAGCCAGCTCTCCAAAAGGTTTAGTATGTTTAATCTTGATTAGAGCTAGAGTTGATGTAAGGTTTTAGTTATATAATAAAATTTATTTGATGCTACAGATGAAATCTACAAATGATACAAATACAGAAAGGAATTTTAGGTGATTGAGGCTATGGAGACACAATAAGAAATAACAATCTTCTATTTTTTTTAACTACTACTTCAAGAGTTTGAATTATTTAAGTTTCAGTTCTTGAAAAAGTTATCAATTGCATCTACCATGGACTATTTATAAAACTATATATTTTTTTTGTATGGGGGCTGATTTTTCTTGCTTGAGTAGCATAGTCACATGCTTTGTTGTTTTTTTTTGCTCATCTATTATAAATTTGTGTGTTTGTGTAAATAATTCCAATTTTCTTTTGGACATTCAGACAACAATTATCTTCTGCACTTCTGTTTTGGTGATAGAACAAGATTTGATTACTTTGTTTGTGCAGATATGTTCCTCTGTTTGATTATTTCTTGAAGTATTCGGATACAGCCTTTAGGGTAGTTGCAGACAATTATGTAACTGATGATAGTGGAACTGGTGTCGTTCACTGTGCTCCTGCTTTTGGTGAAGATGATTACCGTGTTTGTGTTGCTTCTGGTATAATCAAGGTCAGTATTTATATATTGTTTCTTGTTGTTCAATACCATTGTCATTTTGGATCACATTTGACGTCGGACAGGATAACAATTATCTTGTGGGCCGACGAGAGAGGGAATTGAGGAGAGGGCAAAAAGAGAATCCGAAGAAAACAAGGAGAAAACTCGTTGTTTGCTAAAAAAAGAAAATTTTATTATTAATTGAGGGATCATCCTCATACAACTAGACAGGTGTTTATATAAACTTTAGATTTTGGGACAAAGAAAGGAAAGAAATCATAATATATGGACTTCAATTCTAATCTTATAGAGAAAGAAAAGGAAATCTCTTGACAAAAATTAAAATTAATAAAACAGGACGTTGTTATAGACTAATTATGACTCATAAGTACCAGGAATATAAAAATACCCTAAATAACATAAAAACGGAAATGACTAAAAATAGTAATAAAATCTTCGGAGGTTCGAATGAGGGCCACTGATAAAGCCTGATTTCGACTCCTGAGTCAAAAGTTATAATCGTTTGAAGTTCAAGGGTCGTGTTGGGTTGATCCTGCATCAGTCGGGTTGAAAAGAACTTGCCCTCGAGTTCATAGTAGCCTCATTAGCATCCACCGAATAAGAAGTCAAGTGCTTTACATTGAAGACATCAGACATCTTAAGATGACTAGGAAAGCACAACATGTAGGCATTATCATTGATCTTTAACAGTATCTCACACGGTCCAATCTTTCGATCCTTCAGCTTATTGTATTCACCAATAGGGAAACGATCACGAGTTAAAACAACTCAGACAAAAATCACCGACCTCAAAAAGTACCTAACGACGATGACCATCAACCCGAGTTTTATACTTGGTATTGCTATATAGAATTGCAAGTTTCACCTGCTAATCTGCTTTAAGATTAAATCGTCCCATACATGGAACAGGGGCTAAGTCCAAAACCCCCGATGGGTTCTACCTATAGACAATCTCGAAAGGACTCAAACATGTAGTCTTGTTTCTCAATTGATCGATCTCGCGCCTTGTCTCAACGAGCGGAGCGTGCTGGAACAGAGTTTGGCAGCCGAAAGGAAAGAAGTGTTCCCTCAGTTTCTTCTTCATCTTCGCCTAGTCATTAGTTTAGGCTGCGCATCTGTTCCCACCACGCCAATGCTCGCCCCTTGAGTATGATGACAATTAATTTTACCTTCATCTGATTTGGAACTTGCTTATAGTCGAAGATCCGCTCAACTTCGTTGATCCAATCGACGAAGCCCTTTGCTTGCAATGTACCAGAGTATTTGGGTAATTCAACTCGAAAATCGAGGTCTCTATAGGACTCCTCTCGATCACGATGTTCCTAGTATGTAACTTGTTGGTGATAATGGTTTTCAAAGGAAGACTCAGATCCATGATCTGAGAGCCCATGAGCCTCAATAATTTGTGTCGCTTGGGCTATTCGTTGGGTTAAGTCAGTGACTTGCCTCTCCATCGCCATTATGTCATAAACGCTATGACCACGGTGCGAGACTTTCTCAGTCGGAACCTGCCTACCTTGACCACAACACGATGACCTTCCATTGGATCTGCACCTTGCTCTGATACCAATTGACGTCGGGCAGGATAGCAATTATCTTGCCGACTGATGAGAAGGGGGAATTAAGGAGAAGGCAAGAAGAGAACCCGAAGAAAACAAGGAGAAAATCCGTTGTTTGCTTAAAAAAGAAAACTTTATTATTAATTGAGGGATCATCCTCGTACAACTAGACATGTGTTTATAGACTCCAGACAAGGAAATAAATCACAATATATGGATCTCAATTCCAATCTTGTAGAGAAAGAAAAGAGATCTTTTTAGAAAAGGAAATATCTTGACAGAAATTAAAATTAATAAAACAAGACGCTCTATGACTCATAATTATCAGAAATATCAAAAATACCCTAAAGACCATAAAAATAAAAATTACTAAAAATAGTAATAAAATCTTCGGAAGCTCAGATGAGGGTGGGCCCCAAAATTGGCAATTACGGGTACCTCAAAACAAATGTAGATTTTTAAATTCTGCATGCGTGGCCCACCAATAGAGCCTGATTCCGAGTCAAAAATTATGACCGTTTGAAGTTCAAGGGGTCATGTTGGGTTGATCTTGCATCAACATTGTGTTCAAATAATCAACTATATTCTACTAGTATTCTTTTTAATAGTAAACTTCAATTATTTATGTGGATGAAGATCATGGGTTTGAGTATCTGAAATAACCTCTTGCAAAACAAGCTAAAGTTGCATATAATAGACCTTTACCGAGACCCGCATTAGTGGGAGCTTTGTGCACCGGACTGTTGTTTTTTTTTTAATTTTATTATTATTATTATTATTATTTTAACAATCAGCTAGTTCTTTGTTGCCTGTAAATGTTTGTTTTTTTTTTCAATCATTGTTTAGTTGTTCTTGTAATATCTGTATATGACAGTCAATTCTCAACAGAAAAAACTGCGACATGAAGTCATTAAGTTGTTTACTTTGATGTTATTGTATGTAGCAGATTTATGATTATTGTATTGACAATACAATTAGATAATTCAATCTTAACTTTTTTATGTTTCTAATATCATTCTTTTACTTTATTCTAATTGAATAGGGTGTGGATCTTTTTGTGGCGGTTGATGCTGATGGTTGCTTTACTGAGGAAGTCTCAGATTTCTATGGGCGCTATGTGAAGGATGCTGATAAGGACATTGTAAATGCTGTTAAGGTAAGAATCTCTGTTGACATTTCTAGTCAATGTCTAAGGTGTTAGTCTGACTGATGACTAATTAATCTAATGTGTCTTAATTCTCTCGTTTATAGAACTTTTATATGACTTTGGAATTTGCATGATGACAAATCTTATAAGATATGCTTTTATTGAACTTTTAGAATAAGTCGTGAGTTTTTGAAGTAAGTAATCCTTGTAGGTGGTTCTATAATTTTGATTCTTTCATGCTTTATCCTGATCTCGAAATATTCTCATTTGAGTGTGCTTGTTTGAAAAATCTTATATGAACCTTGATATATCATTATATAGATGTCAATGGCTTTTTGAGATACATGTAGTTGACCCCAAATACTTGGGACTCGCATTTGTTTGTTGTTGCCATGTAGTAACTTACAAACTTGGAAGATGTTTTCTCATGCTGGCTTTTTTTGATAGAATTTTAATACTTCACCAAGTTTTCTTGATTTTCTTTGATTGCTCATCTTATCTTGGTGTTGTGGGTTCATTAATCAGTATTTATACATAGAAGAACATCTTGAATCTCGTATCAGGTGAAAGGAAGACTTGTAAATAATGGAAGTGTCATGCATTCTTATCCTTTCTGCTGGAGATCAGACACGCCCCTTCTATATCGGGCTGTTCCTAGTTGGTAAATCACTATATCATATTATTGATTGAACTTTTTGATACATTGAGTTTTGGTTCCGCCACTTTTAAACAAGAAGTTTGATCTGATAATATCTGCTATACTATTTTTTTTTCCATATTTTTTTTGTGGCGATGCACATGATTATGGAGATCTTGGTTTCTTTCATGCAGCTTATCTTTTTTGTTGCTCTTATTATGAAGAAATTATTTAGTGTTATCAGACTATCCTACTATGTCATCATAGTTCAATTTAACTTTTTAGGTCAAGACATTCCCATTGATGAGGGTTAACCGTTTGTTGGTCCAAATGGAACTGATTGATTCATTGTTGATTGGATGACTCTTAAGTGGTGGACAATATTTATTGGAAACTCCATAAAAGTTAGTTATGTGCCTTTTGACCAAATAGTAGTCATGATTGACTTTAGCACTATTGATGTCAGCTTCTATATCGTGTTCGGCATAAACTGTATTTTGTGTTCTTATCAAATCATTTCAGTCTTTGTGAGTGTTTTGATACTTGGAAGTCATAATAATTTCAATTTAAATCATTCCTCAATCTTGAATACTAAAGCTGTTATTCATAATACTCTGGATTGTTCAAATAAAAAAGTTCCCTCTATTTGTTTTTATAATTAGCTTGTATGTTCAGGTTTGTTTCTGTTGAAAAGATTAAGGAGCAGTTGTTAGAAAGTAACAAACAAACAGATTGGGTTCCCGACTATGTGAAGGTTTGATCTTTTCCTTCTTTTATTGTTTCTTTTGAAAGAATAATTCCCACAGAACCAGAGTGGTGATGGTTAATCTACTGTTGACCACAGGAAAAACGGTTTCATAATTGGCTCGAAAATGCTAGGGATTGGGCTGTTAGCCGAAGTAGGTTTTGGGGTACCCCTCTTCCTATTTGGGTCAGTGAGGATGGCATTGAGAAGAGAGTTATTGGTTCTATTGATGAACTTGAGCAACTATCTGGTGCTAAGGTGGATTCATGCATTATTAATGTTTTTGTCAGGCCTGTTTTAATTTGTTAACTAAGTTAACTTTTTTTTATTGGATTTTAAGGTTACTGATCTGCATCGTCACTATATTGATCACATAACCATTCCTTCTGAACGTGGTCCTGAGTTTGGGGTTCTTCATCGCATTGATGATGTGAGTTTTCTCAAGGCAATCAATCTATGTGTAATTGGTTATTAATATATAAATGAATATGGTTCATACACATGTAGTTTATATGTGAAATTCGTGTAAGATCCACAATAATTTGGACTTTGAGATTGTTTGCCATTCAAGTATTTGCCAAATATTATAGTGATATGACTAAGTTTGATTATTGTTTGTTTAATTACTCAAATATATGGTAGTTGTTGCCATTTCTTGAATGAATCATCTAGATTTCTCGGGATTGATTCAAATAAATAACCACACTTAAAAAATATATATTGTGGGCGAATATATGATGCGAGTGCAGTCCACATACCTCAACAGCTGTTTGTGCACCTCACAAATCTTTAAGTTGGCATAAAATTGAGAGAAGGATCCTTTGTAGGATTGAGCCAGCTAACTAATCAATAAAACCCTGTTAGTTTACAGTTGTCCAAATAATGCTTGATTGGCTTGTTCCATTGCAACAGTTTATACTCTGCAAATGGGTTCTCTGATCAATCAGGTCCTATTTTGATGAGTGGAGAATAAATTATTCTATACATCCTTCAGGTCTTTGACTGCTGGTTTGAGAGTGGGTCAATGCCATATGCTTATATTCATTACCCGTTTGAGAATGTGGAACTCTTTGAAAAGAACTTTCCGGGACACTTTGTTGCCGAGGGCCTTGACCAAACGCGAGGATGGTTGGTTTTTCTACTGTATCTCTTTTTTTTAAGCATGTCAAATATATTCTATTCGAGATATGAGATCCTGTTTACTACAAGTGCTCGCCCTTTTTTACTTTATTTTCATCTTATCTTTAGATAAACCTTGTGAGCTCTGAAATGATTCGAAGGTGTTTTTACTAAGTAGTCCTATATCATCTTTGTTCATTTTAGTTGATTGGCTAATTTTTCTCCTTTTAACATTTTTTGTTGCATGTCGAATATATTCTATTCTAGATCTGAATTGCGGTGATCATGACTTCTATAGGCTGCTTTTTTTCTACTTCTTCCATTTTCATCTTTTTTATCCTTAGGTTAGCCTCATCACCGCTATATTGAACGTGTTTTGTTTAAGTTGGACTAGACCATCTTTATTTATTTTAGTTGATAGTCTGATTAGAGACATTAACATGTAATTTGACTGATAAGGCAAGTGTTTTGTTTCCCATTTCATGTATTGGTTTGATTTACAGTCTTGATATTTCCTTGTTGATGGTGCAAACCTGACATGTACTTACATTAATGGAACTGGTGTGTTGATATGATTGAGACTGCTAATGGGAAGATAAGTATTTGGAGTGAGGAAAAGTATGCACAATAGGAAAAACGATGCCAAGGTTCGTTGTTTCAGAAATTTGCATTTGACAGGTGGAAAACCATGTGTCTTTACATTTTTCATCATAAATCTGAATACCATTATACTCATGCATTCTTTATTTCCATTGTTTATATGGAAACCAAGTTTTAAAAAGCACAAAAACTTATACATGATGTTCAGATTATAGAAGAGAAAAAGTTTGAAGTGTGCGTATTATTTATCATCTCTTTGTTATAAAGCATAGGAGGCAAATTATCCGTTTTTTCTTTACCATGCAAAGGAATCCTGTTCCAGTTAACACTGCCTCCAATTAACTTTTTAGTCTTGGTTAAACATTCAACAAAAAGTGTTGTCCTTTTTCTTGGTTTGTCACATGGACTAGGATGCTTCTATAACTCATGACTCAAGCATACATTCACGACCATCCATTGACAACTACTGGGCATAATTATGTTTGAAAACTTCTAGTAAGAAGTGTGAATTTGATTTACATGTTTTATTTTTGTCCTAATGTTGAAACATATTGACGCCCTTGCTCAATATACTAGTTAGGTTGTATTTCAACCACTTTTGCACAAATTTGTTCCTGTATTTCTGGGAATTGAGTACTTATATTAGCATGTTCACTTGATAAACTGGCAATTTGTTAGTTTCTTGGTGATCTTGAAATAGTTTTGATTTTCAACAATTCTCTTGGCGACCTTGAAATAGTTTTGATTTTTAACAATTACTTTTGACTATCATACTGAATTTTTTCAGAAAATTTATGCAGAATTTTTTTGCTCATTATGGTTATGTTTCTCATTTGTTTTTGTGTCTTCAAAAATGTGCAATTTATGGATTTTGTTTTGTTGATAGCTCCAATGATATTCAGCATTACTGAGTATTATTTGTATAAGTTGCTTCCTCCTTATTTTCTCATATAATAGTTCCTCTCAACCCCTCAGTACTTATTTTAATGTTTTATACCATTTTAGGTTCTATACACTTATGGTGCTATCTACGGCATTGTTTGGGAAGCCTGCATTTAGAAACCTTATCTGCAATGGTCTTGTGTTGGCTGAGGATGGGAAGAAAATGAGTAAAAGATTGAAGAACTACCCATCGCCAACCGAAGTCATAGATGATTATGGAGCGGTATGCAATTAGTTTCACTAGCAAGAAGCATTATTTATTGAGTTATAATTATTTGTTTTATCCTTAATTATATAACTTTCATGGTCACAATCATAACATGGAACCTACAGGATGCTTTGCGATTATATCTGGTTAATTCTCCTGTTGTTCGTGCTGAACCTTTGCGGTTCAAAAAGGATGGTGTATATAGTGTGGTAAGGCTCTTTTGGGTCATGATTTATTTAAGTATGTGGACTGTATGCTTGTTTCAATTTATTTTTACTGTTGCCTTCTTTCTGTTTTGCTTAAGCAGGTCAAAGATGTCTTCCTTCCATGGTATAACGCATATAGATTCCTTGTTCAAAATGCAAAAAGGCTTGAGGTTGAGGGTCTTGCACCTTTTGTTCCAGTGCATTATGAAGCCCTTCAAAAGTCTTTGAATGTGCTTGACCAGTGGATAAATTCTGCTACTGAAAGTTTAGTTCAATTTGTTCGTCAAGAAATGGATGCTTATCGGTTGTACTCGGTATTTTTTTGTGTTCATTCCATCTAAACTTTAAAACCATGAAATATGTATTTATACCCTTTGTGTTCTTAAGGCGTCTTCTTTTTGCAGGTTGTCCCGTATCTTCTGAAGTTCATTGACAATCTTACCAACATATATGTGCGTTTTAATCGAAAGAGATTGAAGGGACGCACAGGAGAAGACGACTGCAGAATCTCTCTTTCAACTTTATATCATGTATGTATTATGTATATATTTTTTACTCATGGTATTTATCATCCTACATTGCACTTTTTCCCCTATGTTTCTGGTGCAATATATTGCATGATACTTTTTGTTTCTATTGCATTTAATGTGTTGTATAAGATCTTTTGATGTATGTGTCAATTGATAGTATTTCTTTTTATTTAGTTTCATTGTTGTGGTAGTACTTCCAGTTAAGATAAAACCATCATACACTGGAAATTTTTTTAATACTATAAAATCAATTATAATTATATGAAACATGATCAAAGATTTTAGACAAGTTAAATCAACTAGAATAGAAGGTGTGAGATCTGTCTGTCTATCTATCTATATATATAGAAAATTTTCCTTATCACAGTTGTAAGTGCCTTAAAGATATAAGTATTAATGTAAATATGCTTTACAAAGATTTCAACAAGTTCCAGGTTGCACGACACTGTATAGTTGGAACATACTGTTTGTTTATTGCTATATTGCTATTTATTTTATTAATGTTGGCTTGAGTCTTACTGCCTTTTGTGTATCTTTAAATCCTTGTAGATATCACTATAGACTGATTATTGCTAGTCATTCAATATTGAACGGAATAAGATGAATACTTCTATTACTAATTTTGGTTTAGAAAATCGATATTTATTTATTTGGCCTTTTGAGCAAATATGAGCTCAGAGATGATTTCTTTTTAGTTACTTGGGCCTTGCCCTTTTTTTTCATATCTTAAAACATATTATTACAAACTGCTTAATATGATGAATACTTAGATGAATTTTAGGCACAAATATCATCTGGATTATGGTCTCAATTACCTAGGCCTAGCTTCATTTTATATCTTAAAATTTATTATTTAAAACTTCATAATATGATGGATACTTTGCTCGATTTTACATATTGCAGGTGCTTTTAACTACATGTAAAGTGATGGCTCCATTCACACCTTTCTTTACAGAGGTTCTTTATCTAAACCTTCGGAAGGTCTCTGGTGGATCTGAGGAAAGCATTCATTTTTGTAACTTTCCTTCAGCATTAGGGAAGGTATAATTATTTTCAATTTCTTAGTATGCTGTCCATCACTGTATATTTTTTTGCAGTTCCATTTAACATGCTTAAATTATTCCTTCTACTGATATCCTTAGCGGGAGGAGCGCATTGAGCAGAGTGTCACAAGGATGATGACTGTCATTGACCTGGCACGCAACATTCGGGAGCGTCATAGTAAACCTCTCAAAACACCACTCAAGTATGAGGAGTTGCTTTTACCGTATATTGTAATGCCTTTCTATTTATCAAACTTTTTTTTATGTTCTGTTATTTCAGGGAAATGATAGTTGTTCATCCTGATTCAGATTTTCTGGAAGATATTACTGGAAAGTTGAGGGAGGTCGGATAGCAATTGAATCTTCTTTTTATTTTTTACGAGCTTAGTTTATATTTGCATTTGTTACAACCTTCAGATAATGATTTGATTCCATTTTATATGGAGAGTAAATTTATAGGAATCATTTTAGGTTCCCGTCTGGTGCTTAGCCCATCTTTTGGAACTGGAGTTAAGATGAAAGACAATAAAAAAAAAAACTCTGTTTATGCTTGTCATTGTTCAAGAGCATAGAAAATCCTAAATGCATTAAACTGAGTCAGTTTTAACTTCCCATTTAAGAATAGTGAAATTTGGGAACCTCAATAAGAAAGGGTTTGCTAAATGTTAATTTTGGAAGGAAACCTGACTCCCAAGAGAACAAAGAAAACATAAACTCTTTTCTTTTCATATTTGTCTGCAAGCTACTTAGCATCTTTCTTGCACTAGTTTCTGTAAACTTTGTTTTAATATACCTGCCATTGTTTAAATGTTTTTGATTTTCCAATATACCATCAATCAAGTCAAATGCAAATATTCTTTGGACATTGTAGTATGTGATGGAGGAGCTCAATGTTAAATCAGTGGTTTCATGCAATGATCCTTTGAATTATGCTTCATTACGAGCTGAGCCTGATTTTAGGTATGCTATGACTTTCACTAAGTTTATTAAAATCCTTTAGTTGTGGGTGGTAACTGATTTCTTTTTCTTATTATCTTAGTGTATTAGGTAAAAGATTAGGGAAGGCAATGGGTGCTGTGGCTAAGGAGGTCAAGGCAATGTCTGAGGCTGATATATCGTCTTTTGAGCAATCTGGAGAAGTCACATTCTCCGGGCATTGCTTGAAGCTGAATGATATAAAGGTTAATTATGATTTTGAAAGTATTATAAAATCTAAGAAATATGTATATGATCAATCTTCTTAAGAGCACCTGGAGCTAGTTTTTTTAGGAAACTTCAAATGGACTGCTTTCTACTCTTATATTCTTATCCCCGCCATTAGTTTTATGTAACACAATATTGTTATGAATCTGTAGGTAGGCATCCTTTTACTATATAAATCAAATAACTTAATGTTACCTTTTCTTTTTTACATTAGGACTTTAAAATTTGGAATTTCACACATTGTTGTAACTTTGTCAAAATCTCTAGTTATCATGGTTCTGAGTAATAATGCTTTCAGATATTGCATGAGTTCAAACGGCCTTCTGGTACTACAGAAAAGGAGATCGATGCTGCTGGAGATGGTAAGCTAAAGTTTGTTTCTAGATTATAATGTCAAACTTTTCCTCCCCATGTGATGTCATAGATCTTTTCTCAGGTGATGTTTTGGTGGTATTGGATTTGAGAGCCGATGAATCATTGTTTGATGCAGGAGTTGCTCGAGAGGTAATTATGGTGTCTGAATTTTTCTTTTTAGACTGTAGAGATATTACAAGGGAATAATGTTTCTTGTATATTCATCATGTTATACACAGCAATGGAGATGAATGTTAGTTTCACAATGTGTATTGTTTCATTGTTAATGCATCATATGCCCCTATATTCAAACTGCTACTGCCATTTTTTCAGGAAAATCTGCTATTTGTTTTCTCTCTCAAAGTTTTAGTATTCTAGTACTTTCAGAGTTGTGGTAATCTACTTTTGGGCATGTGGAATCTATATTTCTATGACATAGATTGGCCTATATTTTACTTTTTTTATTATGCTTTCGAACAGCCAAATTTCATTTCCAGCACCATCTATCTGGAAGTGGTGCTGCTCACATAGTGTGTTATGTATGTGCACCTATCTGTCTTACTTCAATATCTCTCAGAACAGTGTCAATCTTAAGCCCCTAATTGTTGGTAAATTGTTCTTATTGCTGTAACCTGTGAAATTGAGATTGAGAATGCTTTCACTTGGAGAGAAATGAGAGCAGAGAAAATATTGGGCACCTCTTTCCTCTTTCTCACAGGCCACAAATGTACTAGTTTTATGTTTGTGAGATTACTACTTTTTATGTCAGGTTGTCAATCGGATTCAGAAATTACGTAAGAAAGCTGGTCTGGAGCCCACTGATGTTGTAGAGGTTTACTATGAACCTCTTGGGAAAAGTAAAAATGTTTTGGAGAAAATTGTGGAATCCCAGGTATGTCTTCATATTGTTTGGCTATGTGCTTTAACCACCCTTATAGTTGTTAACCTTCATAGTTTTTTTCTCTGGTACTTTTGTTGCAGGAGGAATACATCAAAGATGCTCTTGGGTCTCCTTTACTTCATCAAAGCAACACTCCCCCTCATGCTGTAAGTGTTAAACGATATAACAAAACTATGATGAATGAGTTGCAATTTTATACTTCAGCAGATTTGAGACCAAGTTATTTTAGTTTTTTTGATTCAGATACAATGTGCAATAGCAAACGTTTTCTTTGTGCTTTCTGCCAAAGCAAACATTTTTGTACGATATTTTGAGGCAGCACCATGCTATCTTGTTTCTATTTATTCTGCAATATGCCTATCAAACCCTAGTTCTATGGAGCTTTTGATCCTAATTTACTGACTTTTATTTTTCAAGGAATTATTGTTTATTCATTAATTTTCTATTGAGTTTTAATGTCCACCTTTGGTTTTTTTATAAGGGCTTCAGTGCCTATTGCTATATTTCCCCTTTGCTCATGTTATTTTCCCTTTCTGATTGGTTGTTGTACTTTGCCCTCATGGTCCTATTACTTGCAGGTGATTTTGTGTCAGGAGTTTCAGGTATGTGCCATTATATTTCTAATAGTTGATAGCTTTTATGCTCTTTATTGTTAAAGTCCCTCAGTTTTAGCAAAGGGCTCCATATTACAATATAGGTTAACTTGACAATTTTCTCTACTTTTGTTCTATAATTTGTTGCAGGTCTTGCTATCACGTGAGGAACAACTGCCTAGTGTCTCATTCGTTGTTAGCATAGCAAAGCCTGCTCTGATGTTTGATACCGGAGCTATTGTTGCATTATATTCAGGTTTTACACTGGAATTATGATTTTGTTATACAACATGCCAAATCATGAGATTTGATCGTCTGCATTTTATTCCTCAGGTGAAAAGAAGCTTGCTGAAAGTTTACAGACATATTTGTTGTCAAGAGATCTTTTGAATTTGAAATTAGAGTTTCAAAGAGGAAATGGGAAGGTATCCATGCTAATTTAATCTCATCGATATTGGGTACATATAATTTGTGGTTTGAAAGTTGTTGAATTTACAACTTCGTTGCAGATTAAGGTAGATTGTTTTGAGAATCAGCTACCAGTTGAGTTGGAGTTAGAAAAGCATGTCTTCCTCAGTGCAGCAGATTACTACTTGAGAAACAAGGAACTGACGGACTAAATGTCAGATTATTTTGCTTGTATTTCCCTCGATTCTAGCCTCACAGTTCCTGCAATCGATTCCTTCCTGAAGATTTTACAACTCATTTCGCTTGAGCAACATTCATATTGGTACTTCAACAATTTAATTTATAAACCATATGTAATCACTTGCTACACGTGTGTGATATTGCAAGTTTGTGTAGTCTGATAAATGCATAATTAGAAAGACAGTCAAATCAAATTTGGTGTATTCTTAAAATTTTGGTTAATTTAATTTAATGATTTTCTGTAATACATCTTTGCAGTGTTCTTAATTCCAGCAGTCGAACAACTTTTTCTTCTTATTACGTGTCATCTGCGTTGAGAACGGGATTTGGTAACGTTGTCTACTAATACAGTTTTATTCAATCAGGAAACAGATCTTTGCTGCCTGTTCGGATGAGGTGTCTTGTTGGCTAATTCTGTTGAGGCAAAACCATTGAATTCAAACTTCTGTGAACACTTCAACCACATAAATATAAATTTTTATTAGAACTACCATGAATCTCCAATGTGACGATGGACCAGCCTCTCCAAATCAGCCATCACCTTATGCTCTCCCTTTGCTTTATCTTCATAGTTGATCATCGAAAGTGCCCTCTTATCTTCAGCACTGTAAACTTGGTTTTCTTTTCTGATACGGATGACATTTATCCTCCGGTACCTGCTACCACTCATGACAAAACCTAAGTCCTCGGACTTCTGAATCTCCTCAGCTGACAAGCCGACTTCTCCTCTTCTTGGAATACACTTCCCTTGCTGCACATACTGGGCAATAGCATCACCTTCACCAGGTCTCAGCGTGCCACCATAGCTTATATGATCATCAGTGGGAGAGGTGCAGGCCCAATCATAGGCTCATTGTTCAAGGCTGACTTCTTCTGACATTCAATCAATTCCTTGAACTTGAGTGCCTCAGCATCAACCTCAGGTAACTGCTTCTGAAACAGATTCATGAGACTTATTAGACCGTTTCTTGTTCTTTCTTGCTTTCTTCTTAGGTCTCGGGCTAGAATCAGACTCCTCAAATGACGAGTTTGTGCTGCCATCGGACTCCGAGTACCTCCTCTTCCGGCGGCTTCCATTTCTGTAAATATTTTTTTTTATTTTTATCTGTAAATATAAATAAATATATTAGTTGGATAGTCAATTTACATCACATAATAATATTTTATTAAAATAATAATATTTTGTTAAAACAATGGTATATAGACTTTATTTACACAAATACTATATGTGACTCAATTAAAGGATATACTGATTTATATAGGGATCAAATTGGATTGAGCCAGAATACTTTAAATTTGATTGTGATTTGTGAATTCATAATAATAAATGAATATTCTCTATCGAGCAACGTGATGCTAAAGAAAATAAATAGTGCATAAAAGAAAATAATTTTCAAAAATAAATTGAAGATGAATTATATAGTAATAAATGAAAATAAATTAAAAAGTATTTAAGTTTATTCATCTATAAATTTAATTTTTGTTATATAAGAATTAATTTTTTATTTTAATAATAAATAAAAAATAATTATAATCCAAAAATATTTTTTATTTAAAATATCTATTTCATATTTATAATCTATAAAAAAAATTTAAAGCCTAGTATTTTAAATATTTTAAAATTAATATAATTTTTAATTTAACTTCTCAATGGAATTATTTCTCTGTGTGAGATTATTTGTTTCTTTATTTTATTGATTTCATTTCAAATTCTAGAGGGTTTGATTTTGATATCATATTTATATAAAAGAAAATTAATTATTATAGTAAAGATGATTACACTCATTCATTACGTTCCTCATAACTTATCTTCAAATTATATAAAGTGAGATAAAGTAAGTAATTATTGTTGATTAAGTGTGAGTGGAGAAGAGGAGGAAGAGAAGAAGCTTCATTGTGAATGGGGACTTTAGTCCCATATTGGAAGTTTTAAGTGGTTTTTGTTGGTTTATATTGATTCACATACTTTGAGAATGTGAACAAGTGCATGGGGAGAGACTCTCTCTCATGCGTGGGTGCGCAGGGGGGGTGCAAATCCAGGGCCCGGATTGCATTGAATCAAGTTGACTCGAGCGCGACCTGCGCACACGAATGCCGGACCAGTCGGGGTAAAAATTTGCCCAAGCAGAACAACCAACATTTTGCCACGTTAAACTTTTTGTTGCTGTAAAAAGGATACATTAATTCGAGATTAATGCAGAATAAAACCGACCGAATAATAACGAGTGAAACGGTGACCGTTTCACTGTTCGGCTAATAATGACCATTAAGGTCATTAACACTGCCGTTGATCTGAGCTCCTATATAAGGAGGCTGTGATCACAGGCAGAAAAGAAGAGAGAGCAACAAAAGCAAAGGTCCTCCTCCTCATTCCCCTCTGTCGTGCAACTCCTACTCGGCAGAGCGCCCGTGATAGTGATCGGGTGCCACTCAATTCGCCGTGACCACCAGTGCTTGGTGGAGTCCACGGTCAGATCGTTGTATCCTGGGAAACAGACCTCCCGAATAGGCCTCGAAGCACAGCCGGAGGTGGGGGCGAATCTGTTTCAAGGAAACTACGAACTCGCAGACCTCGATCAATCCACCTGACCTGCTGTTCGGCTGAGCTACTGAGCTGCCGACCTGACCTGCTGTTCGGCTGAGCTGCCGTCCTGACCCGCTGTTCGGCTGAGCTGCCATCCTGACCCGCTGTTCGGCTGAGCTACTGAGCTGCCGACCCGAGCTGCTGACCTGACTTGCTGCTCGGACGATTTGCTCAAAACCAGCCCTTGCTGGCAGCCTGAGATTATCAGCTCAGGTCATCTCAATTGTAAGTTGAATTTGAATTTGGTGTAATTTTAAATTCAGCTAAATACCCTATATATCTTCGGCTACAGATTGTTTGGTGTCCAACAATCTTGAAACAGATTCGATTCTGTTGAGATGGCCACGGAACCAACTGTTGAGGTGCAACAGACTCAACACATTCAGGCCCCCTCCGCCCCGATTGGAACTGCGCCAATCAGTCATGGGGAAAGGCCAGAGAAGTTCAGTGGACTGAACTTCAAGAGGTGGCAGCAAAAGATGCTCTTCTACCTGACCACACTCAATCTGGCTCGGTTCTTAACCGAGGACCCTCCCAAGCGCACTGAGGATGCTGATGCGCAAACCATCAGTACAGTGGAGGCATGGACTCATTCCGAGTTCCTTTGCCGAAACTACATCCTCAACTGCCTTGCCGACTCACTGTATAGCATGAAGAGTACGGCTAAGGAACTGTGGGAGTCCCTAGACAAGAAATACAAGACGGAGGATGCAGGGGCAAAGAAGTTCATCGTGGGCAGATTCCTGGACTACAAGATGGTTGACTCCAAGACGATGATCAGTCAAGTCCAGGAGCTTCAAGTGATCTTGCATGAGATCCACTCAGAAGGGATGGTTCTGAGTGAAACCTTCCAAGTGGCTGCTATCATCGAGAAGCTGCCTCCCGGCTGGAAGGACTTCAAGAACTACCTGAAGCATAAGCGGAAGGAGATGAATGTGGAAGAACTCATCGTTCGACTTCGCATCGAAGAAGACAACAAGAGTTCAGAGAGAAAGTTGTTCTCTCCGGCTACTGTCAAAGCTAACGTGGTCGAGCACGGACAAAGCTCGAAACGGAAGAACCCCAAGTCTTCCAAGATGGGACCCAAAGGAGGCATCAGCAAGAAGAAATTCTCTGGGAAGTGCTTCAACTGTGATAAAGTGGGTCACAAATCTTCGGAGTGCAGAAAGCCGAAGAAGAAGCAAGAGGCCAACCTGAACGAGGGACCAAAAATGGACGACCTCTGCGCTGTGGTCTCTGAGCTGAACCTGATTGGTTCAAACCCGCGGTAATGGTGGATTGATACTGGAGCCACTCGACATGTCTGCTGCAACAAGGAGCTGCTCCACAACTTCGAAGAAGTCACTAGAGACAAACTGTTCATGGGGAACTCAGCAACCTCGGACATCACGGGCCAAGGAAAGGTGGTGCTGAAGATGACCTCGGGCAAGGACCTCACTCTGAACAATGTGCTGTATGTTCCGGAGATTCGGAAGAATATAGTGTCCGGATCACTTCTGAGCAAGCATGGCTTTCGCATTGTTTTTGAGTCGGACAGAGTTATATTGTCCAAAAATGGGATGTTTGTAGGAAGAGGCTATGTATCTGATGGGCTATTTAAGTTCAATGTAATGGCCATTAGGCCCAAGATAAATAAAACTGAAAGCTCTTCCACTTATATGCTTGAGTCTTCATGTTTGTGGCATGGTAGACTAGGACATGTTAACTACGATGTATTGCGTAGATTAATAAACATGCAAAGCATACCTACATTCCACCTTGACCCAAAACACAAGTGTGAGATTTGTGTTGAAGCGAAAATGACAAGGTCATCATTTCAACATATTGAAAGAAGTAACGAACCACTTGATCTAATCCACACTGACGTGTGCGATCTAAAAGGTACGCCAACGCATGGTGGAAATAAATACTTCATCACTTTTGTAGATGATAACACAAAATACTGTTATGTGTATCTTCTCAAAAGTAAGGATGAAGATATAGAGAAATTTACTCTCTATAAGAACGAGGTTGAAAACCAGCTTAATAGAAAGATTAAGGTGGTTCGAAGTGACCGAGGCGGTGAATATGTGTCACCGTTCGCTGAGTTGTGTGCTGAACATGGGATCAGACATGAAACAACAGCTCCTTATACTCCTCAGCAAAATGGGGTTGCTGAGCGAAACAATCGAACTCTTAAGGAGATGATGAACGCTCTTCTATTAAGCTCTGTATTGCCAGAGTCCATGTGGGGGGAAGCTGTGTTAACAGCTAATTACCTTTTAAATAAGGTGCCCCGGAAGAAAATAGATAAGAGCCCTTATGAGTTGTGGAATGGAAGACAACCGTCCTACAAATATTAACGAATGTGGGGGTGTCTTGCCAAAGTGTTGGTGCCTGATCCAAAAAGAAATAAGATAGGACCAAAGACTGTTGATTGCATATTTATTGGATATGCACATAACAGCAGTGCTTATCGATTTTGTGTGTATGAGTCACACATACCGGAGATACATAAGAACTCGATCATCGAATCGAGAAATGCCTCTTTCTTCGAGCATGTGTTTCCATATAAGACCCGTGAGGATGCTAGCTCCTCAAAACGGGCGAATGAAACACAACGCGAAGAAGAAAATGATGACAATGAGGAACCAGTGGAGGTTGAGCCTAGACGGAGCAAAAGAGCTCGGGTAGAAAAATCCTATAGATCGGATTTTATCACTTTCATGTTGGAGAGTGAGCCCCGTAGTTACTCAGAAGATGTAGGCTCTTCTGATGGACCTCACTGGAAAGAGGCAATTGCATCTGAGATAGAATCTATCTTGCAAAATCACACTTGGAAACTTGTGGATCTTCCTCCGGGAAGTAAACCACTAGGTTGCAAGTGGATTTTCAAGAAGAAAATGAAGTCAGATGGCACGATCGATAAATACAAGGCCAGATTGGTAATCAAAGGATACCGACAACGAGAAGGCCTTGATTACTTCGATACATACTCTCCGGTATCGAGAATAACTTCCATTAGAGTATTGTTGGCTATAGCCGCTCTATGGAATCTCAAAATACATCAAATGAATGTAAAGACAGCTTTTCTAAAAGGGGATTTAGAAGAGGAAATCTACATGGACCAACCTGAGGGGTTTTCTGTGCTAGGACAGAAAAACAAGGTATGTAGATTGGTGAAGTCATTATATGGCTTGAAACAAGCGCCAAAGTAGTGACATGAGAAATTTGATAATGCCATGAAGGAATGTGGATTCAAGATCAATGAATGTGATAAATGTGTCTACATGAGAGCCACAGAGAGTGACTATGTCATCTTGTGCCTCTATGTAGATGACATACTTATCATTGGGAGTAATGATAAGATAATCAAATCCACAAAAGATATGTTGAACTCAAGATTTGACATGAAAGACATGGGCCTAGCTGATGTGATTCTGGGAATCAAAATTCTTAGAACGACAGAAGGACTTGTTCTTAGTCAGTCCCATTACGTGGACAAAATTCTTGAAAAATTCACCAAGGGTGATACTGCTTTGGCACGAACGCCGATAGATACGAGTCAACATCTATCGAAAAATCGAGGTGAAAGTATTTCGCAGATAGAGTACTCTCGAGTGATTGGAAGTCTGATGTACTTGATAAGTTGTACTCGACCAGACTTGGCTTACGCAGTAAGCAAACTGAGTAGATACACGAGTAATCCCGGTGTTGAGCACTGGAAAGGGATAACAAGAGTACTGAGGTACTTGAGGTATACTCGTGAATATGGACTGCACTATACGAGATATCCTGCTGTAATCGAAGGATACAGCGATGCAAGTTGGATATCCGATATAAAAGACTCTAAGTCTACGAGTGGGTATGTCTTCACTCTAGCAGGTGCAGCCATTTCCTGGAAATCTTCTAAGCAAACCGTAATAAACAGATCCACGATGGAATCTGAGTTTGTAGCTCTTGACAAGTGCGGTGAAGAGGCTGAATGGCTACGGTAATTCATAGAAGATATTCCACGATGGGCGAAACCGGTGCCGGCGATTTGCATACATTGCGATAGTCAATCAGCAATCGGTCGGGCACAGAGCCATCTGTATAATGGTAAGTCTAGACATATACGTCGTAGACATAATACCATTAGACAACTACTCTCAACTGGAGTTATCACTGTTGACTATGTGAAGTCAAAGGATAACCTAGCGGATCCGCTAACCAAAGGGTTAAATCGAGAGTTAGTTGCAAGCTCATCACAGGGAATGGGCTTGATGTCGTTGTCAGCGATCAGTACAGAGGACACCCAACCTATGATGACTGGAGATCCCAAAAACTAGGTTCAAAGGGACAACTAATCTGCACTGACTAGACACACTGTGGGGGGTAGCCCATTGAAACAGTGATTAGAGCAGGATAAGCTAATGAGCTTTTAATGATCAAAAAGAGTAGATGGTAACTCTTGAGGGATCACCTATGTAAGAAAGAAGTGGGGCCGCTTCGAAGAGAATTGGAGGCACAATTCTTAGAGCTTCTCACAAAACCAGGCGTGTTCATGGCCAAGAACGAACACACTCATGAGAACTGAGTTGTATCAGGGAGAGTCTTGGGTGAGATTTGTCACTGCTTACACAGACGGCAGTATAGTTCAAGGACATCATGTCTACTATCAGCCAGTAAGCAACCAGATCTTCACAAGGGAAGGTTCAAAGGGTAAAACCTACTTATCCTATACTTGACTCAACTGTTGAATGTTATCACATTCCCTATCTCCATTCATGTGGGGGATTGTTGATTAAGTGTGAATGGAGAAGAGGAGGAAGAGAAGAAGCTTCATTGTGAATGGGGACTTTAGTCCCACATTGGAAGTTTCAAGTGGTTTTTTTTTGTTTATATTGATTCACATACTTTGAGGATGTGAACAAGTGCATGGGGAGAGGCTTTCTCTCACGCGTGGGTGCGCAGGGGGGGTGCAAATCCAGGGCCCGGATTGCATTGAACCAAGTTGACTCGTGCGCGAGTGCGACCTGCGCACACGAATGCCGGACCGGTCGGGGCAAAAATTTGCCCAAGCAGAACAACCAACATTTTGCCACGTTGAACTTTTTGTTACTGTAAAACGGATACATTAATTCGAGATTAATGCAGAATAAAACCGGCCGAATAATAACGAGTGAAACGGTAGTCGTTTCACTGTTCGGCTAATAATGACCATTAAGGTCATTAACACTGCCGTTGATCTGAGCTCCTATATAAGGAGGCTGTGATCACAGTCAGAAAAGAAGAGAGAGCAACAAAAACAAAGGTCCTCCTCCTCGTTCCCCTCTGTCGTGCAACTCCTGCTCGGCAGAGCGCCCGTGATAGTGATCGGGTGCCAGTCAGTTCGCCGTGACCACCAGTGCTTGGTGGAGTCCACGGTCAGATCGTTGTATCCTGGGAAACAGACCTCCCGAATAGGCCTCGAAGTACAACCGGAGGTGGGGGCGAATCTGTTTCAAGGAAACTGCGAACTCGCAGGCCTCGATCAATCCACCTGACCCGCTGTTCGACTGAGCTACTGAGCTGCCGACCTGACCTGCTGTTCGGTTGAGCTGCCATCCTGACCCGCCGAGCTGGTCTGCCGACCCGCCGAGCTGCGCTGCCGACCCGCCGAGCTGGTCTGCCGACCCGAGCTGCCGACCCGCCGAGCTGGTCTGCCGACTCGAGCTGCTGACCTAACTTGCTGCTCGGACGATTTGCTCGAAACCAGTCCCTGCTGGCAGCCTGAGATTATCAGCTCTGGTCATCTCAATTGTAAGTTGAATTTGAATTCGGTGTAATTTTAAATTCAACTAAATACCCTATATATCTCCGGCTATAGATTATTTGGTGTCCAACAATTATATACTTTAGTAGTATCATTATGAGTAAGCAAGCAAGGGTGGGAATTATAATCTACTCAAAAATTTTCAAACAAAAAATAAAATAATATATAATAATTAAAATCTACTTATAACTATCCACTGTTTATTATAATATTAAAAAGTTTATCATTAATAAGATTTTCAATATGTTTGCTATGGAACTTGTAACATTCGAAAAGTTTCGATAATTTTTTATTAGACAATATAATCTTTTATATCTCTATCATCCAATACAAAATTAATGAACTTTCAATAAAATGAATATCTCCAAAATTGATCATTTAATGTTACGATCAAATTAACATTTCTTAACTAAAAGATATGGTCCAAATTTACAGTTCCTCAAAATATAATATTCATTAATTATTGAATTTAGTCAATACTTGAAGCATACTAGCTCTATAGATAATTAGTCAGGACTTGAAGCATACTCTTTCTCAATATAAATAATTATAGAATATGTCAAAAAATTCTCTCCCATTCTATTATAAATTTTTTTTTTTAATATTCTTCATAATCAAAATTACATGTTTTGTAGTTGTTGTGGAAATAGGCAAAGCTATAACTAAACAGATGAACTTATTGATCATAGAATAATAATGTAACTTTTTTTTTTTCAAAACTCTTAGATAGAATTATGAGATAGTGGGCATTTTCTAAAATTCTCATGATAACTACATTGAGTTCATAATATTGTGGTTGATGTCTTGAATGATGCATTTCTTATTTAGTAACGTCCTCAGAATAATACTCACTTTTCTAAGTGAGAGTACAAATCCTGTCAATATCAAACTATTTAAAATTATCTTTTGGATCTGATCTTGTCTAAAAATTGAGTTAGATGGAGATGCCCGTGGCGGGAGCTAGAACGTTGACATGGAGAAGACCTGAGCCTGAGACCAACGGAGAAAGGAGGGGGGTGATCGCCGATGATACACACGACCCTGCAAACACCACTGACCAAGCACCCAGAGCGTTAGAACGAGAACTAGGGAAGATGTCGTCCTTGGCGCAGACTCTCCGATGCTCAAGTCAGAAAGAGGCCGAGCAGAAAAAAGTATGAAAGAGATTGTAGTAGATGAGTGTGTATGAGTGAGTGTGCGCGCATGAGAGCGCCCATGGTCAATGAAGAGGATACCCCTTTTTATACTATCTTTGTAACTTTTGTAATCATCATGCATTAGAGAATGCTAGGTGTCAGAATATGTCTGGTAATAATGAATGTACGACAAACTTCCATTGGGTGAAGGAAGGTTGTTGTGACCAAAGGATATTCACATATCTCTACAATGACATGATATTGTCCACTTTAGGCCTAAGCTCTTATGATTTTGCCCTTGGGCTCTACCCAAAAGATCTTATGCCAATCGAGATATCTTACATCCTTTTTAAACTCATGATCTTTTTCATATATTTTCAATGTGGGACTTTAATTCTATTCTAACAATCCTTCCCTCAAACGAAGGACCATAATTACTCTCATAGTTCGGGCCTTCATACGAGCATTCGGTCACTTTTGACCTGCTTTGAGCCTCCCCGCAAACATCTATATCTAGTTATCCTAACCTGCTCCGGACCTCTATGCGAGCATCCAGTCATCCTGACATGCTTTGGGCCTCCCGTAACTTCGTTCAAGGTGTCCCACATGGTATCTGGTATGGACCATGACTCTGATACTATTTATTGTGACCAAAGGATATTCACTTATTTCCACAATAACATGATATTGTCCACTTTGAACCTAAGCATTCATGACTTTGCTCTTGGGCTTTACACAAAAAGGTTGATGCTAATGGAGATATTTTATATCATTTTTAAACCCATGATCTTTTTCATATCTTTTCAATGTGGGACTTTGATTGTATTCTAACAATTCTCCCCTTAAACGAAGGATCACAATTACTCTCATGGTTCAAGCCTCTTCGCGAGCATCCGATCACTCTTGACCTGCTCCGGGTCTCCCTGTGAGCATCCGGTCATTCAGACCTACTCTGTGCCTACCCACAAGCATTCGGATAGAATCATTCTTGACATGCTCCGAGTTTCCCCGTGAGTATCCAGTCATCTGACCTGTTCCGGGCCTTTTCCACAAGCATCCGATCACCTTAACCTGCTCCGAACCTCCCCCGTTTGCATCTGTATCTGATCATCCTGACATGCTCCGGGCCTCCTGCAATTTCGTTCAAGGACACCCCACATGGCATTTGGTCTGGACCATGACTCATGACTCTGATACCATTTGTTATGACTAAATGATATTCACATATCTCCACAATGACATGATACTGTCTACTTTGAGCTAAGCCCTCATGTCTTTACTTTTGAGTTTTACCTAAAAGGTCTCATGTCAATGGAGATATCTTACATCCTTTTAAACTCATGATCTTTTTCATATTTTTCTAATGTGGGACTTTGATTGTATCCCAACAAAGGGTTTGCTTTATGCATATGACAGAGCCTCTGTATATTCCCTGATAAACATTCGTTACTTTGACAAGTGGTTACAATTATATGATAATGTTGTCTCCTATCAATAGTCCGCCCGGTATCTATGCTAGACGGGGTAGATTGGAAACTACATAATGAAATAGGGTTTGACCGACCTGGATATGCCTAAAAGTAGATGGAAAGCTATGCTCGAGAGTAGTGAGGGGACTGAGCCCTTGGGGTCCGGCCGGCCTGGAGCTGGCTGAGAGTAGACGGAAAGCTATACTAGAGAGCTATGAGGAGACTGAGCCCTTGGGGTCCGACCAGCTTGGAGTCAACCGGGAATAGACTGAAAGTTGTGACTGAGAGTAGTGAGGGGATTGAGCCCTTGGAGTCTGTTTGGTCTGGAGCCGGCCGAGAGTAGACGAAAAGCTGTGCCCGAGAGCAGTGAGGGGATTGAGCTCTTGGGGTCCAAACAGCCTAGAGTCGACCAAGAGTAGACAAAAAGCTATGTTCGATAGCAGTGAGGGGATTGAGCCCTTGGGGTCTGACCTGTCTTGAGCCAGCTGGGCATGATCAATTTAGACACGTACACCTCGACTTTGACCGTCAGCATGTCCTTGACTTTTGACTACCACATCACCTTGATCCTTGACCTTATGCTATCTTTGGGGCCACCCGTTATATGCTCTATCAGGATCAAAGTAGAGTTGAGCATAAAAAGTTTTCCTATTTCATCACTAAATCTAGAGTTTTAACTCTTCTAACTAAAAATCTATTGCAACATTAAATATTTCATAATGAAAGTGATGTTCAACTATGATGATATCCTTTTGTTGACATGAATAATTAGAATGATTATAACGAGCATTCATCCCCGGTATATCAATATCTAATCTTGTGCGAAAATGATTTGACACACAAAAGAAGAATATCAAAACTATCATTTCTTAATGTCAAGGAAAAGTGTTTTAGTCATAGAAACCAAATCCATTGCATTTATAATATTAAGAGATATTTGTTCCAAGGCTTGACAAAATAAATTTGTGATCCCCATAATTTTACTAATCAAATGCAAAATAAAAATACAATCAAAAGACTTCATCACTATTAAAAAACCACTAGCTTGCCCACGCATCGAAATGGAGGACCATTAGTGATAATGCTTTCAAGCACATTAATAATTCCACCATACATATCTATTAAGTTGCAAATAGAATTAAATTGGGAGCTCCAATGAGTAGTTCCTGCTCAATGCAAGTACTAATCTAATTAATAACTTGTCTAGTCTCACGTTCACTAGCAACAACAGAATGTGCAATTTCATTAACTTGAGCAGATTATAACTCGGTATTGTGTTTGGAAAAAGATGTCACAAGATTGACATAGTGGTCATATTCGAAAAGAAAAGTCATACAGAGATCTCCTTTTTAGTAGCTGCAACTAACACTAGCTGAATTTGGTGGGCAAAACAATACACATAATACGCATAGGGATAATCTTTAAGAAATAGAGTTTGTAATCCATTAAAAGCACCATACATGTTGCTAGTACTCTCATACCCTTGATCTTGCATATTATGAATTTTTAGATTTTATCTAGTGAGGACATCATATATTTCTTAAGTGTTGCAATTGTGAACCTGTGGTGTCATAAACATAATCTCTCGTAAAAAACCATGGACATTAACAAATCTCAAAATTATAGTCATTTGTTCTTTGTTAGATACATCTTTCTCTTCATTCACCAAAATATAAAACTTTAGAATCTCCAATTGTATCATATATTTTATTTTTAGATATGAAAAAAAGACATAGTAAGACATACTTGGTATTTTCTAGAGCTTTCTCTAAGATAACATCATCAATACTAGCATTCCATTTTCTTAAAAGTTTTATATCTCAATGAAATTATTATGATTTTGAGAATATAAAAATTCATCATAATCTTTCAATCCAATGCTTGCAAACTAAGGGAGATCATGTGTGATGTATTAGCAATTTTATGCTTAAGTTGAAATAGTAGATAGGAGCATTGTAAAAAAGAATAGATGATAATATAGAACTTGTTCATTTTCAAATCAATATTTTTTAAGCAACAAGGAGATCATGCGCAGGATGAAGTAATTGTTGCTTTAACATGAGTTATTTTGTGAGCATGATCTAAGATTGTTAAGGATGTTAAGGATAATTCCACACAATCAGTTCAATATGTGGATAATCCCACATAATCAGTTTAAAATCAGGGATGATTTGATTTGATATTATCTAGATAAAATCAGATATTTTGATTTGGCGTGATTTGAAGATACTATTTATATTCATTTTCTTTCTCTATAAACATTGCCAATGTACAAAAATGAAATATCAAGAAATACAAAACACCAATTCTATTTCATCCTCTACTGATCTTTTAACTTGGTATAAAAGCCTTAAGCTGAACAAACAACTGCTGCCACTCTGCCCAACTCTCACAACTTATTCCGATCAAGTTAAACCAGAGGAATTTCATTTTCTGGCAATCACATATCACTCATATACCTAAAGGGAATGATCTCTTTTATTTCATTTTCAGTGAAGATCTTGCTCACCTAAGACAATCACCTAAATTGATGACTGTAGTAATGTGACCATTGAACCAAACCCCACTTTTGCCGCTTGGGAAAAATTGGATCAACTCCTTCTCTTGTGGTTGATGTCAATCCTTACTGAGCCAATTTTGGCACAGGTTGTTGGAGATGCTTTACAACTTCTGTAGCCTATGGACTACACTCGAAAGAAGGTTCGCCTCAGAATCTAAAGCAAGACTTATGCAACTATAGTTGCAGTTACAAACAATGAAAAGGGAGACTCAACGATGACAGATTACCTTCAAGAAATCAAAACCATTACTGATGGACTTGTCATTGCCAGACACAAAGTTTTCTATTCAGACATCCTCCATTACATTCTCAGTGGCTTAGGGTCTGAATACGAAGCCCTTATTGTTTCCATTACAATGAGACCCGAAGTCATTACCACTGATGATCTCTCTGACATGATCCTTACGCACAAGCAATGACTTGAGCAACTCCACTAGGGCATCTTCCCACTAACAACCAATCTTTCCATCCAATGCCACCCGTCGACTCTTCTTGCCATCGGTCAAACCCACCGACACAACACACCAACCTCGCGTTTCTCCTCCACTGGACTTCTCCTGTACCAACCATCTCCTTTGGGAGGAAGCTCTCTCACTAAAACTAGCCCTAATGGGCCTCACATGAGTTATAATCCAGCAATCCAGAATATGAGTCATGTTGGAATGAATTCTTCAGACCCAAATCATTTTCAAAACAGTGTAGCCCACAATCAATGTGGTTATCGAGGAGGTCGTAATGGAGGTAATCGTCATCCTAAATGCCAACTATGCGATATATTTGACCATGTAGCTTCAAACTACATATCTAACCATTAGTGTCAAATTTGTTATGATATTAGACATTCTACGATCAATTGTCATAGGCGTTTTGACCAAAACTAGAATCTATCAATATCACCAATGACACTAATAGTTGAATGAAAATGATCTCTAATCTTATCTGACATCCAAATTCAAGTGCTACATATCATCTTACAGCTATCTTGTGAACCTTTAGATCCACTCACCTTATCAAGGTATGAAAAATATTATTATTGGAAATGGAAAGACTATTCCGATATCTAACATGGGGAATTCTACAATTTTCAGCAATGACAGAGTATTGCAATTATGTAATATTCTGCATGTTCTTGCTAATACCAAAAATTTACTTAGTGTTACTCATTTTACAATCAATAATAATGTTTATTTTGAATTTCACTTGACATTCAGCGTTGTTAAGGATTATATTACGAAGATGGAACTACTCTGAGGTACAATTAAAGAAGGCATATATTGTTGGACCCCGTGATTATTTTGATGTGTTCAACCAAGTTAGGTTAGGTCATGTTTAGTTTTGATCCCTGTGTCTAAGGGTGCAAGAGTTTAGGAGCACAGGAAGTCGAGCGGAAGACGCAACTAGCGAGAAGGATGATACGGGAAGAGAGCCGACGGGCTCGGTGCATTCGAGGGACGAAAGGGCTGCGAAAGAGTACACCGGTGACGAGAAGAACGTACGCGATGTTCGAGGAATGAGAAGCCGGAGTAGAAGCCTGCTCGAGGAGAATTCCAGAAATTGGGTTCGGGTGAGCCCTATTTTCAGTTGGCCGCAATCACCCAGGCGATCGGAGCAGTAGGAGAGCGAAATGAGTGAGCACACCTACTGGAGGTGCCCTCAATAAAGGTTGAAGGCGCCTCCGAGGCGCCACATGCGCCTCTGCCATCTTCAGGCGGAGGGCACCCTCCATGCTTATGGAGGGCGCCCTCCATAACCATGGGAGACACCCTCCATGCCTATGGAAGGCGCACTCGACTTAAGAGGATGCACATCCATAATAACAGAGGTTCTATTCTTTTATGTAGTACTCAGTACAAATCAAACAACTTCAAATGGTCCTGCTCAATACACACATAGTGTACTAGTGTAATTTTATAGTTAAGACAGACTAATATCAAATTACACTACAACCGTTTTAATGGTTTATCCCAATCCATCTTGGTTGTGAGCCACTATTTATAATTTATAAGGAACCGATAACATGATCTTTTGTGTGGCACCACACACCATGTTATCTACAATATAAATTAAATAGGCAACTGCATTGACATATATATAAATATAAAATACAAATATTTGACCAAAATGATTCTCATTTCAAAATATTTCAAGACAGATGTTCATACAAAAGCTAGGTTTATAGTATACATCCCAACATACCTACGTTGTAACCAAGTTAAATGTGTTTACCTCTTTTATTTTTAAATAGTTATTCATTTCAGTTTATTACAATTGTGATATTGCTACTGATATGAGTTGGAAAAATAGAGAAAGGTTTTTTTCAGACGCTGCGCCCTCTTGTCGGCTCTGCTGTGCGCCAACAAGTGGTATCAGAGCCCAACCGCTTCAGAAGGACTAACCGCCGACTGAAGCATCAAGATCAAGATGATGGCCAGTACAAGCATTCACCCACTAAAGTTTGAGGGAGACTTCGCACAATGGAAATGTCGGATAGAGGGATTCTTCAAAATAGATTTCAAAATTCTATTAATAATGAAATATGGTTTTACAGTTCCAAAAGACAAAGAAGAATATCAATGGACGAAAAAGGAACAAGCCGACTCTGTGACGAACGATAAAGCAGAATTCCATCTGCTCAACGTTCTTCTGCCCCAGGAAGTCAATCGAATTGGCAATTGCGACTCCGCCAAAGATCTCTGGGAGAAGTTTCTAGAACTTCATGAAGGCACCTCAGAAGCAAAGTTAGCAAGGTGAGACATTCTCCGAACCTAACTAACGAACTTGAGGATGAACAATGGAGAAAATGTAGTGCAACTCTAAGCACGAATCAAGGAACTAATTACTCAGTTAAACAATCTCGGAGAATCAGTAACAAACAGAGATTCAATCTGGTATGCGCTCAATGCCTTCCCGAGAACTTCAGAATGAGCATCCTTAGTTGATGATACTACATCTCTAAGGATCTTGAGGTAAGTACGCTAGAGAATTTGTTTTCCATTTTTGAACTTCACGAATCTAGAATTATAATTCCTAAAGAAATAGAAAAGACAAATCTCAATGTTGTCCTAAAAGCAAAGACGGAAGATCAAGGCTCCGAAGCATCCATCGATGAAGTCGAAGCGGCTCTTATACGTAAGAAAGTTCAATAAATTTATTAAATCTAATAAATTTAAATCGCAGATGAGAAAGCATCTTCAAAATAGAAGGACCGTCTGATGCTGCAATTGTAACAAAGAGGGGTACATCAAAGATGATTGCCTGAAACTGAAGAACAAAGATAAGGAAAAGACTAAGAAGCCAGCTCGGCCCAAACATAATCTCAAAGTCACGTGGGACGAGTCATCATCCTCTGAATCTGAACTCGAAACATACGTCGGACTAGCCCTAACGACAATCCATCAAAAAGAAGATGAGACCAGCTCAGAGATGAGCATAGATGAAGGAGGAGGATCATCGGAAGAAAGCAACGATGAAGGGGGAGCATCAGAAATTGAGGTAAGTGAGGTATGTGCTCTATCTCCTAAGTAGTCCTTTAATTTTATTAAAATTCTTACTAAAGATCTAGTGAAATTAGAAAAGGAAAATGTTGAGTTAAAATTGAATTTAGCAAAGACATGTCCTCTAAAATTGTATGATAATCTAAAATTAGAAAATGAAAAATTAAAAATAGAAATTAAAAAATTAGAAAATGACCATGCATGCTTGAAACCAAATAACTTTCATAAATCAAAACTTAGAATTTATGGTAGACTAAATTAGTATATTAAACATCACCAGAGACAAATAAGGAGAGTTCCAAAAAATCATCTACCCCCAAATTTTTAATTAATCCAGTAGGAAGGAACCTATATTTGATTCCAAAATCATACTTAGATTAAAATATTTTGTTTCTAAGGCTTTCAGAAAAGTTAAATGTTTAAATTTTTTTAAAAGGTTTTGTCTAGAAGTGGTTGATGATCCAATAACCAAGAAAGTCTATTGCCTCGCCACAGCTTGGAAGCCGATTATTAAATTAAATATTTAATTGATAAATTAATAAGCTTGTGAAATTAATTAAGATAATGCTTTCAATGTTTGCCAATTCTTGGAAAACTCTATAACTTAGAAATTGTTTTAAATTTCTTTTACTTGTTTTATTAAATTAAGTTTTTTTCTAAAACTTAAATTTCCATATTTTTATCCTATTTTTTGATGTGATCGAAGGGGGAGGAATAGGTACAAGTTTAGGAGGAGTAAGGGGAATTAGGATTTTAATTCTGAATTTTTGCGAATTTTTGCTAACTCTATTTTATAAGTCTATGTTTTGATAAATTAGTTTATTTCATACTTAGTGTTGCAATTTCTTTTATTGCAAACTTTATACTTAAAATATTTTTTTGTAATTTCTTTTATTACTACTTGTTTGTTATTACCCTAACTTGAACTTGGATTGATGCACATTAAAAAGGGGGAGATTGTTGGACTCTATGATTGTTTTGATGTGTTCAACAAAGTTAGGTCAGGTCTTGTTTGGTTTTGATCACTGTGTCTAAGTGTGTAGGAGCTTAGGAGCACAGGAAGTCGAGCGGGAGATGCAGCTAGCAAAAGGGATGACACGGGAAGGGAGCCGACGGGTTTGATGCATCCGAGGGACGAAAGGGCTACGAAAGAGTACACCGGTGGACGAGAAGAACATATGTAATGTTCGAGGGATGAGAAACCGGAGCGGAAGCCTGTTTGAGGAGAATGCTGAAAATTAGATTCGGGTGAGCCCTATTTCGGTTGGTCGCAATCACCCAGGTGATCGGATCAGCAGAAGAGCGAAAGGAGCTGAGCACACTTGCTAGAGGTGCCCTTGACAGAGGTTGAAGGCGCCTCCGAGGCGCCACATGCGCCTCCACCATCTTCAAGCGGAGGGCGCTCTCCATAAGCATGGGAGGCGCCCTCCATGCCTATGGAGGGTACCCTCAACCTGGCCAAAGTGGTCGTTAGCAGCGGATAAACCTTTATCCGCTGCTGCCTTGCTGGAGGCGCCTTCCAAGCTCTTTGGAGGTGCCCTCAAGCTTCGGATGAGATTTTCTAGGGGCTATAAAAAGACCCCTGCACCTAGGAAATATAGAACAACTACTGTAATCATTTCCTAGAGATTTCTGAGCTTTTCAAAGAGTGTAAGAGGCTTCTTCGCCTACACGAAGAAGATATTTCTAGTAGAACTTTGTAATCGCCTTGGATTATCAACCGCTTAAGTTGTAACCAAGTCAAATCTGTTTGCCTCTTTTATTTTTAAATAGTTGTTTATTCCAATTTATTAAATTGTGATATTACTACTGATATGAGTTGAAAAAATAGGGAAAGATTTTTTTTTCAGACGCTGCGCCCGCTTGCCGGTCCGCTGTGCGCCAACATATAGTACATAAAATAGATCGTAAGTCCTATTATCAACCAAACTTCTGTTGTTGGGGAACATGTGCAAACTAATACCTAGCATCACAGACTTGAGCATCCATCTTCAGTAACAACATCTTCTATTATTTCTCATTTTTAGCTACTTGTTCTAGAAAATAAAACTATCAATTTTTTGTGAAGCTTGTCAATTTGGAAAGACACATAAATTGCCCTTCCCGTTATCTCAATCTATAACTGATGTTCCTCTCAATTTAATATATTTTGATGTATGGGACATCTCCTATGTTTTCTTCTCATGATTTTTGATACTTTGTACCGTTTGTTGATGATTATAACTGATACACTTGGATTTATCCTCTCAAACATAAATTTGATGTGCTTAACATGCTTATTCATTTTAAAGCCTCAGTTGAACTATAATTCAATAGGAAAATTAAAGCCCTACAAAAGACTGGGGAGGCGAATATTGCACGGCTCATACAATTACTAAATCTTATTGCATTCAAAACCATCTCTCTTGCCCTCATTCTAGTGAACATAATGGTATTATTGAACGGAAGATTCATTGTATCACTGAAATTGTACTAGCTCTACTAGTGCATGCCTCTATGCCTCTGACCTAATGGGATGATGCTTTTTTTATAGTTGTGTATCTTGTTAATTAAATGCTTTGGTACATACTGGCTCAACATTTTCTGTTTGAGGTACTCTTTCCCCATCTCTTGCCTATCGTTACTCAAAGTTTTTGGTTATGCCTATTTTCTATTGACTAGGCCCTACAATCATTATAAACTAGAATTTCGGTCGAGTAAATGTATTTCTATTGGCTACAGGACTTCTCACAATGAATATTTTTTCCCCTTTTCAACAATTCGTTGAACTCCAATTTAGCTCACTTCACCTTCCCCAGGTTACATCATCTATGTTATTTGCACTTTCTACTCTTGACAAGTGTATATCGACTCCTATAGTTGATAGCTCAGTCACATCAGGCATATCAGATACATCCCCCCAACATATGAATAACATTGAACCCCTGACTGGTTAGTCGACTCCTTCAACTCTTGTCTTTGTTCCCGTCGACAATGGACCTCTCAGAGCCCCTGCATGCTCTTCACATCCAATAGCCACCAGAGCTAAAACTAGGTCTCCATACCGAGTGCCCACACAACATTCTCCACTAGATCTCAAGAACCCACTTGCTACACTCTTGCTAGCAAAGAACTCACCTGGCAAGCAGTCATAAATGTTGAATTCAATGCTCTTATCCACAATGACACCTGGTTTCTCATACCACACCCTATTATGAACAATGTTGTTGGCTTTAAATAAGTGTTTAAACTGAAATGCAAGGTTGATAGTTCTATTGAGAGACACAAAGCTCGATTGGTTGCTAAGGAATTTCATTAACAACCCGATATTGACTATGTTGAGACATTTAGTCTCGTGGTCAAACCACTACTATTTGGACTATTCTCACACTTACCATATCTAAGAACGATCCTATCCACTAACTTGATGTCAGTAATGCCTTTTTACATGACACTCTTCACGAGGATGTCTATATGTCTCATCAACCTAGGTTTGTCCACCTAAACTTCTTAACTCATGTCTGTAAGTTGTACAACTCAATTTATGGCCTCAAATAAGCACCTCAGAAATGACATGCCATGCTACGTACTTCATTACTCTCACTAGGGTTTATTGAATGCAAATCAAATACGTCGCTCTTCTTATTCCACTCAACCCATGTTTCTATTTATCTTAATCTATGTGGATGACATTCTCTTTACTAGAAACTCCCCAAAATACATCTTTACCATCATCGCCACACTTGGTACTAATTTTTTTCTCAAAGATCTAGGGTAAATACATAATTTTCTGGGAGTGGAAGTCATTTGTACACATCAGGGGTTATTTCTCTACCAATTCAAGTATATTGATGATATTTTGACTTGAGCCAACATGCGTCAATCCATACCTTTACACACCCTAGTTGGTTCTGGATTGTCTGTCTCACGCCATGATGGTGATCCATTTTCTAACCCATTCACTTACCAGAGCATTATCAAGGCCTTACAGTACTTGACTCTTACGCGCCTTGAGCTGGCCTTTGTAGACAATCGCACGTGCCAATTCATGCAGTCACCTACTACCTCTCATTAGGCCACCATTAAGCGTATACTCGCTATCTTCACCACACTTCACATCATGGACCTGTCATCCATCTTTCGTTATCTCTCAAATTATCAACCTACTCCGATGCTGACTGGGCCGATTGTCTTCATGATCGCCATTGCACCACTAGTTATTGTATTTTCCTTAGAGATAATCTTATCTCGTGGAACTCAAAGAAGCAATAAGTTATTGCCCGTTCAAGTACTGAAACTAAATATCGAGGTCTAGCTCATACAACTGTCAAACTTTGTTGGCTTCTGTCACTTCTAGGAGAGATGTGTGTTCCTATGGAACAACTCCTAGTCTTATGGTGCGGCAACATTGGTGAGATTTTCCTCTTTGCAAAGCATGTTTTTCATACTCGTACCAAACACATTGAGATTAATTTTTATTTTGTTCGAGAACGGGTTGCTCATAAAGCTCTTGTTATTCAATATCTCTCTTCTCAGGGTCAGGTTGCTGATATTCTCACCAAGGGTTTGTCTTCATATCGTTTTGCTCTACTTTGGGACAAGCTTACGATGTATGCCTCACTATCTGGCTTGTGGCGTGGGGAAGGGGGTGTTAAGGATAATTCCACATAATTAACTCACTATATGAATAATCCCACACAATCAACTTAAAATCAAGAATGATTTGATTTAGAATTATTTAACTATAAATCAGGGATTTTGATTTACTATGATTTATTAGATATTATTTATATTTATTTTTTTCTAATTCTATTTCATCCTCTGTTGATCTTTTAACTAAGACAAGCACCTAGCTGATTGAAATTGGAGACAGTTGGAAGCACATTACAACCTCTTTTGATCAATAAAGAAACTAATTGTTGAAGTTAAGAGCATACTCGATTTGTACATCATTAATATTATTTCATTTTTTTACCAAATTAATCAATTTTTAGTTCAATTTTTGTAAAAAGAAATTCGTTCAGTTCAATTAATTAAAAAAAAGTTCTGTTTCGATTTAATTGATTCGATCGATTTAGTTATTAACAGATTGCTCATCTTAGGTGATTCACCAATTGGAATTTAGTTTTCATTACCGATGTTGCTCACCCCAACTTACTTTATGCTTGACTATAAACTATCTTTGTCAGTCATTATCGTGAATTAAGTTTCCTATAAGTAATAAATTGAAATCATTCATCTTTTGTAAATTGATTTTAATAGTCATTTATTAAAAAAAAGGCATAATTGATTCAATTGTCAATTTCACTATGAATTCACTTTTTTTATTCATTACAAAGTTAAAAAACCATTAAAGGTTTCATTGAGTGAGAGCTGAAAATTATTTAATGGTAAGATTTTCCTGGAACAATTTACTATACTACATAAAAGAACTAAAAGTACATTATTGTCTCGTAATTTAATTAAAATATTAATCTATTAATCAAAAGCATATTAATATTTAATTTTAATATATTATAAACAATTAAAAATGATAAAGTAGCATATTTTTGTTATATATTTGAATAGAATGTAAATAAATAAAATTATAATAAAAATTTAAGTAAGTTAATATTATTAATAAATAATTATACAGTTGAAGGAATGTAGATGGGCTGCTTCAAGGCCTTCAATGAAGGCCCAATGGGCTCTCCTAAGACGAATCCACCAACACGTACCCATTTCTACATCCTTCCATCATGGGACCAGCGGTGGAACCAGTAATACGTAGAGAAGGCACAGTGCGTAAAATTAACTCTCTGAAGCGAAAGTATTAGTTCGGTTTCTGGCTCTTCTCGTCTCTCGCTCGCTCTCTTCCTCCTGAATCGTTTGAGAAAGGCGCCGAGATGAACGAGAAGGCGACCGTCTCCAAGGAGCTCAACGAGAAGCATAGAAAGGTTCGTCCTGCCTTATTTCAACCTTTGTTATCTTATTAGCACAGAAAGATTTCAATTTTTGTAGCGCTTGTTTGTCTGTCGGTTCGATGATCAGTGTTTGGGCATGTAGAAATTGCAATCTATCCATTTCGATTCTGATCCATCCTTTTTGGTATTTTTTTATTGGTGTGTGATCTTCGGCCATCTGTTGGATCGTGGTTTCATTATTGCGGATCTGAAACTTTAGTTTGCCGTTGTCGATCGTCGGTAAATTTCAATCGATCGTCCTCGACCAGACACGGGAAAAACGCAGTCTTTTTTCTATTAGAGCTAGGGGTTGGCTGGATCTACCCAGCTCAGATCTTTTACATTGACTTCGTTTTCTTCAGGAATTTGGAAGTTTAGTCTGATTACGGATATCGGTATAGGATAATCAGCATATTTTGTTATTCATAATTTTTAATTTTAGGTCATGAGCTAGCTCATTAATATATACTCTGTTGGGAGATATCCATGTATATTACCAATATGTTATCCTGGTGAAGCTTCTCAGCATTTATGAATTCTCATACTAATCTGGCGCTGCTAGTTTGTGCTTCTCTTAAATATTGTGATTAGTCCATGATCTTCTGAGTTTTGAGCAACATAGTCGATGACCTTTTGTTTCTGACTGTAAGTCCAAAGACAACACACGGCACAATCTCAGGACCATGTTAAAAGTGAATGCAAAATAGATCGTGGCACAGTTATGCTCCAACTTCTAATTCTCATATGAGTCTTCAACTAATTACTTTGTGTGACGAATTTTTTAACTGCTTCATTTTGTGTTGTTTGATATTTTCTCTTCCAAAGTAAATTATGTTTATTTGCTTTAGCTGAAATATATTTATCAGACACATCTTTGAGGACATAAGGTCAAATCTTATTCATACTGTTAATATCTAGCCCTGAACTCTGTCCTTCCTTTTCCAGTCATATTGATATATAGTAATTAGAAGGGCCGCTAACTTGACATTATGACCCCACAATTTGAGTAATAAAATAGCTTAGCTTTACGCTATTTTTCTTCTTTCCTGTATAATTCATCTTCAGTCCTATTGCCACTGAACTTTCTTTTTTTCCATTCCATCATTAAGGCCATTAGCAGATTTTTTCTTGCCATTCACTGGAATTCATTTATTTGAGCAATTTGGCCACTATGTGCTCCTTATAATTTTCTTGTCCTGGTTGCTTACTTGGTCACAAATAGTTCAGCTGATTTCTTCTCTTTCCACCTTGATTTATTCTCTTTTTTTTTAAAGAAATATTTTCATATAACTTATTTCATTTCCTGTTGTGATTATCTAAGCAAAATTATGTATCTGTTTTATTTATTTGCAGATATTGGAAGGATTGCTCAAGTTTTCAGAGAATAAAGAATGCGCTGATTGCAAGTCGAAGTAAGCTTTGAAGCTACTTATGATAGATGTTGTATAACATCCTTGTTGGTGCAGTCATTTCTGGTGTTTCTTTTCATGGCAATGATTATTTCTCTTTGCATTGGATTTTGCAAATAAAACCAGCATATTGTTTGTACAGAATCTAGAATTTTTCACATGGTTCTTTTCTGGTCTTATGCTTAAAAGTGCTTTAGTTTTGTGATTGTTAGCTTCTTACTAGTTTTCAATTCTTTCCGGGTATATATTTAACTGTTGATATGACACTTAGTGGTGTTCTCCCATTTGTTTAAAGCATAACTAGTAGTACTTTCATTTTAAAATTTTTTGTCAATGAGTATTAGTTTGCAAGATGATTTTGAAAATAAGAACAGAAGTTTGACCACAACACCTGGTTGTTCTCCTTGATAAAGGGTTGCTGGTTTGATGAGAACATTTTGTTATAATGGTTTATTTATATTTGAGGTTTGCTATTGCTTGTCGACGCCCTCATAATTAGCTCTACTGAATCGTATAAATTTCCATCAGCATTATGTTTACCATTTGATTCCTCCTTGTATCTGCAAATTGCATTATTCGTTGCTTTGTGATGACACTATGGTTGCATAACACAAATTCTTACATTAGAGATGTTCTAATTTTACGACGGGCTGTATCCACATAGTTTAAAGTAAGATAATGTGTGCAATTTTCTCCATCCAACTTCGTGCTACTTAATTTCTTTCTTCTTGCCCACACTTCAACTGCAATTTTAGACTAAATTTATTCCTGTCTAAAGTTTATTTTCTGAAATGATAGAACACTCTTGTGTCAGTGTAATGCATTTGATGGCACCAAGAATTTATTCTATTCTATCATGAATAGTGTGGATTTTCTTGTCTTAATTATTTCTCCCATAAGATAATCCAGAGGTGAAACTGGGAAGTGTTTCCAGGACTTCTGGTTAGGCCCCTGCTAAAAATGACCATTATTGCTGCATTCTGAAGCCTCGGTTTAAATTTGACTTTTTTTTAGAGTTCCGAATTTCTTTTCTTCAAAATCTAAGCCTTCTTGCTTGCTGTATATATCTTTATCCTACAGCATAACTTTTGACCTTCATTTTTGTTGATATTATATTTAAGCATTTATTTTTAACATATTGGTGGTTAATTTTCAGAGGTCCACGATGGGCAAGTGTGAATCTGGGAATTTTCTTATGCATGCAATGCTCTGGAATTCATAGAAGTTTAGGAGTGCATATATCAAAGGTCGAAGTTCATTTCTTATGCCATCAAACATACTTGAATATTCATTGTCAATGTATTCACATTTTCTTAGCAACTTCAAATTATCAATTAACTTGAACTTCAATTTCCATTCATTCTCCATTAGCAAGTTTCAATTTGAGATATTTTAATGTCATTAACTACTACACTGTGATATATATATATATATAAACATTACTGAAAATCTAGGAACAAGAGTTGGTTCAAATTTTGACTGTAGTTTATTAATTCTTACTGCACCACAGGTAAGATCTGCGGCATTGGACACATGGCTTCCAGAGCAAGTTGCTTTTATCCAAAGTGAGCAGGTCTTTTTTTTGCTTCATTACATATATCTTTAATTGAAGGGGAGCATTGGCGCAATGGTAAAGTTGTTGCCATGTGACGAAAAGGTCACGGGTTCGAATCCTGGAAACAGCCTCTTGCAAAAGGCAGGGTAAGGCTGCGTACAATGGATCCTTCCTCGGGACTCCGCATGGCGGGAGCTTCGTGCACCGGGCTGTCCTTTTTTTACATATATCTTTAATTGTATCCTGGTCACTCCTGCCAAAGTTGAGTAAAATGAACTTTTATTTATAGTATGAAAGTGATTGTGGTTTTTAAGTTTCTGATTCTTGTGGACGGACAGCGATGGGCAATCAAAAGGCAAATAGCTACTGGGAATCAGAATTGCCTCCTAATTATGACAGAGTTGGGATCGAAAACTTCATTCGTGCAAAGTATCAGAACTTATCATCTTTCTTTTACTCCTTTATTCTTGTGTTGTGTTCTATATTCCTCGTATATAGAAATCACATACCATGTTTAAGTTGACAATTAAATGGACTGAATTTCCAGATATGAAGAGAAACGATGGGTACCTCGGGATAAAAGATTTACAACGCCTTCAAAGCAGCAAGAAGCTAAGACTGGCCATGCAGATGAACATGAGAATTCCAGCAATCACAAAGCTTCAGAGAAGAAGGATAATCCAACTATAAAAAAAGATAATCTCGTGGTTCCTAAGCTACCTAGTCCAGTAATGTTCTTACTTCGTCCACTTCTGCAAAGCTGATATTGTACTGTATCTTTGTCTCCATTATTTTACTACCAAAGTTTGGTCTAAAAGATCAATGAAGTTTTAAGTGAATCTTATACAGTTCGTGACTGAGAATTCATGCAACTATAGGAGTATAACCACGGTCTATGGTTATGATTATACCAGCTAATGGAACTAAATCATCATCAAAGATATAGTTTTGATTTTTGTGGAAATTAGCCCATACAACTTCTAGCAACAAACTGTTGTCTTTGATAATCATGATCCAATAAGTGAAAAAGTGATATATATCTTTGAAAATTAAGCAAGGAATATAATTTTACATTGTAAGACTCTAGATTTTCCCATAATTGATGAGAAATGCTGATGAAGCCTTGTTAGTCGCCATTTCTTGATAGATCTTCTCCCTTTATTGAACTATTTACAAGCTATAACCACCACCACTATCATCATCATCATCAATTTGTGTCAATCTCATCTATTTAGTGTTAGTTATATTTATTTTATCCCTCCTTTGAACTCTATACAAATCTATATCACTATTAATATTCAAATATTGTATATCACCCTAATAAATGCCAGTCTCTAATATCCCAAACTCTGGGCTGATTGATTATCTTTTCCCTTTTCATAAAAAATGTTCATCATAACTGAGCTATAGTTTCTCTTTGCCATCCGTCTTTCTTGGAGATAATCCTTTCCACATTTTCTTGATGTTGAGAATGTCGTAATTCCTTGGAAAGCTTAGAGGTCCCAGATACTAAGAAAATCACTTTCTTTGCTTAGAGGTCCCAGATACTAAGAAAGTGGATTTGCATGCCTCCATTTTGCATTCAGAAGCTCATGACATGTTACACAAGATGGATCTCAAAATTAGCATAACTTTGTGAAACAAATGCACAATGCTTTCTCATGAATTCTGGATCATTTGTAATTCTATTCGTAACTTGTTCCTTGTCTCGCTTAAGTTCTATTTATTTGATAGTAGTAAGAAAAGTTTCTCATATCCAGATTACTTAACAGGTTTCCTACACATTAAATGCGGAAACAAGCACAGCTCAGGTATATCCTCCAGAGGTAGCTGTTGCTGTGGTTAATGCCATAACAACAACACCACCAAAAGTCAATTCTACATCTGATCTACTGGACATGCTTTCTCTGGATGGTCCAAATGAAATTGGAGAAGAATTGTCTCCAGTCGATGACAATTCATGGGCAAATTTTCAGTGTATGTTTTCTGATATTCTGCTAATATTGAAAAGAAATGAGAATTTTATTCTGCTCTCCATTGTCTAAAAATTTTCAATCTTTAGGGAACTCATTAGGTAAACATTCACATCATCAAGTACTGATGCTGATTCTTTTGTTTTTATAGTTTACTCTTTGTGATGTCTTCTGCAAACTTTATTTTGTGGATTAGATTTATATATTGTTAACTGATTATTGACATGTTGATCTCACTTCCTCATTCGCAATTTGCAGCTGCAGAACTAACCAATTCTTTGGACAATAAGAGCACCACTGAATCTGCTGAAGACAAGAGTAATATTAAATCTGAAGTCGAGAATTTATTTAAGGATTCGGTATCTGTGTCGCAACCTTCAACACAAATGAAAACTCAGCCAGTTGTCAAAAATGAAACATCTGGAGCTGAGGATCTATTTAATGTTTCAAAATCATTGTTTGAACCTCCATTACAAACAAATAGTCAGACTAATGTCAATACTGAAACTAAATCTATAGTTGAAGATCTATTTAAGGATCCAACATCTTCATTGCAACCTTCAGCAGAAAAGAAAACTCAGCCAGATTTAAAAAATGAAATCATGAGCCTCTTTGACACGGTAAAATCTATGTTATTTTTTGTATGAACTAAAAGTTCTCATGAATTCTTAAGCTCTCTCTCTTATTTTTTTAAACATTTTATTGCTTCAACACTAATTGTTAATGGATCATGTGCTCTCGTAGTTTTTGCAGAATGATAATTTAATTTATTGGCATTGTTTTTTCACTTGGTTGCATATAATAAGCAATTGCTTCCTCTACATAGTTATTACTTGGTAATAAAATTCAATAAGGGAGATTATTGATTTCTTTAACATCTGTAATTTGACGATTTGCAGTCAAATATGGTGTCTCCATTTGCACTTCATCAACAGCAGCTGGCATTCCTTGCCCATCAGCAGGCTCATGCCATGACTGCCAACAAACCTGACAATTCACCTTCCACTGTATCTGCTTTCGGAACTCATCAACTCAACACGAGTGATTCAAACTCAATGAAAGGAAACATTGCGTCACAAAGTTGGGGTAACTTCACCTACCAGCTTCCAGGGAATGTACCTTTTGGCAGTCAGTATCCCAATAACTTTGGTCAAGTAAGCCCAACTGTCTAATCTGGTTATATATATATATATATATATATATATATCTTAGATTAGAAAGATGACTTCCCCTTGTGAAATAGCAGATGGGAAATATCTCACACACTTTATCTGAGAACGTCGGTCATGTTCGTGCTTCAAGGTATGCATTCCTCAAGCCTGATTTTAGATATAAAATCTTAATGGAGTTGAAATCAAGTTCAAGGAAATCCAACATTTGAACCTTCACTTTTTCAGTCATGCATCCTTTCTCATTGTGCTGGGAGAATGGCACAGAAAATGTCTTGTAGAAAGATGGATGATCAATTCACTAGGGAAAAGAATAGAATAGTATATTGGCAATTCAATTGCATTAGGATTTAGGAGAAAGTGACAAAGACCATTGAACCATTCCAAAAAAACTGGTTTTCAAAAAATGGTCATTGAAACTTGATGATAACATATAGCGATGTGATCATATCAAATGCTTTGCTTTATTGTTGCAAGAATCCTGACATAATATTCTTACTGTGATTCTTTTAGAACTCACGTAAAACTTAAGAAGAGTTGAGAGGTACAGGAATTAAGATCAAAGAAAATGTTAGTTAAATCTATTAAAAACTGATGTTTATATATTGCTTAGTCGATATATTTGATTTTCTAGCACAAAAATCCCCTTGTGCATGTGGTATGCATATTTTACTTGAGTTCCATGTTCAATTTGCTGTCTTTCTCGCCTGATTGCAGACCTGCCATTTTAATTCCAAACTTTTTGCCATGCAGTCTAAGTGCTCTTGAACTATCCAGATCAACTGATGGCGTAAACCCAGTTCATGCTGCTTCATCATCATCCATGAGTTCTGGTCAATCGTCCAACGACTATGATTTCTCATCATTGACTCAAGGAATGTTCTCGAAACGCTGAGCTGAATATCGAACGTCAATTTTGGTCTCTTGCAGTCATCTCCTTTCGATACGTTCCTTGTTACCTTGACTCAGCCTCCTTTCTTTGTTCAGTTTGATGATCATTTCTGTGTAAAGATATTTGAAGGATAATAAATCGAACAAATTTAATTATAAAATAAATTTAGTAAATTATTAAATTAACACTCCAAATGAAAGCAAAATAGTTATGTGATAATTTTTATTATTTTTTTCTCCAATGACCAAATAAAATCATATTTAAAATAGTTTTATTCGGAGCTATAGCGGTTAGCTCGTATTCGAATTTAAAGTGCACCGGTGCAGTGTAAGAATTGTTTTATTAGGTAGGATGTCAAATTTAAGAAGTGGGACACTTCTTGTTTGTTTGTTTGTGTTTTTTTTTTTTTCCTTTTCTCCTGTGTTTAGATCGACATTGTCTTCTTAAAAACTTCCTCTTTGTGGCGGACGCAGCTCAGGAAGCAAGAACCCTAAGTTTTTTTGGAAATCCGTTTGCTCTTCTGTTTTCCGGTGATTTGGTGAAGTTGATGAAAAGCTGCAACCTCTGCGGGAGCTTTCTGCCTTTTGCGTGACGCAAGAAGACGCGCCAAAGTTCCGATTTTTATCAAGATTTCTTTGGAGTGAAACCCTGGATCGGGTTTCTGAACCAACAAAGGAGGGTGCTTGTTGGATCATGGATGAATCTGCTTCCGTCGCTCACCTTCATTTTGGTTCCGGGAATCGAGCTTGTTGGCTTATAAGGGTATCATCGATTGCAAGGAGGTGCTGTTTCTGATCGCGAAATTTAGGGTTTTGTCCCCTTTGCGGCGCGGCGACATGTCTTCAGCTTTGCCGCCACTCCCCACCGCCGCCCGCAGCATGCTTGAGGAAATGCTGGCCGCCCTCAAACTGAAGGACGAGAAGCTGAAGGATGAGCCGCCGGCATTGCATTGATCATTCGGACGGCGGCCGCCTTGTTGGACGTGTGCCAGGTGAGTGTCACACGTTGCCCACGTTGCCGAGGGAGTGGGCAAGTGATATCCATTCTTTTCCCTATAAAGCGTCCAGGTAAATCACATCAAAGGGATAGTTGGTTCGTTTATTCACAGAGAGGAGGGAGAGAAGCAGGCCCGGCCCGGCTCAAGGCATAAGTCATTAAAGGCTATGTCTAAGGCGTAAGTCATTAAGGGCTATATGTAGACCCTAATTTTATTAAGATCTATTGATTAATTAATTAAAGATATTAAAAAAAATAAATTAACATCATTAATTTTAATTAATTATAAATGTAAGGTTAATTTAATAATGACATCTTATCAATTAATTCATAGTTATCTTTATTTTCTCATTAATTATCTATCATAATTTTATATGAGATTTTATTCTGCCTTAAATATAATTCATTTTTAAATTGACATATTTCTTTCTTTTTTTATTATTACTCCGATTCCCATTTTATTTTATAATTAGTAATACTATTCTTATAAAACCTAATGAATTTTTTTCTCCTCAATATTTCTTAAAAATCCTAATAGTTCTCTCGTGTATTGTGCTCTTTTCTTTTTTTCATCAACGATTTTGTATGTTTATCCTTCCTCACCGATGATACTCGGAGAGAACATCTTTCTCTTCCTTTGTCGATAATATTTCTTCCTCGCTCTTTCTTTTTATTTCTCGATAATAATATGAATTAGAGATTTTTTTATCATAAAATACAAAGTAAAATGCATTAGCAAAAATAAATTTTTTAAAATTAAAATTAATAAAGTCTATTTGATATTCTAACTAAAAAGATTAAATAATTTAATAATTTTATTAATAAAAAATAAAATTATTATTAAAATACCCGTTAGAAAATTAAATTTTATATCAAAAATTAGTTTTTTTAAAAAATAATATTTAATTCTTTTTAATAACTAATTTTAAAAATATTTTTTTAAATTATTATTTTCGGTCCCAAATCTAAATGAAAAATGTTAAAGAAAATTAAAAATATATTAAAAAAATTTGTTTTTAATTTTTTGGCCTAGGGCCTCAAGGAATCTTGAGACGGCCCTGGAGAGAAGTATTGTCCTCCTCAATGACGGCAAGAGGTGATTTTCTCCATCTGATATTTTTTTCCACTAAATTTTTAAAAATCTTCTCCAGTGTAAAGTATGTTGATGTGGAAAGGGCTAAGGGCATAGGAGGGAATAGGGATAATAATTTCATCCGAATTTGATGGAGGATTTGACATTCGATCCGAATGGAGGAGGGTATGGAGGGATTATCAATATCCGATACTCGACCTGAATATCCGATTAAATAATATATATATATATATATTAAAGAATTTTTTTTTCTAAAATCAACTTACTATTTTTTTTTAATATTAGTAGGAGACTATATAAATGCTTAATCTATTTATATATATATATAGAGAGAGAATACTCATCTCGTGCGCAACGCACACAGTGCGCGACTGTGCGCGTCGCGCAGGAGATGCTTTGTTTTTTTTAAAAAAATTTTTTTAATAAATTAAAAAAATCAATTAAAAAAAATTAACATTTCCTTATATAAATTTCTAATACATTTGATCCGGTGGTAAGAGCGGGCCCCCCCCCTCTTGCAATGTCAACGCCAAGTGGAAGTCACCGGAGTAGCCACCCATCCGGGAGGAGTGTGGTCCGACCGGACGGACGACCATAGACGGCCGGTCCGACCGGATTGCCGGCCGGGCCGATGGAATCGGATGCCCGGATGGGTCTGGCCGGCTCGCACTTATGGTTGGAAGGCACCCTGTCAAATCGGGGTTCCGACGCTCAGTTAAAAAGGTCATGGACCGAGCTGACCTTTTGACCGACCACAGTCATAAAGCACCCCTGTTTATTAGTCTCCACAAAGCACAAGTAAACCACTGCGGATGTCCGGTCGGATGTTGAGGGAGATGTCCACTCGGACGACAAGTTTGGAACAAGGGAAAAGACCCGAGGATTTCTTCTCTGACAACCGGTAGGTTTCACGTGTGTGCCATGCTCCAAATCTTGTGACAGGGGATTCTGCTATCCCATCGAGGGCATGCTCTGACTATAGCGATATGGGTCAGGTAAGCTTTCTGACAGCCGCATACCTGGGAAAGGACAGAGGACACGTATGCACCTAGGTACGCGTGCCCAAACCCTTCACAAGCTCTATATAAAGAACCTCAGGTTCGCCGGGGAGGTACGTATTCGGAGACTTTGGAAGCCACTTTGTTCATCGTAGCTTACCTGACTTGAGCGTCGGAGAGTCGCCGCCGGGAACCCCTTCCCGGCTCGACTTCTGTGCAGGCTAGCCGGAGCGTCGCACCACCAGTGGGAGATCTACATCAGCGAGCCGAAGAGCGCTACGTGCCCAGCGTCTGTTGACTTCTGGTTCGGACAGGATCAAATTGCCGCCGTCTGTGGGAAAGCACCTGCATCCGAACAAGAACGATGGACGAAGCTGGACGACAACACACGGTGGCGCTTTCGACGGAAGAACTTGAAGCTCTAGTCGAGATAAGGGCCGCCAAACTTGTGGAACAAAAACAGAAAGCAGCAGTCGAACGGCCGGAGCAACAAGCAACATCTGCGTCGGGTGGCCGAGCGGAAGCACCTCCAGCCACCGTCGCATTCCACCGGGCCTTATTTCGCACCCCTGAAGCTGTACCAGCTCGAAGAGATAGAGGATCTTCTTCAGACGAAATGTCAAGGCGGGATGACAGAAAAGGGAAAGCTCCCCGAGCGGACTCATCTCCCGAACGGATCAATCGCCAATTTTCGGAGGCTATTCTACGAGACCCTCTGTCCAAGCACTACGTGGCTCCGACGATCGGCGAGTACAATGGAACAACAGACCCGGATGATCATCTGGGTAAGTTCGATAACACAGCTACGCTCCATCAGTATACAGATGGAGTAAAGTGCCGAGTCTTTCTTGTTGGTGCAACATCCCTCAGGTCAAGGTTGACCTGGTTGACCAAGCTGAGTCTTGGTTTGAGTTTAGATGTTTGACAATAAGATATTGATTGAAGAAGAGTCAAGTAGGTCAAGGGAGTGACCGGATACTTGACTGGGAAGTCTTAGTGAGTGAAGCTAGGCAGATGGAAAGTCCTAGTGAGTGAAGCTAGGCAGATGGAAAGTCCTAGTGAGTGAAGCTAGGCAGATGGAAAACCCTAGTGAGTGAAACTAGGTGGAAGTCCTAGTGAGTGAAGCTAGGCAGATGGAAAGTCCTAGTGAGTGAAGCTAGGCAGATGGAAAACCCTAGTGAGTGAAACTAGGTGAAAGTCCTGGTGAGTGAAGCCAGGCAAGGGAAAATTCAGATGGATCAAGGATGATCGGACATCTGGTGTTGGGAAGTCCAAGTAGGTCAAAGGATTGACTGGATACTTGGCATGAGGAAATCCAGATGGGTCAAGGTTGACCAGACATCTGGTGGAAGTCCAAGTAGGTCAAGGGAGTGACCGGATACTTGGCACGACTAGAAAAGTCCAAGTGGGTCAAAGGGATTGACCAGACACTTGGTGGGAAGTCCAAGTAGGTCAAAGGATTGACTGGATACTTGGCATGAGGAAATCCAGATGGGTCAAGGTTGACCAGACATCTGGTGGAAGTCCAAGTAGGTCAAGGGAGTGACCGGATACTTGGCACGACTAGAAAAGTCCAAGTGGGTCAAAGGGATTGACCAGACACTTGGTGGGAAGTCCTAGCAGGTCAAAGGAGTGACCAGATGCTAGGCATGATGTACCAACAGGTCAAGAATGACCGGATGTTGGTTTGGGAGTCTTGGAACTTGGTTTTGGGCAAAAACCAAGTGCTGGATCGATCAGGGGATCGATCCAGGAGCTGGATCGATCAGTGGATCGATCCAGGATTTTCCCAGCGAACAGAAAGCCTCTGGATCGATCCGTGGATCGATCCAGATGTCCCAATCGATCAGTGGATCGATTGGGACGCGGCTGCTTCGCGCGATAGATCCAGGCGTTTTTCCCAGAGCACAGAGGCGCTCTGGATCGATCCGTGAATCGATCCAAAGCCTCCCCGATCGATTGGGAACATTCGAATCGATCGGGATCCGACCGTTGGCGTCGATAAAGGCCGCAGGCGCACGATTCCTTCGGCATCTCTTCTCCGATTCACTCCAGATCTTTCGCCAACTTCTCCACAGCGCTCTCAAAGATCAGATCGCCAGTTCTTGAAGGATCTTGGAAGCTTTCCAAGTCAAGAGGCGGATCAAAGGCAAGAAGAGAAGCTAGGGTTAGGGTTTTCTGTACTCATTGTAAGCTTTGCGCTTGTGTTTTGTTTCCCTTTCCTTTCTTCTTGTACTGAGAGTCTTGTAGGGCTTCTCCGCCCTCGGTAGTTACCGAAAAGGAGTGTTTTCATAGTGGAGGGTGCGTGCGTGGTGTGGATCCTTGGATTAGTCACCTCTTGTGAGGTGGATACCAAGTAAACCAACCTTGTTAGCGTTGTGTGATTGTTTCTGTTATTTTCCGCTGCATATCCTTGAAGAAACAAGCAACGCCAAGCAACGCCGAGCAACGAGCGAGCAACGAGCTATTCACCCCCCCTCTAGTATCAGAGCAAGGCCGCTCTTCACCGGAATCATCGCCGGAAGGGTCAAGCATAACAAGAAAAGCTAGAGGGTGAAGAAGTTGGAGCAAATTCTTCAAGTTCAAGACTTTATCAAGCTCAACTTCAAGATGCAATTCCAAGATGGACTTGGATTTGACACAAGGGTGGCTCCACCATACACTTCTACGAGTTTCGATTCTTGGAAATCAAGAATCGAAAATTTTCGTATGATGGAGATAGAGCAATGGTTTGCTCTAATGGAAGGCTTCAAGGCTCCAAGAAATTCAAAGGGCAAAGTTCTCAAGAGGAGCAAGTGGAGCCAAGAGCAAGTCCAAAGGTGCGAGGCTAATGACAAAGTGACCAAGCTTTTGGTCAATTTATTGCCAAGCACCATCCTTTGCAAAATTGGAGAATTTGAAGATGCAAAGGAATTATGGAGCAAATTGGACAAGCTTCATGTAGAGATCCCCTCCACTGTACAAGATCATGAAGAATCCAGAGAGGGTGACTCTTTGGAGCAAGACCAAGAGGAGGACTCCGAGGTTGAGAGATGCTCAACCTCCGAAGAAGAGGAAATCCAAGAAGCTTCATCCTCAAGGGAATGCAACGAAGGGAACAATGAGGGAGCATACTCCTTGTTTCATGTTCAAGATGATGAAGCCTCCACCTCTAGGATTGAGGGGGAGCAATCCTTGGTGACGCCGGATCAAGAAGAAGGAGAAGCTTCGACATCCGGGTCAAGTGAAGAAGAAGAAGGTGGTGCCACCTCCGAAATTCAAGAAATAGCAAATGGAGGAGGAAGTGCCAACCCTACAAAAGAAGGTATAAATGTTTCAATTAAAAATAAAAATCATATAATATGTTTTGAGTGTAGGGAAAATGGGCACTACAAGAGCAAGTGTCCCAACTTGGCCAAGAAGAAGGACCAAGTGGCACAAAAGGGCAAGGAGAAGCCCAAGGAGACCATCCCCGGAACAAAAAGGAGCAAGGAGCACATTGTGTGCTTTTCTTGCAACCAAAAAGGGCATTACCGAAGTCAATGCCCCAAAGGGAAGAAGATGGTCAAGGCTCAAGGAGGCATTAGTCAAGGGGGAGCCTCCAAGGTAAAGAAGAAGGTAACATTTATTGAGTCTACCCTTTTACATTATGGTAAAAAGCATGATAGTTCTAACTTTTATCATTTTAATGCGATTTACCATAAGAATAGGAAGCATGAGGGCTTTAAGGAAAAGCATGTGGCCCTACATGCCAAAACTACTATCCCTAAGGCTAGGAATGTAGGTAAAAACCTAGGCGATAACTCTAAGGATTTAAGATACAGGCCTAGAAACAAAAATGCTCATGGGTGTAGTGAAAAATCAAAATTTAATGATTTAATGATAGAAAATCAAGTCTTGAGGTCAAGGCTTGATAATATGGAAAAGACCCTAAAAAGGATGGAAAATATCCTAAAAGGGCGAAATGAGCATAGCCTAGGTCTAAGAGCACATAGGTCATCTAATGGCCATAGAGGTTTGGGATACAAACCCAAGGCTAAGAAGGATGTGCCCTCTTACCATAGGGTTCCATATAGTTATGGAACAAACCCTAGGTCTAGTGGTCAAGTCAAAAATACTAGGGAAGTCATCCCTAAGAGTATGTTTGCAACAAATGTGACTAAGACTTCTAAGAAGTCAAAGAAGGTCACAAGGGAAGAAATCCCTATGGTTGACCTAGAAAATGTGACCAAGGCTTCTAAGAAGCCAAACAAGGTCACTAGGAAGGTATCTAGGGAAGTTATCCCTAGTGAATATCTAGAGCATCCAAGGAGCACCAATAGGTGTTGGGTTCCTAGGAGCATCTTCTCTACCCCATAGATGGGTTAGAGAGTGTCAACTCCGATTAGAAGGGTAGTTAACCCAACTTTGAGGAAATTGACACTCAAGGAGCATTTTCAAAGTTTTGTTAACCTTTGAAAATGAAATGGAATTATTATTTACTCCTTGAAAGAGTAAAATGTGCCTAATGGTGGAAGAATTGATTTTAGTCTTAAATGGCACATATTGGGAAATTCATAAGAACTACCAAGTTGGGATTTTGGTATGTTCTTAGGAAATTTAAGGCAATCCGGGCCTTAATTTAATAGTGCTACCCTTGTGAAAAATGAAATATGCCAACATTTGAGGATATGCTTACTTTCAATTGGCATACATTAATCAAGGAAATTAGAAATGCCAATTTAGGCTTTGGCATTTTCTTAAAGCACTTTAGGGCAATCTAGGTTTAACGGTTTAAGTTAAAACAAGTGGTTTTGAGGTAGCTAAGTGGTTAAGGATACTTAGATAGATAATCTAGGTATATTTTATTTATGCTAAATCTTGCCATGATTGTTTGCCCATTATATGCCATGACATCATATTTTATTTTTGCATTCATGACTTATTATGAAAAATACAAAAAAAAAATAAATAAAAAAATTACCATGTCATGACATTCATACATCATGTAGTTATAGGAATCTTTCTTTTGAAAGTTATCTTACTTTGATGTATGTCATAACATTATCATGCATTAGTTTAATTCCTTTTAATTAAGGACAAATGGCATTTAACAATACTAATTAACAAGTGACATCCTAGGTGGATGTCTAATATCTCTAAAATGCCTAGATAGATATGCATGATCCCTAGATTAGGGCAAAACTAAAATCTACATCTCACAAAGACTATAAGGTGACTTGTATGTGTTTTAGTGCACATTAGATACAAGTGAGATGTTAGGAAGATGAACAAAACTCAAGATGTTGATTTAGTGCATTCTTTTGAGTTTTAGGTTCATCAAAACACATAGTTATGTGTTTTCCCATCATTGGGAAAGCTAATGTACGAGTCATGTGCATTATGCCCAAGGAACATGATGGGATATTGGTTTTGAAAATGTTTTCAAAATAAGTTTGGAAAACCCTGGTGAAGGCTATCTTTTGATAGTAATCACCATTGAATAGTTAGACACAAACTTGAAGAAAACACTAAAGTTTTTGCAAGTTTTCAAGTTTGTGTCAATCTTTGAAAATATGATGTATTTTCATAGAAAACTATTTTTCCATGATTAAGTATGCCCTAAATAATGTCTACACAAAATTTCATGATTTTTGGATTTTTGTAGAATTTTCTAGAGGTTTCTGAAGTTGACTGAATGGAATTTCAGCAACTATCAGAGCTCCGATCGATCCATGGATCGATTGGAGTTTCTGAATCGATCCGTGGATCGATTCAGAAGGAAACTCTTGCGAGCAAAAGCTCGCTGGATTGATCAGCCGATCGATCCACACATCCTGAATCGATCAGTGGATCGATTCAAATAGGTTGAATCGATTGGAACCCAACTCCAATCGATCCAGGATGCTGTCTTTGGCTGGGAAGGCCTGACTTCAGCATCTTTGAACCATGGTTAGTCTATGTAACCATTCCAAACCCCTAAAAATACATTTGTATACATAAAACGGGTGTTTTCGTGTGGAAAACAAGGATGGATTGGTTAAGGAAGGCTAAGTTGAAGTTTAGGTTGAGGTTTGTTTCAAATTTTGAATATTTGAACCTCAAAACTTCTAAATTTGGGTTTCCTAAAGGTTTAGGGATTCCAAGTCATTGTTGGTGCAATGACAGAAGTTACCACCATGTTTTTAGGGGGAGGGACTCTTTAAAGACATGAAAAATTATTTTTCATGAACCTTGGAAGGTGGTTAACCTTCTTTAAAGAAAATGCTCTTGTATGAGCTTTTGAACTTGAAATAGGGAGTGGATATCCTCATTATTTCAAGTAAGAACTCACGTGGTTAGAAAATGCTCAAGGTTGAGTATTTGTCTACAATGAGGGAGAAGTTAAGGATAAATGAAGGGTATGGGACCTTCTTTATCATGTTGATTACAACGAGTGATGTTGTGAACAACGATGAGCAACTCTTCAGGGGGAGAGTCGTCAACAAATGGATTTGTTGATGTATACCCAAAATTGGGGCATGGGTTGATGTGTGCCCAAAGATGGGTTGATGTGTGCCAATAGGGGGAGAATGAAAGGACCTGTGAATGGGTGTAAGTTAGGCTTTCATTACCTAGAGGGAGTGTGCCCTCTTAGGGGGAGAATGAAGAGCTTAACTTATGTGTTCATTACCTAGTGGCATGAAGAATAAGGCTATGGGATTAGCTTAACTTACATGTGGTATTGTAAGTGTTATTGTGGTATTGTCAAACATCAAAAAGGGGGAGATTGTTGGTGCAACATCCCTCAGGTCAAGGTTGACCTGGTTGACCAAGCTGAGTCTTGGTTTGAGTTTAGATGTTTGACAATAAGATATTGATTGAAGAAGAGTCAAGTAGGTCAAGGGAGTGACCGGATACTTGACTGGGAAGTCCTAGTGAGTGAAGCTAGGCAGATGGAAAGTCCTAGTGAGTGAAGCTAGGCAGATGGAAAACCCTAGTGAGTGAAACTAGGTGGAAGTCCTAGTGAGTGAAGCTAGGCAGATGGAAAGTCCTAGTGAGTGAAGCTAGGCAGATGGAAAGTCCTAGTGAGTGAAGCTAGGCAGATGGAAAATCCTAGTGAGTGAAACTAGGTGAAAGTCCTGGTGAGTGAAGCCAGGCAAGGGAAAATTCAGATGGATCAAGGATGATCGGACATCTGGTGTTGGGAAGTCCAAGTAGGTCAAAGGATTGTTGGATACTTGGCATGAGGAAATCCGGATGGGTCAAGGTTGACGGACATCCGGTGGAAGTCCAAGTAGGTCAAGGGGTTGACCGGATGCTTGCACGACTAGAAAAGTCCAAGTGGGTCAAGAGATTGACGGACACTTGGTGGGAAGTCCAAGTAGGTCAAAGGATTGATGGATACTTGGCATGAGGAAATCCAGATGGGTCGAGATTGACCGGACATCGGTGGAAGTCCAAGTAGGTCGAGGGTGACCGGATACTTGCACGACTAGAAAAGTCCAAGTGGGTCAAAGGATTGACCGGACACTTGGTGGGAAGTCCTAGCAGTCAAAGGGTGACGGATGCTAGGCATGATGTACCAACAGTCAAGAATGACCGGATGTTGGTTTGGGAGTCTTGGAACTTGGTTTTGGGCAAAACCAAGTCTGGATCGATCAGGATCGATCGAGGCTGATCGATCGGTGGATCGATCCGGGCTTTTCCAATGATCGAGTGCCGGATCGATCCGTGGATCGATCAGATGTCCCAATCGATCGGTGGATCGATTGGGGCCTGGCGTTCAGAGCGCGGATCGATCCATGGATCGATCCGAGCTCTGATAGGCGCTCTGGATCGATCCGTGAATCGATCCAAAGCCTCCCCGATCGATTGGGAACATTCGAATCGATCGGGATCCGACCGTTGGCGTCGATAAAGGCCGCAGGCGCACGATTCCTTCGGGATCTCTTCTCCGATTCACTCCAGATCTTTCGCCAACTTCTCCACAGCGCTCTCAAAGATCAGATCGCCAGTTCTTGAAGGATCTTGGAAGCTTTCCAAGTCAAGAGGCGGATCAAAGGCAAGAAGAGAAGCTAGGGTTAGGGTTTTCTGTACTCATTGTAAGCTTTGCGCTTGTATTTTGTTTCCCTTTCCTTTCTTCTTGTACTGAGAGTCTTGTAGGGCTTCTCCGCCCTCGGTAGTTACCGAAAAGGAGTGTTTTCATAGTGGAGGGTGCGTGCGTGGTGTGGATCCTTGGACTAGTCACCTCTTGTGAGGTGGATACCAAGTAAACCAACCTTGTTAGCGTTGTGTGATTTGTTTCTGTATTTTCCGCTGCACATCTTAGAAGAAACGAGCAACGCCGAGCAACGAGCACGCGACGAGCTATTCACCCCCCCCCTCTAGCTACTTTTGGTCCTAACATTTCTTACCACTCTCTCGGGATCGGCTCAACGGTGGTTTCGGAGGTTGCCGGACGGATCCATCACTTGCTTCAAGGACTTCCGAACGGCCTTCCTCCACCACTTCGCTAGCAGTCGGCGTTATCAGAAGACAAGTGTCAGCTTATTTGCCATCAAGCAAGAGTCGAGAGAATCGCTTCGAGCTTACATCCAGCGATTCAACCAAGTGGCGATGGATATCCCAACGGCTACATCGGAGACAATGATGAATGCCTTCACTCAGGGCCTTGTGGATGGGGTCTTCTTCCGGTCGCTGATCTGAAAGCCGCCCCGAGATTATGATCATATGTTACATCGGGCCAACGAATACATAAACGTGGAAGAAGCGCAAGCCGCCCGGAAAAAGGAAACTCCTACCGAGCGGGCACTTATTCATCTTAGGCGGAAGCGACGCCGCCGCCGCCCAAAGGACCGAGCAATTCGATCCCCACGCGGATCGCACGTACAAGAAGTGGTTGCCGCCAAGCCAAAGAAGAGGTGGACCCCTATGTTCTGCTCCTTCCACAGACGGATCGCACAACACGAGGGATTGTCAAGTCTTCCCTTCGTGGTCAATCCCGTTCGGAAAGCCGGACGACGGTCTCCTCCCATCGACGGAGACAAAGGACCCATGAAGCCGACCGGCCCCGCAAAGGCGACATCAACAGACACCCGATCGGCATAGATCTCCGAGGCAGGAGAATCGCCGGGCGTCGAGAACGGTCACGACCGTCCACTCGGGAAGAGGAAAAGCAGAGCAATACTTCCAGGCGAGATCAGCGTTATTCTTGGCGGGCGGAGGAGACTCAACCGAGCGTAGGCGGGCGTCCAACCGCAGATCCACGCAGTCGGCTGTAGTCAAGAGCGGGCAAGTGGAACGGAAATCACTTTCGGGCCCGGAGACTTAGAAGGAGTAGAAGTGCCCCACGACGACGCTCTGCTCATTAAAGCGGTAATAGCAAATTATACTATTCACCACATATTTGTTGACACAGGGAGCTCAGTCAACATCATATTCAAGAAGGCGTTCGATCAGCTGCAAATTGATCAAGCCGAGCTGCTTCCCATGACGACCCCGCTCTACGGGTTTACGGGCAACGAAGTTCAGCCAGTCGGACAAATTCGGCTGGCTACTTCATTGGGAGAGGAGCCGCTCAGGAGGACCAGGGCAATAAACTTCGTGGTGGTAGACTCTCCTTCGTCCTACAACGTCATTTTGGGACGACCGGCGCTCGGTGAATTCCGAGCGATTGTCTCAACCTTCCACCAGAAGATAAAGTTCCCCGTGGAGGACAAAGTAGGAGAAGTACGTGGAGATCAGCTAGCAGCTCGGCGGTGCTATATAGAGATGGTCCGAGCAGAAGCTTGTTCCGCTTGGAAGGCGCCCCGAATCGAGGTACATGCCATAACCGAGAAACCTCCTGCTTTAATTTATGATGAAAAGGAGGAGGTTCAGATCCATCCGACCCGATCGGAGGCCACGACTTTCATCGCTTCTGATCTGGAGGAGGGGCAGAAGGAGGAGCTGATCCAATGCCTCCAACGAAATCATGATGTTTTCGTCTGGTCGACACATGAGTTGCCCGGAATTTCGCCGAGCCTAGCGCAGCATGAGTTGCATGTCCGACCGGACGCTCGGCCAGTAAAGCAGAGAAAAAGGAGCAGAATGCCATCATCCGGGCGGAAGTAGAAAAACTTCTGGAGGCCGGCCACATACGCGAAGTGCAGTTCCCGAGCTGGCTGGCTAACGTAGTATTAGTCTCCAAGCCGGGCGGCAAGTGGAGAGTTTGCATCGACTTCCGGGACTTAAACAAAGCATGCCCCAAGGACTTCTATCCTCTGCCACGGATAGATCAGCTGGTGGACTCTACGGCCGGCTGCGAATTGATTTGCATGATCGACGCATACCAAGGCTATCATCAGGTGCCGCTCGCCCGTGAAGATCAAGAAAAAGTTAGTTTTGTGATGGCCGACGGCACATATTGCTATAATGTGATGCCGTTCGGATTGAAGAATGTCGGGGCCACCTATCAACGCTTGATGAACAAGGTGTTCAAGGAGTAGATCGGGCGTAATCTGGAAGTCTATGTGGACGACATTCTTATCAAATCCGTCCGAGCGGCCGATCTCTTCAGGGACATGGAAGAAACCTTCCGAACGCTACGCAAATATGGAGTCAAGCTAAATCCTCAGAAATGCTTGTTCGGAGCAAAAGGGGGGCGTTTCTTGGGATATATAGTGACCGAGCGGGGAATTGAAGCCAATCCCAGCAAGGTGAAAGCTCTGCAAGACATGCCGCCTCCCAGAAATACAAGGGAAGTACAACGGTTGACCGGTCGGATAACCGCTTTGTCCAGATTCATCTCCAAAACCGCCGACCGGAGCCTTCCATTCTTCAAGATCCTGCGCAAGGCTACTAAGTTCCAGTGGGATGAAGAATGTGACCAAGCGTTCGGAGAATTGAAGACATATCTTAATTCTCTGCCAGTGTTAGCCAAGCCGATCGGGGGTGAGTCACTTTATATTTATCTGTCGTCAACTGAGCATGCTGTAGGCTCGGCACTTGTGAGGGCGAGCGGCGAAGAGCAGCCGGTGTATTTTCTAAGCCACATTTTGAAAGATGCTGAATCTCGTTACACCGGGCTCGAGAAGTTGGCCTTTGCTTTGGTTCTAGCCGCTCGGCGCCTTCGACCATATTTCTTGGCTCACACCATCATCGTCCGGACGAACAGTCCACTAGGAAGAGTGCTGTTGAATCCGGAAGCGGCCGGACGGCTCATCAAGTGGACGACAGAACTAAGTGAATTTGACATCCAATATCAGCCCCGCTCGGCGATCAAAGCGCAATCCTTGGCTGATTTTGTGACCGAAGTGCAGAGGCCAGAGCCGGAAGCTCTGTGGAGAATATATGTGGATGGGTCTTCCACTCGGCTCGGAAGTGGGATCGGAATATTGCTACTCTCACCTCAAGAAGAAAAGATGCACCTATCCGTCCGACTAGATTACAAGGCCACCAACAATGAAGCAGAGTATGAGGCCCTCATAGCCGGATTGCAGGCAGCCCGGCATGTGGGTGCCAGTCGGGTGACTCTCTATTCGGATTCACAGTTGGCCGCTCAGCAACTTTCTGGTACCTTTGAAATTAACAGCGCTCGGCTTAAGCTCTACGCTGAAGCCTTTGAAAAACTCAAAGCCACTTTCCGAGAGGTCCTTATTCAAAAAATTCCCCGAACGGAGAACCAGGCAGCAGATGACTTGGCCAAGCTAGCAAGTTCTATAGTGTCGGTCACCATTCAGCAACCTATTGAAAAAGTACTGCTGGTAGCGCACGTCGACCGGATGGAAAGCCTCACGTTTCCAAGCGACTGGAGGACACCCATCATAGAGTTCCTCCGCTCGGAAGCCACACCGGCCGATCGGGATGAAGCCCAGCTGCTCAGGAGGAGGGCCGGTCGGTTCACACTTATCGGCGATCAGCTCTACAAGAAGGCTTTCTCTCGCCCGTTGTTGAAGTGTGTGAGCTCGGAAGATTCGGCTTACATCCTCCAGGAGGTACATCAAGGATCGTGCGGAGGACATCCGGGCGGACGATCACTAGCCAAGAAGATTTTGCTAGCTGGATACTTTTGGCCGACCTTACAAATGGACGCCGCTCGGACCGTCTCTACGTGCCTTTCATGCCAGAAGTATCACAACTTCTCTCACCGACCGGCAGAGGTGATGAAAGCATCAACCGTTTCATGTCCGTTCGATCAATGGGGAATGGATATTGTGGGTCCTTTTCCAATGGCGACCGGGCAGAGGAAATTTTTGCTGGTGGCGGTCGATTATTTCTCCAAATGGGTAGAAGCCGAGCCACTAGCCAGGATCACCGAACAGATGGTCAAAAAATTCATATGGCAACACATCATCTGTAGGTTCGGTATCCCTCGCCGATTGGTTTCCGACAATGGGCGGCAATTCACAAGGAAGGTGCTGGAAGATTGGTGCAAAAGCTACGGCATCGAGCAACACTTCACGTCCGTGGCTTACCCCCAAAGCAACGGTCAAGCCGAAGTAGCCAACCGGGAAATTCTCCGTATTCTGCGCGCTCGGCTCGACCACGTGGGAGGAAGTTGGCCGGATGAAGTGTCGGGCGTTTTATGGGCCATCCGGACGACTCCTAAGGAAGGAACGGGCGTTACACCTTTTCATCTGGTGTACGACGGTGAAGCGGTCATTCCGGTTGAAGTCGGCGTCGAGTCCGTCCGGGTCCAATGTTACGATGAAGGCAACGCCGAGCGGAGGAATATGGAGCTGGATTTGGTTGACGAAGAGCGTGCCAAAGCATCCGTTCGGCTGATGGCGTACCGTCAACGAATGAAGCAAAACTATAACTGGTGCGTCATTCCCCCATCATTCCAGGTCGGCGACCTTGTCTGGAAGAAAGTCAAGCCGGTCGGCGACGTCGGCAAGCTTGAAGCTCCATGGGCAGGTCCCTTCAAAATCATCGAAAAGCTCCGCTCGGGCGCGTATTATCTGGAGGATGAGGACGGTCGGCAGCTAGATAGGCCGTGGAGCGCGAACCACCTCCAGCCTTACCGGGCAGGGTGAAAGGTGTGCCTATGTAAATCATCCTGTGTACATTTTTCGACTGAATACTTGAAATGCAGAAATGAAAAGTCAAAGAAACAAATATAAGGCATCGTCATCAAGTAACGAAGGCCCCTCGCCGTTCGGCCGGAGTAAAAGGGTCGAACCAAGCGCGCGAGTATCGAAGGCCCCGTACCGTCCGGACGGAAGGAAATTATCCGAGCCAAAGTACTCGATGAAGCAGATCCTGAGCCGTTCGGCTAAGCGTACGTTCTCCAAGTCGGGTGAAAGGTGCGCTAAATATAAGTTTATATACTTTTTGGTCGCCTATGTACTTGCGATGCAGGAAGTAGAAAGATGAAAGCACTTTGAGTATTCTCTGCGGAAAGGAAAGCCAAGGTCGCTCGACCTGGTAAGGAGTTAGCCTTCAAGCCCGTCTAGCCCAGACGTTAAACCTTAGAGCCGAGCCGTCCGACTATAAATATCCGCGCCGACGAGCTCCGTCGTTAAAGATCGAGAGACGAGCCGACGTCTATAAATAATCCGAGCGGACGAACCGACGAGCTCCGTCGTTAAAGATCGAGAGCCGCGCCGTCCGGCTATAAATATCCGCGCCGACGAGCTCCGTCGTTAAAGATCGAGAGTCGCGCCGTCCGGATATAAATATCCGCGTCGACGAGCTCCGTCGTTAAAGATCGAGGCACGCGCCGATAAATAATCCGAGCGGACGAACCGACGAGCTCCGTCGTTAAAGATCGAGGCAGTCGGCGTCTATAAATAATCCGGGCGGACGCGCGGCGAGCTCCGTCGTTAAAGATCTAGAGACGAGCCGGCGTCTATAAAAGGACGACGAGCTCCGTCGTTAAAGATCGAGAGCCGCGCCGTCCGGCTTTAAATATCCTCGCCGACGAGCTCCGTCGTTAAAGATCGAGGCGGCGTCTATAAATAATCCGGCGGACGAACCGACGAGCTCCGTCGTTAAAGATCGAGGCACGCGCTGTCTAAATAAGGCGGAAAAGCCGGACGAGCTCCGTCGTTAAAGATCGAGAGCCGCGCCGTCCGGCTATAAATATCCGCGCCGACGAGCTCCGTCGTTAAAGATCGAGAGACGAGCCGGCGTCTATAAATAATCCCTATAAATAATCCGAGTGGACGAACCGACGAGCTCCGTCGTTAAAGATCGAGAGCCGCGCCGTCCGACTATAAATATCCGCGCCGACGAGCTCCGTCGTTAAAGATCGAGAGACGAGTCGGCGTCTATAAATAATCTGAGCGGACGAACCGACGAGCTCCGTCATTAAAGATCGAGAGCCGGGCCGTCCGGCTTTAAATATCCGCGCCGACGAGCTCCGTCGTTAAAGATCGAGAGACGAGCCGGCGTCTATAAATAATCCGAGCGGACGAACCGACGAGCTCCGTCATTAAAGATCGAGAGCCACGCCGACGAGCTCCGTCGTTAAAGATCGAGAGCCGCGTTGTCCGGCTATAAATATCCGCGCCGACGAGCTCAGTCGTTAAAGATCGAGAGACGAGCCGGCGTCTATAAATAATCAGAGCGGACGAACCGACGAGCTCCGTCGTTAAAGATCTAGAGCCGTGCCGTCCGGCTATAAATATCCGCGCCGACGAGCTCCGTCGTTAAAGATCGAGAGACGAGCCGGCGTCTATAAATAATCCGAGCGGACGAACCGACGAGCTCCGTCGTTAAAGATCGAGAGACGAGCCGGCGTCTATAAATAATCCGAGCGGACGAACCGACGAGCTCCGTCGTTAAAGATCGAGAGCCGCGCCGTCCGGCTATAAATATCCGCGCCGACGAGCTCCGTCGTTAAAGATCGAGAGACGAGCCGGCGTCTATAAATAATCCGAGCGGGCGAACCGACGAGCTCCGTCGTTAAAGATCGAGAGCCGCGCCGTCTGGCTATAAACATCCGTGCCGACGGGCCCCGTCGTTAAAGATCGAGAGACGAGCCGGCGTCTATAAATAATCCGAGCGGGCGAACCGACGAGCTCCGTCGTTAAAGATCGAGAGCCGCGCCTATAAATAATCCGGGCGGACGAACCGACGAGTTCCGTCGTTAAAGATCGAGACGACGGGCTATAAATATCCGCGCCGACGAGCTCCGTCGTTAAAGATCGAGAGACGAGCCGGCGTCTATAAATAATCCGAGCGGACGAACCGACGAGCTCCGTCGTTAAAGATCGAGAGACGAGCCGGCGTCTATAAATAATCCGAGCGGACGAACCGACGAGCTCCGTCGTTAAAGATCGAGAGCCGCGCCGTCCGGCTATAAATATCCGCGCCGACGAGCTCCGTCGTTAAAGATCGAGAGACGAGCCGACGTCTATAAATAATCCGAGCGGACGAACCGACGAGCTCCGTCGTTAAAGATCGAGAGCCGCGCCGTCCGGCTATAAATATCCGCGCCGACGAGCTCCGTCGTTAAAGATCGAGAGCCGCGCCGTCCGTCCGGCTATAAATATCCATGCCGTCGAGCTCCGACGTTTAATATCGAGAGACCGACGCTAAGTTCCGCTCAGGCTCGAGGTATATAGGTTCTGATCGGCTTATGACGAGCGATTCTTACTAACAACACAGAATGATATGCGGCCGAATGGAAGGGCTGGGGAAAACACTTGCAAGAATGCACCTCGGATGCCAAAGGTGTGATAGCAGACGAGCGGACAGCACAAGTATTAGCAAGGGGACAGTGCAAAAAGATAGAGTACACGAAAGGAAAGCATTTCATTAAAATTAAAACCTTAGGCCGAGTGGCCTAAGTACAAAAAGGTTCATGTTCGTCCGAACGGCGATATTACAAGAATTACTCGATGTAGTCGTAGAGGTCCCTCGGAATGTTGTTAAGGAGCTCCACCTGATCGCCGGCCGGAATATTGGTGGAATCCGGAAGAAGGCCCTTCGACTTCAGGTAGGTCATAGTGGCCTTAATGGCCAAGTCGAAAGCCGAGTACATCCGCTCGCAAATTTTCTCCGAGAACTCGGGCGATCGGATGTGGCTTTGTCGGAGAGCGGCGACTCGGCCCGGCTCGGCATCCTGGTATTCTTTGAAGGTCGCCTGGGAGCTTGTGAGGGCCTCATTCAGACGTTCAATCTTCTCCGCATCGGCCGAGCGGCCTGCCTTCTCCCGGTCAAGCTGCTCCGTCAGCTCCTTTATCTTCAACTCCAAGCCCCGGGCCTCCACGTTTTTCTTCTCCAGATCGGAGATGGCTGTGTTCTTCCGAGTGGTGGCTAGAGTTATCTTTGTGTCAAGCGACTTGACTTGTCGCTCGGACTCGGCTAGGGCGTGGGCCTGGTCAGCTGTTTTCTTCTGCTCAGCAGCCAGCAGAGTTTGAGCTTTCTTTAGTTCTTTTTGCAGCTCGGAGTAGGAAGGGCCTTGGGAGCCGCTCGGACCGCCCGCCGCCCGCAGTTGCCTTATTTCCTCGTCCGCCATAGCCAGGCGGCTGACAACTGCTATCTCTTCCACCCATCTCTGAAGCAAGGCGCAGTTGTTAAAAGCCGAGCGGAAATATTCAGGCAAAACTTCAAAAAACAACAAACTTACCCCCGTAGCCGCTTGCATGTGGCTGTTGGCTAGGTTCTGGAGAGGGATCAGTGCTACTCGCGCTCGAGCGTCGGCCCACATCTCGGCGAGGGGCCCTTTCAAAGTAATGGTGTGCTCGGGCGCGGTGGGCCGGTCGGCTTCTGGTAGCAACTCTTCAGTTGGAAGATGAAGAGTAACTCGTATCGTGCGGCCGTGACCAGGGATAGCCCGACCGGGATCAGAAGCTGGCGCAGAAAATCGCGAATGGATGGTCGAGCATTGGACTGAACGGCGAGCAGGGGGGAGAGCGTCGACCGGAGTGACCTCGACCGGAGTAGTGAGTTCGTCCCAGTCAGAAGGAGTCCGGTCGGACGAGATGGTCTCGGGCACAGGCGCCTTGCCTTTAGCAGCCACGGCGGCCCGGTCGGAGGGTTGGACCGCGGAGGTAGCCGAGCGCAGCGGAGTCTCCACCCGGCGCCTCTTTTGCAGTGGCTGTTCCTCCTCCCGAACGAACCCTTCTTCTGGGGCCATTAGTTCCCTGGTGGGGGTAGCTCCGCTGGCTACCTGCTGTTGAGAGGCCGGAGCGACCGATTCAGCCTGGGTGCCGCTCTCTCCTTCGTGAGAACCGACCGGCTGAATACCCAGCGCCTCCATTTCCTTTGCCGCGGCGGCCTCCAGCGCCGCTGCCTTTCTCTTCAAAACGCCGGCCATCACCGAGTCCATGACGATGTCAGCTGCATGAAAAGAAGAAGAAATCAGTTAGCAATTAAAGCAAGCGCCCAAGCAAAATTCTTACCGAAGCCGGTCGATAGGACTCAGCCCAAAAATGTACATCACTCCCTCGTGAAGAAGTTTGTTGATGTCAAGCAGCAGACTAGTACATTTTCGGCGTGAAGATAATCCGGTCGGGTCTTGAATTTCTTCAACTCGGGTGAGGTAGGCCTGCCACTGGGTCGGAAAGTTGGGTTGACCGGGCATGCGAATGTAGAAATAATAGTCCTTCCAATATTTATTGGAAGTGGGTAGTTATTGAAGAAGACCGGACCGGGCCGAGCTTGGAACATAAAGGTGCGGCTCGGCTTGCTTAGGGTAATAGAAATAAAGAAGATCTCCGGTCGGAGAGGAATGTTGTGAATCTTAAACAAAGCGACAACGCAGAGGAGGCGGAAGGTATTTGGTACTAAACTTCCGGCGGCACGCAAAATAATTCTGGGCGTCTGCTATAAAGGGATGCGGGAACCGCAGGGCGGTGAATGGTCACGAAGACACGAAACCACCGCTCGGCGTGTGTGGCCGGGGACCGGCTAGGCGAACCGATATCCTCGGGGATTTGAAATTGTCGACGAATATCAAAATCCGTTGTTGAAGCAGGATCGCATAGTAGTATACCATGGGCCTAAGGATTGTTCTTCGGGATGAGAGGCGGCCATGATCCGGATAGGAGAAATCAAAAAGGAAGTTCAAAGGCGAAGAAGGGAATTTCAAAGGCGGAGCTAGGGAAGAAAGGCGAATTAGATCAGGAAAGGAAGGAGGAAAGACCTAAAACCTTCGAGATGGATCGGGGAAAGGCACCGGAGAGCGTCAGGGGGCAGCAACAAGATCGCCGGAGCTCCAAAGCGCAGAGAGCAGCAGTAGAGGTAATGGGGGCGTGTGAAGGTGAGAAGGAAACGAAGAGTTTTTAGGGTGAGGGCCGGGCGGCCTCCACCGTCGGATCCAGGTCACGGGAATCAAAGCATACATCTAGCCGTTTATTTCGAATTGCTTCGATCACATCAAAATATCATGCAACCGCCTCCGTACTCTGGTGGCATTGCTCCACGTGGCAGTCAATCATTCGGAGCATTTAATGAAGGTATGATCGACTTTGATGTCGAAGATTGGCGCAGAACACGAGGAGATCCGGTGAAGGCCATCGTTGATTCATTCAAGGATATTTCCTTGGCTGACCGAGCGGCGAGTATTAGCATGGAGGAGCCGTTTGGCTAGACTCACAGTCCAGTCAGTCGGACTATTCGCCTCCTTCGACTAGACTTGAAGGGGAGGTAAGTGATCCGGTGGTAAGAGCGGGCCCCCCCCTCTTGCAATGTCAACGCCAAGTGGAAGTCACCGGAGTAGCCACCCATCCGGGAGGAGTGTGGTCCGACCGGACGGACGACCATAGACGGCCGGTCCGACCGGATTGCCGGCCGGGCCGATGGAATCGGATGCACGGATGGGTCTGGCCGGCTCGCACTTATGGTTGGAAGGCACCCTGTCAAATCGGGGTTCCGACGCTCAGTTAAAAAGGTCATGGACCGAGCTGACCTTTTGACCGACCACAGTCATAAAGCACCCCTGTTTATTAGTCTCCACAAAGCACAAGTAAACCACTGCGGATGTCCGGTCGGATGTTGAGGGAGATGTCCACTCGGACGACAAGTTTGGAACAAGGGAAAAGACCCGAGGATTTCTTCTCTGACAACCGGTAGGTTTCACGTGTGTGCCATGCTCCAAATCTTGTGACAGGGGATTCTGCTGTCCCATCGAGGGCATGCTCTGACTATAGCGATATGGGTCAGGTAAGCTTTCTAACAGCCGCATACCTGGGAAAGGACAGAGGACACGTATGCACCTAGGTACGCGTGCCCAAACCCTTCACAAGCTCTATATAAAGAACCTCAGGTTTCGCCGGGGAGGTACGTATTCGGAGACTTTGGAAGCCACTTTGTTCATCGTAGCTTACCTGACTTGAGCGTCGGAGGGTCGCCGCCGGGAACCCCTTCCCGGCTCGACTTCTGTGCAGGCTAGCCGGAGCGTCGCGCCACCAGTGGGAGATCTACATCAGCGAGCCGAAGAGCGCTACGTGCCCAGCGTCTGTTGACTTCTGGTTCGGACAGGATCAACATTAATATATCCCCTCAACATATTACAATACTCAATAAATACTTAAATTAATTTTATTTTAATTTTTTTAAAAATACCAAACACTATAACCTAATTGGGAAGCATGAACCCCAGAGGTAAAATCTTTAAAAAAAATAATTTTGATACTATAACCCAAAGCATGAACCCTAGAGGTAAAATATAAAAAAAATAGCTTTGATACTATAACTCAAAGCCTGAACCCTAGAGGTAAAATCTAAAACAAAATAGCTTTGATACTATAACCCAAAGTCTGAACCCTAGAGGTAAAATCTAAAAAAAAAAAATAATTTTGATACTATAACCCAAAGCCTGAACCCTAAATAGCTTTGATACTATAACCGAAAGTCTAAACCTTAGAGGTAAAATCTAAAAAAAATAGCTTTGATACTATAACCCAGTCTGAATCCTAAAAATAAAATTTTAAAAAATATTTTAATTATTTGTTTTAATTCAAATTTTTTTTAAAAAAAACTAAACTAAAACCTGATATCCTACGCGCGCGCACAGTCGCGCACTGTGCGGGCACGCAGGATATCAGGATCGTGTATATATATATATATATATATATATAAAGAGAGAGAGAGAGAGAAAGAGAGAATGTTAATTTTAATATGTTTTTGTTGAATGATAATAATTCGATAGAAAGAAGAAAAATTATACGTATAGAAGATATCCGATCCTTTAATGAGTATGGATATATCCATCGGATATCCTATACCCGATGGGTATGGGTACGGAGGATATAGAATCTGATCCGAACCCGACTTATTATCATCCCTAGGAGGGAAGGGGGAGGGGCATTTAGGGTACTGTTCATCTGTGGAAAAGGGGTTTCTTCGTTTTTTTGCTTCCGTCGCCAAGAGAGGGGGTCAGCTTCTTCCTCTCACGCTACGCTCCTCGCCCACGCCAGTCGCCACTCCTCTTCTTCTCCTCCTCGCTCCACCGACACGAACAAGGGAGTTCGTGGTTCTTCTCTGCCACCAAGGGGGTAGCCTCTCCCTCTCCTCACGCCCGTCGGCCATCCGCCGCCCCTTCTCCTGTGCTCTCTTTCTCACGACGAGGAGGTCAACAACCCCTCTCTCCACCTTCACCCTAAGCCGGACGTTGTCGCATCTCGTGCCCAAGCGACCTTGCTCCCTCAGCCTCTTCCTCTCCGCGCCTACTGCCAAGGTCGTCTCTCTCCCTCTTCACGTCGTTGCGAAGGCCACCACTGCCCCAAGCGCGAACGTTGCCTTGGAGGTTTTCCGTCGCATCCCCTCGCCAACGCCGACGCCTCTTCTTCTCCCTGCACATGCACGCCTCTGACTTCCTCTCGTCGCCACCTCCTCTCCACGTCGACGCCGCAGAGAGCACCGACGCCGACGATCTTCCCCTCTTTCGTACAACGTTGACGTCAGCCAAGGAAGCATCACCTCCTCCCCTCTCACCAACAGCCTCGTCGGCTGTCCCCATGGCCGGACCTACACCTTCGCAACTGCCCCAGCACGGATCCTATTACTATTGTCGTAGGCCCTATTATCGCCGATCTGACCACGTTCCGTTTTCGCTGTGTTCCGACCCTTGCATTGATCTGACTTGCGCGTGGTGTTTCGACCTTCGAGCCGCGGTTGTATTTCGGACTGTGTGTTTTATATCTAGCCTTCTTGTTGTTGTTAATTCCCGAACTGCGTGCTGAGATCCTATTCCAGCCTGTGCGCCAATTCCCTATCATGATCTGTGTGCCAATGTCCTATCTCGGCCCGTGTGCCGAAGTCATATCCCGACCTACGTGCCGAGGTCACATCTAGTTTCGTGCCACCACGTCTGGCTCCGCATTGTCAAATCCAGCTGTCCAACTGGCTTATAGTCATCTGCTCTTTTGGGTCACAACAACTCGAGCAGCGTTGTCGTGACCCGAAATCCTATTCCATCTGCTCTTTATGTCTAGCCTTCTTGTTGTTGTTAATTCCCGGCCTGCGTGCCGAGATCCTATTCCAGCCTGCACGCCAATGCCCTATCCTAATCTGTGTGCCAATGTCCTATCTCGGCCCGTGTGCCGAAGTCATATCCCGGCCTGCGTGCCGAAGTCATATCCCGGCCTGCGTGCCGAGGTCACATCCAGTTTCGTGCCACCACGTCCGACTCCGCATTGTCAAATCCAGCTCTCCAGCCGGCTTATAGTCATATGCTCTTTCGGGTCACGACAACTTGAGCAGCGTCCCATCCGAAGGCGCCCCCTATGCCAGGGTACGTTCTTTGTTCATATTCTATATGCATTTCATTATTTTATGTCTTAGTCTGTTACTTATATACTCGTTGGATTTGCCTCGAGGATCGGGGTACCAGGGACCGGGGCGACCCGGTCGCTAGCTGCAGGTAGCGTTGACCAGAGGATTTCTGACGACTTGGTCAACATAGAAGTCATCTCAGCACACCCCCCCCCTCCGAGATATCGCGATTCGGTCAACATTCCATCCACCTCACCCGGCGGCCCGTCTGACTTAGATTCCGGACATGATCAATTTGGCGATGTCTGTGGGAAACTTCTTCACCTGTTCTGGAACGTGAAGATGAACGACGTCGGAAGATTCTTTTCTATTATCATAGTCCCAGAGGATTCTGACGAACATATTATCTTCTACCCTCCCTCCACGGGTATTCGGGAGTCGAGGGATTGAGTTGGAGCCTCAGCTGACCAACAGGTTAATTTTTTTATTATATTTTTTCCCTGACTCCACGGGTATTCGGGAGTCAAGGGACCGAGAAAAATCCTAAGTCGGTTGGCACGACTCCTCTATCAAGTACGTTACGGGGTTTGCTCCCTTTTTATAGTTATAGGATCTGCTATAGTTTCCCTGCTAAAAGAGTAAGATTCTAGTCCCTTGATAAAAAACTAGGGCCCTAGATCTTTGATCGGACACTAGGGGCACAACTCCCCGATAAGACATTAGGGGCACAACTCTCCAATCAGACACTAGGGACACACCTCCCGATCAATGACTCGCAGTACAGCTTCCCGATCAGGATTTAGGGGTCTTGCTCTTTGATTACAGGCTAGGGGTCTTACTCTCCGATCATGGACTAGGGGCCTAGCTCCCAGGTCAGGTGTGTTATAGGCTCTGCACCCTTTAACATGGGGCTTTGCATCTTTTTACTGCTACAGGTTTTGCACCCTTCACCATGGGGCTCTGCATCCTTTTACTGTTACAGGCTCTATACCCTTCACCATGGGACTCTACATCCTTTTACTACTACAAGCTCTGCATCCTTCACCATGGGGCTATGCATCCTCTTATTACTATATGCTCTGCATCCTCCACCTGTTTTGCATCCTCTTACATCTACAGGTTTTGCTCCCTTCACCCACAGTGCTCTGCTTCCTTCTATTGCTATGGACTTTGCTCCCTTATATTACCATGGATTTCACTTCCTTTGACGATCAGGGCTCAGATTATTATCTTCTCCCCTCGCTCCATGGGTATTCGAGAGATGAGGGACCGAGACAGATCCTCAGTCGGTCGACACCACTCTGATTAAGTATGATAAAGACTCTCCTCCCTTATATTGTTACTGGCTCCGCTTCTATGGACTTCAGGGTTTCACCTCTCCCATTCGGAGTCGAGCTATCGCCACTGGTCTCTGACCAGAGTATCACCACCAGTCTCGGATCGGAGTATCGCTAACGATCTCTCGGTCGGGCTTCCAGACTACTTCCCGGTTGGGCTTCCAGACTAATTCTCATTCAAACTTCCAGACCAATTCTCGGTCAAGCTTCCGACCAATTCCTGGTCAGGTCTCCAGATCAAGTCCTAGTCAGACCTCCAGATCAAGTCCTGGTCAGATCTCCAGATCAATTCCTGGTCAGGTCTCCAGATCAAGTCCTGGTCAGGTCTCCAGATCAAGTCCTGGTCAGACCTCCAAATCCATTCCTGGTTAGGTCTCTAGGTCAAATCCTGGTCAGGCCTCCAGATTGCTTCCTGGTCAGGCCTCCAGATCACTTCTCGGTCACGCCTCCAGACTCTCGTCCTAGCCCGAGTTATAAGTGAGCATGCTCTCACGCCTCCGACTCTCACCCCAACGCGAGTTATAAGTGAACATGCTGTCACGCCTCCAGACTCTCGTCCCAGTGCGAGTTATAAGTGAGCATGCTCTCACCACCAATAACCTCTCGGTCGGGATCCAGAATCTCGCCCCAGCGCGAGTTATAAGTGAGCATGCTCTCACGCCTCCAAACTCTCGCCCTAGTGCGAGTTATAAGTGAACATGCACTCACGACTCCAGACCCTCCCCCCCAGCACGAGTTATAAGTGAGCATGCTCTCACGCCTCCAGACTTTCCCCCAGTGTGAGTTATAAGTGAGCATGCTCTCACGATTCCAGACTCTTGCCCCAGCGCGAGTTATAAGTGAGCATGCTCTCACGACCAACGACCTCTCGGTCGGACTCCAGACTCTCGCCCCAGCGCGAGTTATAAATGAGAATGCTCTCACGACCAACGACCTCTCGGTCAAGCTCTCACGATCAACTACTAGTCGGTTGGGTTACTCTCTAGTCAGGGGATCACTTCACTCGCCGCTCTGCCCCGACACTCACCATTCGCATTTCGCTCATCGCTGTTACTCGGTCGGCACTCACTCGCTGCTCTGCCCGGCACTCAGTACACTCGTTTCACTCGCCGCTCTGCCCGACACTCACCATTCGCGTTTCACTCATTACTGTTGCTCGGTCGGCACTCACTATTCGAGTTTCACTCATCGCTGTTGCTCGGTCGGCACTCACCGCTCACTCGCTGCTCTGTCTGGCACTCAGCACACTCGCTGCACTCGTCGCTCCGCCCGACACTCACCGTTCGCATTTCGCTCATCAATGTTGCTCGGTCGGCACTCACCGCTCACTCGCTGCTCTGTTCGACACTCATCATACTCGCTTCACTTGTCGTTCTGCCCGGCACTCACCATTCACGTTTCGCTCATCGGTGTTGCTCGGTTGGCTCTCACCGCTCACTCGCTGCTCTGCCTGGCACTCATCAGACTCGCTTCACTCGCCGCTCCGCCTAGCACTCACCGTTTGCGTTTCGCTCATCGCTATTGCTCGGTCGACACTCACCGCTCACTTGCTGCTCTGCCCGGCACTCATTTCACTCACATTGCTTGACACTCGCGCCTCACTCACTGCTCGGATCAAGGGCTCTGCTCCCGATCGTGTTCACGACTTTGTTCGTCCATCATTCTCTCTATTGCTCGGTCGTGAATTACTGTCGCTCGGTCGACATTTTTCTCGGTCGCGCTCATGGCTTTGCTCGTCCATCATTCTCTCTATTGCCCGATCGCGATTTACTATCCCTCGGTCAGCATTGTTCTTGGTTGCGCCCACTCGGATCCTCGGCTGTGCCTCCTCTTGCATTCGCCTTCGATGGGCTTTGTGCCCACTTGGGCTATCGATGTTGTGCCTTTCGATCTCTCGGGATCCGCTCCTGCTTGATTCACGAGCTCTGCGTCTGCTCATCTCAAGGGCTCTGCTCCCTTCCCCTTCGATTTCATAGGTTTTACGCTCGCTCCGCTCACGGGATCTGCTTTCGCTCGCCCATCGTCTCTCGACCGCTCGGTATTCTCGATCACTCGGTTAACACTTTTTGGTCGCCCGATCGGGATTTATTATCGCTCGATCACGCCCTCGACATCGCTCGCCTATTTTTATTCCACCCGATCGGCATTATCTTTGTTGCCTGGTCGACATTTTCTCAATCGCGCGCTCAACACCTCTCGCCTACCGTCTTTCTACTCGCTCGACATTCTTGATCACCCGGTCAACATCTTTCAGTCGCCTGATCGCGTTTTATTGTCACTTGCTTGATACTATTTTGGTCGCTCGCTCGGCATCGCCACAAATACTCATTCGACTTCATATGATAGGTTCAACGATCTGATTCTGCATTCAGGAGCGATTCCATTTTACATTAGGCTGGGTTTAGTCAGTCGGACTCGTGCCTCCTTCGACTAGAGTTGAAGGGGAGGTTTGTGATGTGGAAAGGGCTTAAGGGCAGATAAGGGATTAAGAGAAGGGGGAGGGGTATTTTGGTCATGGCACGGTAGCATTCCTTTTATGAAACTGTTGATCCGTGAAAAAGAAAATAAACTCTTTGGAAATATAAACATTTAGGTTCACAAAAATAGACTTTTTCTTATCTTTTTATCCCCATAAATTATAAAAAAAATCATTTAAAATCTATTATTTTTAAAAAAAATCTATAAGATTATTTATTAACACTTATTATTATTAACCTCAACTGAACATTAATGGAGGAGCAAATCAGTAGTTCATTCCAAAAAGAAAGAAAGAGAGTAATTACCAACTTGTTTTCTCATTGCAAATAAGTAGTCCAGGAAAAGAAATTCTTTCATTGAAGGCAAAGAAAAAGAGTCGTACAAACGCAGCAGTGCAATAATCATCCTCCGTGTAGAAACTAGTTATGAAAAAAAATAAAATAAAGACATCATTCGTATGAAAATAATTATTAACTCTGAACCATAAGAGAAAGGAATAAGTTCCCTAAAGAATCCATCAGATTTCGTTCTCTACTGGATCACCTAATTAGGCCACAGCAGGCATATCTGCAAGCCACGGGTCCAGTGGCTTTCCAATAGAATAAACAATGAAGCCAATCTGCCTGTGCTTCTCAGGGTCTACCACATTGCGACCGTCGAAGATGAAGGCAGGCTTCTGCACGTTCGCGTAGATTTTAGCATAGTCCAGTGTCTTAAACTCATCCCACTCAGTCAGGATGCATACTCCATGGGCCCCCTTGGTGGCCTCGTAAGCATCCCAGGTCACTGTCACCTCCTTCACTGCTGTTGGGCTCATTGGCTGGAGGTGGATCGGGTGATCCCAATCGAATTTGTTCATTGCAAGATCGTGCTGGATCTGGTCCTCGGTCACCTGTGGATCGTAGATGCACGGATGAACATGAAAGTGGAGGTTGGCGTAAAATTGGTCTTTGAAAAAGGGTAAAAAAATCATCGGGAGGTAAATGGGGTCGGTCGTAGAGGGGATGACGATTTGATAATCGAAGGGGAAACAGTAGGTGAATTTCATCTAATCGATCTTATCCCCGTTGAACTTGGATCCGGCAGAAGTGTACCAAAGCCTGGAGGTGGACTCAAGTGGTTGAGGAGACGAAGCCATAGAAAATAGAGAAGGAAGACGATCGATGACTCGACGAGAGAAAGAAAGAAAGGGCTTACTGAGAAATATCGTCGGCAATGACAAGGAGGAGGCGAGGTGTTAGAGAGCGTGCTCAAGAGAGAAGGCGCAATCAAGTAGGAAAACAACGATGAGTAAGTAAGGGCTTATAAATCCTGAGGACGATCGCTGTGAGCCGTTCGATCGAGGGCTATGGAAAACGGAGCCAAGATTTGACCGTTGAATTTGAAACGGTGCTTGTCACATCAACCTCAGATATTCGCATGTCACATCAAGCATGCGGCAGTAGAGAATGGAACATGTGGCGCCTGGCAACGGGGGTGCATTAATGTGGTTTAATTAAAAGGCATGTATGACGTGTTCGACAATAATGACCAGAGATTTGCATAGTCTTCTAGAAATAGTGATGTCGTTAACAACTATTAAAAGGCACTTGTTCGAGAAAGTGGCAAGAAGTGGAAAACTCGCTAAGTGTCGTCGTCAACCATCCTGATCGACAAACATCCCTAACTGAGAAGCAGTCGAGCGGAGATATTGTTAACATGCAGTATAGTTGAGTAGCGACTCTAAACCCAGGTCAATAACTGATAGGCGAACGATGGCTCTAAACCTAGGTCGGTAACTGATAGGCGAACGATGGCTCTAAACCTAGGTCGGTAACTGATAGCCGAGCGGCTACTCTAAACCCAGGTCAATAATTGATAGTCGCTCTAAACCCAGGTAGGTAACTGATAGCCGAGTGGCAGCTTTAAACCCATGGTAGCAGTGGTAGTTGAGCAATGACTCTAAAGCACAGAATTTCCGATCAACCATGAAGGTCACCGAAGACACTGCTTATCCAGTCAGTCAAATTTATAGTCTCCTTCGACTAGACTTAAGGGGAAGGCTTGTGATGCGACGATAAAGGGGGTCCACCAAGCGTGGGTCAAGGGCGGAGATAGCAGTCAACGCTAGGGAATCAACGGGCTCACCAAAAGTGGGACGAGCAGAAGGTCGACTTCAACTATCGATCGGGTCTAAAGGATCCGATCGGTAAGGAAGCTCATCTGAGTAGATCGCTCAGCCGACCGGGGTCAGTATAGAAAGAACATCATAGGCTCACAACGAACCAAATGAGTGCCAGACCGACCAGAGTTCATGTCCGGTCGGGCAAGAAACAACCTGCTGAACCAAGGTACTATGAAGAAAAGAAGTTGTGATCGACCGGGCGGGGGAGTCCCGGTTGAGCGGCTACCTCGCTCGGCCAAAATAGTGGGACTCCTCCCATATCTGTTAATATCCTTCTGGGAGGTAATGTCACTAACAACAGGGTATGGTCAATAGGTAAATCGTACGACAAAAATTTTTACTGTCATATCAGAGATTTACATGCCCGGTTAAGGTATGGTGTTAGAGACACTTTTCTAACGTGTCTTTTCATAGAACGATTGGGAAAACGTGCCCATGCCTTGAGGAGCGTAAACGTCGCATACTGGAATACTATATAAAGGGGGGTCCATGCACCAACGAAGATATGTGACATCTGTTATTTGTGCTTGTGCTCTCACTATTGCTATATTGCTCCGCCATCTTTCTACTATTCTGATTAGGGGTGTAAACGAACCGAATCAAGTCGAATATGCTGAAAATTTAAGGCTCGAATTCGGCTCGAAACAGGTATATTCGAGTTCGAGCTCGATTCGAAGCTCGAAAAATTTAAAATTTTGTGTTCGAGTTCAGTTAGAATTAGGGCTCGAGTTCGAGTTCGAGTTCGGCTCGAAAGATTTGAATATGTTCACGAACTATTCGAATTATTGCTCGAAAATAGGTACTCGAAAGGCTCGAAATTTATTTATTTAATATATATTTAACTTATATTAATAAAATATTAAGGCTCGTGAGCGGCTCGCGAACTATCGAACAATATAATTTGGGCTCGAGTTCGGCTTGAAAAAAAGTTTAAACATGTTCTAGTTCAGCTCGAATTCGATAAATTCGAATACGAATCGAATATTTTTCCAACTAGTTCGAAAAGCTCGTGAGCCGGGTCGATTCGTTTGCAATCCTAATTCTAATAACTAATTTGAACATCGGAGGACCAATACCGAAGACGTCTTTCTTGATCTGGTATTAGTATTGATATTTCTTGTATTATAGATTAGAACGACGTCTTTACATGATCAATCAACTAAGGAATCGTATCCCTAACTAACTTTCTTTTCCAGAGATCAAGTAAAGGATGACACATGAAGTAAACGGTTGAATTTGATGCAATCAAAAGACTTAAAATCTAACAAAAAGATGGACGGTTGAATGACATACAATTGTGAGAACTCAAAAGAAAATTATATTAATTCAAAAAAATTACATGATTTTGAATTTAATAAATTTAAAATTTATCTTTAACTTTTTGTCCTTCAAAATTTTTTTTTTGCCTTATTATAATTTGGATTTATAAAGAAAATATTTATAACAGTTTGATTTATGTGAATAAAAAAAACGTGACATTTAATTCGCTAAAAGGAAACTGGAAGTTCCTTGTGTTTTTCGAGTTTTGCGAGATGCCAACTTGGCTTACGCGTTGAAAACGTCAAATGCAGTATCATCTGTAACTCCTCCGTAAAATTAATTAGTACTGTCCGATCTCAGGTAGAATCTTTTAGATCATTTTTTATGTTCCCAGGGTGTAGCACAGGGGTCGATTCTCAGGAATTGACGATCTGAAATTTATTTCGTCATGCGCCTATGGCCTGTGTACCTACATGAACCTCCCTCCATATCCGTGGGGCCGGCACTAGGGGGCCGCTAAGGTAGCGGATCTACTTTTTTTTTTAGATCATTTTTTATGATCCAAAGTATGTGTTATTTGTATTTATAATCGGATCGTGATCATGATCCGATCGTAAATAATTGTGATCTCTTCTTAGGTTTACTATCCCCACCATATTATAGTTTTTGTTGAAGTGGACGATTGGAGGCCGCTCGAAGGACACCATCGCTCGGCGCCCAATAACCTGGCCCTTTATCCACCACCGGAGGCTTCCGGGTGGCTTCCGGCCGCTCGCTCTGAATAAAAACTATAACCTAGTGGGGACGATGAATCTAAGAAGGGATCGTAATAATTTACAGCCGTATCACGGCCATGATCCACCTGTAAATACAAATGGCACATCTTCTGGATAAAAAAAAATGATCCAAGAGACAATGGATTCGAGTTAGGACGGATTTAGTTAAACTCAGAATCTGTTCCATCTTCCTTAGGACTCGTCCTGTTTCATCATGTAAATCTGACGGAATGGATCCAGGTTAAACTTGTTGGACCTATCATTTTTTTTTTTTTTAAATATAAAATAAAAAAATTTAAAAATTAATTAGACATTAAATTTATTTTTAATATTTATATTAATAATATTTTGTAAAAAAATATTATCACAAATTAAAATCTATCAATTATTCAATTAAAAATTAATTATTAATTTTTATTTAATTAATAATTAATAAAATAATATTATACGGGATGGGTCCGGGGCGGGTCCAATTAAACACAGGTCCTATCCCGAACTCACCTGAGATCTGTTTAGGCGAATTTAAACTCATCCTACCAGGACGGATTTATTACGAATATGGATTTCAATCCATCCCGTTACCATCCTTAGTCTGACCTCTACCTCATCAATCAAATATTTACTCCTTTAATATTTTAAGTATCATAATTAAATATTTTACCATTCAAATAACTATGAGAGTCCTCTTATTAAATATTTCAAATTTCACCCTTAAATATATATTTTAAATTTTTTTATTAAAAAAATAAATAGAGAAAAATCATCATATATATATATATATATATATATATATATATATATATATATATATATATATATATATCCTACGGACTTATTGCTGCGGAATGCTACGGACTTGTTGACATGCAATATCACGTCATTTTTTTCTAAATCGTGCCATATATATATTAAAATTAATAAATTTTCTCAGGCTCTGCTCTATGCTCTGTAGCATGCGTGCGATCTGCGAGGAATTAAGAATTTACATTGGCAGAAGAGAAATCGATCGATCGATCTGTCGAATTTGATATGATCGTAGATGGATACATATGTTTCTCAGGTATGCTGATGAACAACAGGAACAGAGAAAGAGAAGTTGGCAAAATCGCTGGAGGCGAGCATATCGCCGACAACCCCGAGTTCCAGCGTCTCCACCCACTTCCCCAGCGTCTCCTCCAGCATCGACTCCGCGCACTGCACCCGACCCACCATCACCAAGTCGCACTCGCTCCCGATCGACTTGATCACCTCCACCGTATCGTTGATGTCCTGCGCCGCCACCTGCTCCACCGTGACCCTCTCGTACCCCGCCGTCTCCCTGACGAACTCCTTAAAGATCACGTCGTCCCACGACAAGTCCTTTCTCTCCGCCACCTCCTCCCCATGCATCAGGAACCGCGTCACCAGCATGCGCACGCCGGGGTGCCGCACCATCCGCACGGCGTAGGTGAGGGCCTCCCGGCCGTCGTTGCCGCCCCAGAAGAAGACCTTGACGGAGTAGAGGAACAGCTCGCAGAGAAGCGGCCTGGAGCTGGTCAGCCCGTGGTGGATCAGGATTCCCACCGAGCAGGGAGCCTGCGAAATGACCTAGGGGACGATGTTCCGAGCGGCCTTTTCGATCTCCGGGTTGGCTCCGGAATCGCACCTGGGAAACTGGACGACGATGAAGGGGACGCCCTTTTCCAAGGCGAGGCCGCAGATGTCCTGGTGCATGGTGGCGTAGGTGCCGCGGGCGGAGTCAGGTGGGAGGTAGCGGTAGAGGATGGCGACATCGGAGGAGGGAGGAGAAAGGGGAAAAAATCACGTAGATATTTTTAGAAAAAAAATGACACAATTTTGCCATGACACGATTTTGCCATGTCAACAAGTCCGTAGCATTCTGCAGCAATAAGTCCGTAGGATAACAATTCTCTCTCTATATATATAGAGGATTGATATCCTGCGCGCCTGCACATTGCACGACTGTGTGCGCGCAGGATATCAATTGGTTTTTTTTAATTATTTTTTTGATTTTTTTTAATATTTTAAATTTAAAAAAATAAACATTTCCTTATATAAATTTCTAATACATTAATATATCCCCTCAACCTATTACTCAATAAATACTTAAATTAACTTTATTTTATTTTTTTTTAAAAATCAAACACTATAACCTAATTGGGAAGCCTGAACCCTAGAGGTAAAATCTAAAAAAAAAAAATAGCTTTGATACTATAACCCAAAGCCTGAACCCTAGAGGTAAAATCTAAAAAAAGAATAACTTTGATACTATAACCCAAAGTCTGAACCCTAAATAACTTTGATATTATAACCCAAAAGCTGAACCCTAGAGATAAAATCTAAAAAAAATAACTTTGATATTATAACCCAAAGCCTAAACCCTAAAAATAAAATTTTTAAAAAATATTTTAATTATTTTTAATTCAAAATTTTAAAGAAAAAAAAAGCTAAAACCAATGATATCCTCTATGCGCGTACAGTTATGCACTGTACAGGCGCATAGGATATCAAATTTATATATATATATATATATATATATATAAAATTTTAAATCTCTACCCTAATATCTCCTTCCGAAGGAATATTTGAGACTGTCTAAATATCCCAAGTAAGATATCTTTTGAGTAAAAGGTGTAGTCAGTACCTTATAACTTCATACATTCTAGAAGGAAATTAATCATTGAGAACACTTGTCCTAGCATAGGACTCTTTGTATTATAGAAATTAGACCCAAAATAAAACATTTTCCATCTGAGAATTAATCTTAAGGCTAATTAAACTAACTATCCATATAACTATGGATAAATTCTTTGGGTAGTTGACTGATTAAACAAAATAATAAGAGGGACATTTTTGAAGAATCGGCTGGTCAATTTTAACTGCATGATAGGTCATGACGCAGCCAATGATTTAATAAATTTTATAGGATGTTAATTGAATGTGGACAGTCCGATCCTACAGACTAGGTAAATTTCAAAAAAGTATAGATGAGTCATTATCCTGCTGTCAGTATCAAGAATAGTCCGGACTTTACGGGTGATATACCTTATGAAAAAATCAAACGCTCATTGGATTGTTATTGCGTCGTATCTCTTACCATTACATCTTCCGCGGGCACAAATAATAGGTTTGCCAAGTCTTGCCACTTACCATTTTTGTTCCCTTAATAACCTCTCTTTTAGAAACTAATCTTAATTATTATAATTACGTCAGCATGATTATAAGAGTTAAGAGATTGATTAGAAAAAAAAAAAGATATCGAAATCATCTTTAAAATTAACTTTATTTTGAATTTTGATAGTTGTTTGAGGCTTTTTGCAATTTCTGGAGCCATAATTTCATCATGCTTACGCAAGTTTTGTGTAATTTCTTAAAATTAAAATAAAGCAATAATTGTAAATTATTAAAAAAAAAGGAAATAGAGATGAGGTATGAGATCGAAATCTGACGGTCATTGGGAGTCGATCTCCATTCTGCACAGATTTCGGAGCAAGTTGATTAATTGCCAAATTGAAGGCGTTTTTTATTGATTAAATAAGGAAAGAAATAGCTGGCTCCGTTGACTTTGACTATAAATGTCGCGGCCCGAGCCCTCTGCTTCCTCACGTTCTTTCTGGCGCAGGAGTTTGTGCTGCTCTTCTTCTCTTTGTCTCCTAATCTTTATCGACGATCCGATCCGTGAGCCAATGGCGACGAAGATTTATATCGTGTAAGTGTTCAATTTCTTTGCAGGATCTTCTCCCTTCTTTCTTCCTTTCTTCCTTTCTTCGATGATTCGATTTTGCTTCATTTTTTACTGAAGATTTTTTGTGGTATTCTGTGAGTTTGTTGGATCGGGTTAGGGTGGGTTAGGGTTTTGTGTTTCGTGAGGTTTCTAGATCGATTGGGGTTGTGGCAGGGCCGGCCGTGCTGAATCGATCTAGTGGTAGTTAGTGGCGATCAGCGATGGGAAGTCTGACCTGGACCGATGCTTGTTTTCCAAGGGAAGTTGTGTGATTATTGGGATTTGTTACTACTGTAATTTCTTTTTGGGTTTTTTACTGTAGTAAATACAGCCTCGATACGCCTCAGTTTTTTTATATACTTTTGGGATGCTTTTATGTTTGTCTCTTGGGGGAGAAAAATAAATTTTGGAATGATAGAAACTGATGGATCATATTTCTGAAGGTGTAAATTTTAAAATTTTCTGACTCGTCCAAAGAAATGATTTCCGGAGACCTTCCATCTCCTTTGATGTATTACTTGTGTTAAGTTATGATTGAGTACCGTACATATTGAAGAGAAATATATTATGGCGAGAGTAAGAATTGTGAGAAATCAATCACCAATTTTCTTTTCTTCAAAATAGAATTGGCATTTAATATTTGAGGACTAAAATATTTTGCGGAATACGAATTCCTTTACCTTTGAGAATTGATTCCAAAGAAGCTGTGGAGGAAAAGATTATGCAGTGCAAGGTTTGCTCACCTGCTTTTCTTAAGTGTTAAAAGTTTGTCAAATAACATAGCTTTATGGTTCTAATCTTGGAATTTAAAGATCATAGAGATTCCCGTGCTTAATATTTACCTAGGGATCACTAATATACAAAATCCAGATTAATTCAGAGGCATGTCTGATTTTGAAATGTTATTGTTCGTAGGTATTCATTCTAATACCATTTTGTGATTATCTTTAACATTTAACTAATTGATGATCTACATATAATAAGTAGCCTACGTTTGACTAGATTCTTGAAAATTACATCATTTATTTTTGTGTTTGTATTTTTCATGTGACTTTACTTGGATCAAAGTAGGAAAGAAAAGAAATGAAATCATTCATTTTTCTTGTTCACTTAGAAGGAAATAGAGAGATGGAAGTAATCCCATCTTGTTATTTTTTGCTTCCACCCCAATTCTGTGGAAATGCAGACAATGAATAGTAGTTAAAGAACAAAAACAAGTAATTAATATTATTTCTTTCCGTATGATTCAATCCAAATAACCAAAACGCATGAGCAAAGTGAATATAAGGTATACGATTCATTTATATTCTTTTTTCACTTAAAAAATTTCATATGCGTTAGGGCATCTGCAATGGGAGGTTTATAGCATGCAATTTATGTTATAAATCTCTCAATATAAACCCTTCCCCCACTACATAAGTGGGGTTTATAGTTTTTTTTATAAACCTGTATCAAAATCTTGGGATCAGGTTTATAAAAAACAATAATGGAGAGAGGATAAAGAGAGAATTTTAAAAGAAGTGGGGTTTTTAAAAGAAAGAGGTTTAATGATAATAGAGAATGGTTTTTAAATGAAATAAGGTTTTTAACTTTTGATGTGGCAAAGCATAAACCTCTTTAAGAGGTTTACGACTATGGAAGGCCTTAGTAAATATAGCACTAGGAAACTGCAAAGATACGAGAGTGATTTATGTTAAACAAATACTTATTCATTAGAATACCCTTCTTTTTCCTTAGATTTGCCACATAAAACTATTGTCGCTGTGGTCCAATCCATACTGCATTCTTGTTGTAAAGACAACTGATTCTATGTTTATACACGCTTTGGGAATAGTTAACCAAAACTATCTCTATTTTGGTGATATTGATCCCCACCGTATTGGAAAGTGATCAGATCACTTGTTAATCTATCTACTCTTCTAGGTCGTTGGTAAATCAATGGTCAAGGAAAAAGAACTTCATTAATTGATATGCATACAATGTACATATTTGGTTGATTTATAGACTTTGCAATACGTTTCAACTGATTAAAAGTGTTATCAATCATGCACTAGATGTTAATTATTAAGATATTTGATTGCTTTCCTCTTTGAAAAACCAGCTTTTACTCTTTAGTTTGTGAATCTTATGGGAAAACATCATAACTTTTATCCAGATACTATTCTATGTACGGACATGTAGCAAAGCTAGCTGAAGAAATCCAAAAAGGTGTTAATTCTGTCGAAGGAGTCGAAGTAAAGCTTTGGCAGGTAATATGTTTGTCATACTTTTGAGTGTCAACTCTTATTTAATAGATTTTGGAAAGGCTGTTACCTGAGGAAATAAGAAGAGACTGACTGCACTTGATTTCCTTCAACCATGCTCTCTTAGAATACTGTGATTGGATAAAATAACTACACTTGATTTGCTATCCAATCTATTATATGAATACACAAATTTTAATAGTTCTTTTTGTTCTGATATCTGAATTTAGTTTAGTGAAAATCAACAGTGGTTCCTTGAACTGTTTACGTCATTATGAACATTACTGAGCCATGCTTTCCAAACCATTTGAAGTTGGCTATGTGGATCAAATGTGTCTATTGAACTCTATACGATGTCACATTGCAAATTATATTCCATTCAATTAGTTCTTGAATGGCGTCGTTATTCTATGTTTGCGTCATTATCCACGTCATTGGTCTATGTTTTCAGTTATTGATCTTATGGAACTCCAAGCAATATTATATCATAATTTCTTTGAAATTTGAATGATGTTGCTATTCTATATTGATTAAGTTATCAATCGTGTTCACTTGATTACACTTATTTTCACTTTCTATTTGCCAATAAAAAGGTTCCTGAGACTCTTTCTGAAGAAGTTATCGGAAAGATGGGAGCACCTCCTAAGAGTGATGTGCCGATTATCCAACCAAACGATCTTGCCGAGGCAGACGGAATTCTGCTTGGCTTCCCGACTAGGTTCGGGATGATGGCTGCTCAGTTCAAAGCTTTCATCGACGCCACAGGAGGACTCTGGAGATCTCAGGCTCTAGCCGGCAAGCCAGCAGGAATTTTCTATAGCACTGGATCACAAGGCGGTGGACAAGAGACTACTCCGTAAGTTCAATATACCTTCGGTACATTCATCGTTAGATCTTGAGAATCTTGTAACATTGATTTTCCACCGTGTTTCATTCTCTGCAGATTGACGGCCATAACTCAGTTGGCTCATCATGGGATGATCTTCGTCCCAATTGGGTACACTTTCGGCGCTGGCATGTTTGAGATGGCCGACGTGAAGGGTGGCAGCCCTTACGGCGCTGGCACATATGCTGGAGACGGCTCGAGGAACCCGTCCCAGCTTGAGCTGGAACAGGCTTTCCACCAAGGCAAGTACTTCGCCACCATTGCCAAGAAGCTCAAAGCTTCCTCCTGAACAAACCCCCTTTTTTTTTTTTTAATATTTCCCCATTGATGAAATGGTGTTGGCTTCACGAATAAAGCATCTTAGGTTTTGTTATTATTGCTGATAGAACATTTATGCAGTGTATTGCTTTACTTTGTTATTTGATATGGATTCCGGTGGTTATTTCTGTTACTTTACCCCTTGGCCAAATCTTGTGCGCAACACTGATTTTATGGAAATGGCACGTTCAGTCTAGTCGAACTCGATCAGTCTTTCATGTTGAGAAAACAACACCTGAATTCCAATTCCTTCATTTTTTTAAATACAAGAAGGCTTTAAAATAACTGATATAAAGGATAATCGCCAACAAAATTACATATTTTTTTTCATTCATTCCGATAAAGAATTTAATTGCATGAGCAACTTACGTTAACAGGAGAAGGAAAAAAACAAAGATTGCAGTGGCACACGGCTTTACTCTGCGAAAGACTCGATTTTATTTATTTCAGTCGTCATCTCCGGGAGCAGCCTTCGAGGAGCCACCGGTCTTCTTGGGAAGCAGTAGATTGTGGATGTTAGGCATGACGCCGCCGCTGGCGATCGTGACCTCGCCCAAAAGCTTGGACAGCTCCTCGTCGTTCCTCACTGCGAGCTGGATGTGTCTCGGAACGATCCTGGACTTCTTGTTGTCCCTCGCTGCGTTCCCGGCGAGCTCCAGAACCTGTTCCGACAGTCGAGAAAGATTGAGGCGAAATACAGCGAGAGAGGCGACGAATAGACTCGAGAAACCTAATTCGGATAGAGAAACATCCAACAACATAAATTAAGAATAGATCGAAGCTTTTTGCCCCAAATCAACACAGAAATCGTCCAAAAACGATGATTTCTATATATACAGAATGGAGAAAATATCCACACAAAAAAAAACGAAATTTCCCCAATAGCCGACGTTAGGTTGGCATCATGAGAAAAATTTAGAGACCTTTGCCCTAGATCAGGATAGAGAAATCATCCAAAAACCACAAATCCCACTAGAGGACGTTAAATTGAAAAAAAAAAAATAAAATAAAAAAATAGAAGAACCCGCAGAATTTAGCCCCAAACCAAAAGCCGACCACCAAATCAAAATAAGCGAGCTCAGATCCATACCTCAGCGGCGAGGTACTCGAGCACGGCGGCGAGGTAGACTGGGGCACCAGCACCTACGCGCTCGGCGTACTTTCCGGCCTTGAGGAACCGGGCGATCCTGCCGACGGGGAACTGGAGACCGGCCTTGCTGCTCCTCGACGTGGCCTTCTTCGCTGCGGCGGATCCTACCGCTTTCCCCCTCCCGGCCATGTCGAAACAACGAGAATTGGTCTAGATGATAGTTGAAGAAAATTAGGGATTTAGTAGCGGAGAAGCAGCTGTGTCTATAGCAGCGATGGAAGTGTGCTAAAGCGGTGAGCTTCGTTTCATATTTAAAGCAGATGATGATGGATGACCATTGGTTAAAATGGTTGGCACACGGATCGGTATTCGCATCCGTTCGATAGAAATTGATCGGGCGGTAAATCTTGCGCTACGGGATGCTTAACTTTTTTATTTCATTCTCTAATCGATATATATATATATATATATATACTATGCCCCCCAAAAAAATAATAATAGAATTGATTTGAATTTTTTTTAACTTAATACTCTATTTAACTTTTAAATCCTAAAATAAAATTTTACTTACATAACTAAAATTTTAAAAAATATATAAAAAATAAAAATAAATAAATTCACATTATGTGCGGACGAGTCCACACGGACTTGTCCATAGCAAAACATAAATATGTGTATATATAATTTAAATTTTTTTATCTCTCATCTGTATGCGCAACTCTCTTCTCTTTCCTATATATAAGATACGTTGGTTTGTAGGAATAAGGTAGTGATGATTTTTACAAACCAATACCACCTTGGTATTGATTTATAGCTTTAGTACTAGTTTCTACAAACTAACACCAAATAGTACATCAATGTTACAAACCAGCACTAGTGTTGGTTTATAGAAATCATAAAATCAAAATCAAAATGATATTGATTTCTACAAACTAGCATTAGTGCTGGTTAGTAGCCTTGGTGCACCATTTAGTGTTGGTTTCTACAAACCAACACAAAGGTAGTGCTGGTGGTACACCACTTGGTGCAATCTTAGTGCACCACTTAGTGCTAGTTTCTACAAATTAGCACTACAAAAATCAACACCAATGTAGTGTTGGTTTCTACAAATCAGCATCAATACGGGTTTTGTAGCCTTGGTGCGCCACTTAGTACTAGTTTCTATAAACAAACACCAATGTGGTGTTGATTTCTCGTTTATAGCCTTGGTGCACAACTTGATGTTGGTTTCTTCAAACCATCACTAAGGTTTAGTTCTAGTTTGTAGAAATCAACACTAAAGCTACAAATCAACACCACCTTGTTGTTGGTTTGTAGAAATAAGCATCAAGGAATATATATAGACACACACACAAATAGGGTTGTAAACAAGCCGAGTCGAGCCGAGCTTTGGGGTGTTCAAGCTTGTTTGATAAGATAACCGAGCCGAGCCGAGCTTAAAATGAACCAAGCTTTTGAAATGAGTGTTCAAGCTTGGCTTGGTTTATTTTTTATGAGCTTGAGCTTGTTTGAAGCTTGGCTTGAGCTTGGTTTGTTTAGATGTTATCAAGCTCTCAATTCAAGCTTGGCTTGAGCTTGGTTTGAGCTTGGTTCGTTTAGATGTTATCAAGCTCTCAATTCAAGCTTGGCTTGAGGTTGGTTCGAGCTTGGCTTGAGCTTGGTTTGAGATTGGTTCGTTTAGATGTTATCAAGCTCTCAATTCAAACTTGTTTGATTGTTTGAAACTTTTAATTGTTTGATTGGTTATTAAGATTGATAATTTAAATTTATTTATTTATTTTATTTTATTTTATTGTTTATTTAGCATATTGAAAAGAATTTTATTAATAAATATTGTTTGTGAACATTGTTCACGAACGTTGTACACGAACATTGTTCACGAACGTTGTTCACGAACGTTAACGAGCTGAACACATATGTGTTCAAGCTTGTTTGTTTAGCTTAACGAGCTGTTCAAGCTTGTTTGTTTAATTAATTTAATGTATATTGAATGAACATAAACAAGCTCTTACCAAGCCGAACACCAAACTTGTTCACGCACACTTGGTTCATTTACAGCCCTACACACAAAGGTGGTGTTGGTTTGTAGCCTTGATGATATATTTGTGTATGTACTTGTTCAACAAGTGAAGATATGTTTTAAAAAGAATAAAGATGATGTAGTAGCAGATGTATTATTGAATCTTAGCCAATTAAAATGAGTTGGTTATCAGTCCGTAGTTACATAAGTATGTAAAATAATGATGATTAATTTTGTTGAAGTCTCATATAGTGTATAAAAAAGGAATAATACTATTTTTATCTAATATGAGTCAGAGTAACCTATGAGTTCAAAATTGGGTGTTCTAGAATATCAAATTCCTACATTTGAGGTTCCTTTTAGATATCTAAAAATTCTTTTTATGTTAGTTAAGTGAGATTCTTCAGCACAGGTTTGGTATCTAGCACGCATACTAACTGCAAATAAAATATCAGGTCGACTTGCAGTCAAGTATAGAAGGCTACCTATGGCACTTATATCATATTTTAGGTCAACTGGTTTTCCATTTGGGTCATTATCTAAGGTTCTGTTATTTGTCATTGGAGTTTTTATTTCTTTAGTGTTCTCCATTCCAAAATTTTTAAGTAATTCCTTAATATATTTTTGTTGATAGACATAATTTCCTTCATTACAGGTTTCTTCAATTCTTAGTGTTTCTTTGTTATATACTTTGTATCCTCTACTGTTTAATGAGTAACCAACAAAGATTCCATTTTCTATTTTTGAGGTAAATTTTTCTAAGTATTCTCTTGTGTTTAGTATGTAGGTCGGACATCCAAATACTTTAAAGTATTTTATATTAGGTTGTTTGTTATAATAAAGTTTAAATGAGGTTTTATTTATTGTGGTTCTATTTTGTACACAGCAAGATGTGCTAACAGCTTCTGCCCAAAAATATTTTTGTAGATTATATTCATTTAGCATTGTTCTAGAGGCTTCAAGTAGAGTTCTATTTTTTCTTTTTACTATTCCATTTTGTTGGGGTGCCCTATGGCAAGAAAAATCATGATAATATCTATTTTCAAGGCAGAATTGATTAAAGTTGTGATTTTTAAATTTACTTCCATTATCACTTCTGATTCTTTTAATTTTTCTGTCCTTTTCATTTTCAATCTATTTACAAAAATTACTAAATACTTCAAATATTTCATCCTTACTTTTTAAGAATTTTACCCAGTTAAATCTAGAGTAATCATTTATTATTACTAGGCAGTAAAAGCTCCCACTTATTGATTTTAATTTAAGTTTAATGTTTTTTAGGTAATTTAAAAAAAAAATTAAGTAATTTTGAAAATAATTTTTAAGTAATTTTGAAAATAATTTTTTAAGTAATTTTGAAAATAATTTTAAAATAATTTTTAAGTAATTTTGGAAATAATTTTTTAAGTAATTTTGGAAATAATTTTTAAAATATTTTTTTAAGTTATACGTTAATTAGTATATTCAAATAACCTTTTGGTAAGTCCTTAGTTATCTCACCCGATCTACATTTTCAATAAGGGAATCATATAATTTTGTGAGTTGGGTTAAGTTTAATTTCAGGGTTTGGTTTAACTTTGTGTTAGATTCAGGTTTAACTTTGGGTTCAACAAACAGACATTCTTTGGATAAACTTCTGGGCTATGGTGAGTCACTTAGACATCATTAGAGTAACCATGCCTTCGAGATTTTTCAAATAGTTCTATCCACTGAACTTAGTATAAAACATTGGTCTAACTAGTTAGGATCTGTAAGGGGTAGCTTCAGTTAGTTCCACTAAGCCAAATGCACCAAATTGAAATCATATCTTCCTAGACATGCATAGACATAGTTTCCTTAACCTACTATCATCCAAAATTTCACCAATACTTTTGTCAAGTTAAACTGTTGTCCCTATTTTAGCTAGTCCTAATTACCTGCTGGGTAAGTTATTATTTTGGAGGTGCCAACTAATTTGGAGCCCCTCTGAATTATTGAACATTTTGAGTTTAAGTTTTAGGTTTATGTCGATTACTTTTATAGTTATAGCTTACTTGATAGTAATTTGATCTATTTGTTTTGCATTTATTTCATACGTTTGATTTTATTTTATCTTTTAGATTTAGGTTTGATTTTGTTTTGTATTAAACTTTAGACTTTGATTTTAAGAATTCATTTTGGTTTGAATTTAAGAGTTTAGTTGGATTTATTTTTAGGTAATGGATTTCATTTTTAGGTATATAATATTGATCAATTTCTACTTGTGTGGTCAGATACGCTTTTGGAACCCAAGATTTAGCTTGATTCTTATTTTGGTTAACTAATGATATAAAGGATTTGTTGGTTGAGCTAGACTTGTATCCGAGTCCGGACTTGTTGTACACAGTTCTTTGTGATCCAAGTATCATATCGAGGTACTTGGATCTAGTTGTGAATTTTTGTAGTAACTTTTTTAGTTTAATTATTTTATTTTTTAATCTGGAATTATTCTCCTCAAGTTTTGCAACTTGAGTTGGGATTTCAGCTTGAATTGATTCAATAGTTACACTCAATTTTAATTGTTCATTAAGTTTATCATTTTCTTTTGTTAGTTTGTTTATTTTATTCTCAGATATAGTAAATTTTTTATTCAAGCATGTAATAACTTTAAAGAACTTTCTGCTTAAACCAAAGTATACCTCATCGGAACCTTCGGAAATGAGTATGGACTCGTGGCTTGATTCGGGTTCAGACCTATCTTTTGATTCTATTTTGTAAATCATCGGCACGAGGTAGTTGGAGTGCTTCAATTCTCCACCGTCTGATTCATCTCTGAACAATTTGTCTCATGTTGCTTTGAGGGCCTTCTTTTTCTTTAGATTTGGGGCAGTCGATCTTGTAGTGCCCCTTCTTATTGCACCCAAAGCAGGTCATATTTTTATTATTAGAGTTGGAGGTGGAGTTAATCTTCTGCAAGTCCTTGCTGGTGAATCAGGTTCCACCTTGGATTTGGACTTGTCTTTTGATGACCCTATAATAAGAGCAAGACCTTTCTTGGATTTGGTATTAGTCTATTCGTGCAATTCTAGTTCACATAATAATTCATCTAGTTTTAAGTTTGACAAGTTCCTCGAAATCTTATAGGCATCCACGATGAATGCCCATAGTGCATTTCGAGGAAATGCGTTTAAGGCAAACCTTATCAGATCCCGGTTCTCTAATTGGTGGCCGGTTGTGTGGAGTTTGTTGAGGATGTCCTTTATCCTTCGCGTGCAGCTAACTGACAGTCTCACCTTCCTATATTTTTACATTAAATAATTTATTTAAAAATAAATCTCTCTTTGTTACCTTTGCGTCATTGGTTCTCTCGTTCAATTCTATGAGCTTGTCCTAAAGTTCCTTTACATTTTTGTGTGGGCCGACGTGGTTCAGCTCTTCTTTTGTTGGCCCGCACTGGATTGTGTTGAGGGCTTTGAAGTCAATTTATGTTTTTTTCTTCATTTCCAGATTCTAATTTTTCAGGTCCATTGGAATTCCGGTGTTATGGTCGACTGGAGCCTTGTACCTTTGACGATGCTGAACCATTGGTCATAGTCTGATTTTAGGTACACCTTCATCTGCTTCTTCCAATATGGGAAGTCGTCATCGTCACTACTAGAAAACTAGGCTTTTGAGACACAACAAAATATGTCTTAAATTATAAATTTAATGTCTCAAAATGTTTTTGAGACGGTGATGAGACGGTAATGTAGTTGTCCCTAATACAAGCGTCTCAAAAAAATATTGAGACAGTACAACTGTCTCAAATACTATTTAAGACGGTAATGAGACAGTTATTCAATTGTCTCAAAAGTATTTAAGACAGTTATTGTTTTGTCTCAAATGTTATGTCTTATCCTGTGAAAAAACTAAAGACACTAAATCGAGATGGTAATGTGCTGTCTCAAATAGAAGTGAAGACAGTAAATTACTGTCCCTAATATTTCAACTTGTTAGATGCAATAATTATGACAAAAATTAATAATCTTTAAAGAACATTTATTATACAAATTAATCTAGATTAAATTTATTAAATTGTTATTTCAAAATAAAAGGAAAAATTCTCTTTTTATAAATTAAAAATAATATCCACAATATAAAATTCTATAATCATTAATTGAAGTGCATCCAACATTCATCCAATAACAGAAATATCTACATATCTATCATTAATTGATAATAAAAAAATAACTATTCCCATGAAAGTTACACAAAAGAAAGTCTAAAGAACAACTCCTAGTGATCTAGAGATAACTTCTATAATCCTTCTTCACCAGAATCCTGAACATAAAAAAAAAACTCTTATTAGAGGTAAAGATGATTTATAATATATACTGTTAAAAAAAAATCAAAACATTTCAATAAGAAATCTCATCATCTAACACATAATCTTCTTTCTTGCAACTATATATATATACAACATAAACAACCTCAAGTTAAACAAATCTCTTCATCTCGTAATAAGAAATGATGGTTTATGTGTTTGTCAATATCTTTGTGTCTTTCAAGTTGTTGCACCTGTAAAATAAATTTATCTACAGCTTAAAAATATGTACACTACTACATCACCAAAATTGTTAATAAAACTAAAAAAAATTCTTATGAAAACATAATATTAATATTATCCGCACTACTATAAGCTGAAGTGTGATATGAACTATGTAAAAGAGGAAACATCAGACCATTTAGAAAACCCCATTATATTAATATTATCCAACCTTGGTTGATGAAAAATTATTATTGGATAATGAGTATTATCTTGTTTGGTTAATGCTACTACAATTATCAGGAGGATTCATGTTGATTTATATAACACATAATAATAATAAAATAAAATAATAAAGAAGGTGACAAACTAATATTGCTACTTTTTAAACTCACCACAAAATTATAGCTATTAGATCCGTTCTTAGTGTCTAGTAGGAAACACATGCACTTAAGAGTATCTAGAATTTTCAACTGCTTTAACTTCTATTCTATTTGCTAATTTTGTTAATGGTCAATAGGTCTTTAAGAATCAAGCAAGTAAATGTACACAAATCTTTTGAAATCATTGTGGAGACTATTTCATGCATACCATTAGATAGAAATACACAAAATATATTACTAAAACAATAATTAATGCAACTATTGCAAATTGAAGCATATTACCAAAATAACAATTGATGATGAAATTATCTCAAAAAATTAATTATGATGTGAAGAATGGAATGATTGCTGCTCTAGGAAGTAAATGATTTCATTTCTACATCATGACTAATGAAATATTCATGTGGCAGGAATGGGAATGGAGCTAGTTGAATAGTCATCAAAGAAAACCTTTACTTTAAAGGAAGGTTAACTCAGATTTAAGTGTTTGGAGATTTCACTTATGTCAGGGTTTATTTATTTATTTTTTTAATACCAATGCATAAAGAGTATTATATATATATATATATATACATATTCAAATTTTATTTTTACAATTCATAGTTTAAATTATAGGGATAGCTCTGTCACTAGTTGAGCACGATAAAAACTCAGAAGACTTGGTTTGGTTCTTTTATAGACAGCTAAGACTTCAAAAGTACCGCTGTATCAAGTTGCTCGATCCCTATATTAAATGTTTGAGGATGCCAAACATACAACAGCACACGAGTATTCTGTTTAACAATTTGATTCATTCTCTTTTGATTGTTATGGGATATCAGGCCATTCCCTTTTGGAAGAGAATCAACAATGTTCTTCTAAGTTCTAATAGAAAAATTATATGCATTACTAAATGACTTACTAAGCACAATTCAAGCAAATCAGATGCAACCAAAATATAATATGAAACGCGATACCATCAAGGAAAGAGATCCTTGCAAAAAGCAGCACCTTTGGGATTGGGCATTCACCTGTCTGTCACAAGGCAAAACCTTTGAGGTAACTGGGATCCTTCCGGGCTCGCTCCTGGAACTTCTTGAACCACCGGTCAAGGATATCCATGGGCACGACGAGCCGACTTCCGTCAATCCCGCAGAAGGACTGCATGAAATTGAAGAGGTTCTCGCCAACCCTAAGAGCGAGTCGCTCGGCCTTCTTCTCCGCGCCGGCGTCAGCGACGGGTGGCAAGGAGGCGAGGTCCTCGACCGATACGCTGATCTTGGCGAAGGTGAGCGCGAGCTGTAGGGGATTAGGGTTAGGGTCAGGAATGGGGGGTTCTTCGGAAGAACTAAAGAAGTACCTGAGATTTGCCGTGGAGATCGCCGTTCCTCTATCGCCCTCTTCGTGGAGATCGCCGTTGCCTCCGTCGCCCTCTTCGCTGTCGCCGTTGCCTCCGTCGTCCTCTTCGTGGAGATCGCCGTGTTCTCTTTTGTCGCACGAAAGAGACAAAAGAAACCTTAAATAAACTTATAACAAAACCTTAAAATTTAATGTTAAACGAAAGAGATATCTTAAAACCTTAAATAAACGAAACAAATTTAAAACCTTAAATAAACGAAAGAGATAATAACAAATGTAAATTTAATGTTAAAATAAAAACCTTAAAACCTTTAATTATATTAATGTAGATATATAATAAATTTATTATTTATTTCAGTATATACCCTAGCCTATCAAAAGATAGTATATTATTAAATATTTAATATATTTTTTTCATAATTTTTAAATTATCAATAATCTAAACACAAATTAAAAATTAAAAATAAATATTAAGTTAAATTTGTAGATGTATTTTTCTATGTTAATATATATATATATATATATTTCGATCCATGTCGTGACCGTTCCGTGAAAGATATTGGAACTGGAACGGTAGAGTCTGTAACAATTATCGTGACCATTCTGACGAACCATATTCAAGATAATTTGAGACAAATATTTTTTTACCGTCTTATTTGAATGTCTTATATAATTATATTTTTAATCGTCTTTATTAGGTGTCTTATTTAGTTGAATTTGAGACAAAATCTTAAATACTGTCTTAAATTTAATGTCTCCATATAAAATTTTGAGACATCTATTATTACTGTCTTAATTACTTAGTATTTGAGACGAATTTTGTCACTGTCTTAAAATTTTTGTCTCAAAAGCCTAGTTTTCTAGTAGTGCGTTGAATAGGGGAGGATGAACGGTGTTGTACCCTTCATGTTGTGTCATTTCACAGCCGTAGAAAAAAAAACTAAAACGGGATACCAAGACTTGGTCTTGGATTAGTAGTGTTTGAGATATATTTAAAAATGTAGAAAATTTTGAGAGGTGTTGCACCAATCTCAAATTAAAACCGAACGAAAAAATTATCTGAACAGGTAAAGTTTTACCAATTCAAATAGAATGTGAAAAACAAAGAAATCTAAAAATGATTCCCCCGGCTTGATTGGTGGTTACACCAATTCAGAGCAGAACCTGCTCTAATACCACTTGTTGGATCGATCACACATGAGAGGGGGGGGGGGTGAATCACGTGGTTTTCAAACACTCATCTTTTCTATTTTAAAATCAAAGTACGAACGCAGTGGAAAATAAAACAGAGATATAGCAATTTACTTTGTTTGCAATCAGGGGGGTTACTAATCCAAAGCAGTGGAAGCTCAACTAGAAAGGTCTCCTTTTTTGAAAGCGGAGTAACCTTTTACAGACTTCGAAAGCTCATAAATTCAAAAACAAATGTATAAATGAAGTACAGATTGTGTTATGGACTAAGAAGACATGCCCTTTATTTTTATAGCCACTAGTCAAAAGTGATCGTTTGCTGGCGTGGCAACTCGAGGTACCTCGAACAGTTGGAGGCACCACCAAGTGGATAAAAAGTTGTCCACACCAACGTTCGACTTTTCTGATTTGGCAGATTGGAGGAGTCTTGAGTAATCCCAAACACCTCGGCTACTGTTCATACGACGCGCCTTGGATCATCTGAGATGCCTTGAATAGGCTGAGCTAGACTCTGCAACTTTTCGCTTCACCAACGGATCCAGATTATTGGAGGCACCTCTAATTGACCTGAGGCACCTTGGGTATTGTTCATCTAAGATGCCTCCAGTCAATTGGGACGCCTCGAATATTGTTCACCAAATGGTCAATTTCAACATTGATCATTCCACTTTCCCACTCTCTTGGGTGATGCTCCAGTCATCTGGAATTGAGCTCACCTGAATCCAACTCTGACCTTCTCCTCGAGCAGACTTCCTCATCGGCTTCTCATCCCTCGGATGTGATGTGGGTGTCCTTCTCACTCCATGGTGTATTCTTCCTCAACTCCTCATTCCTCGAATGCAGTGAGCCCGTCAACTCACTTTTCGTGTCATTCTTTTCGCTTACTGCGTCTTCTGCTCGACTTCTTGTATTCCTAAGTCCCTACACACTTAGACACAAGACACCAAATCCACAGGATCTAACTTAACTCGGTTGACCATATCAAAACTAACTCGGGGTACTTGCAATCTCCCCATTTTTGACGTGCATCAATCTCAGTTAAAGTTAGGGTAGACATAAACAATAAATAATTTAACATAATTAAATATATTTTAACAAAAAATTACAATTTAAAGACTATTAAAAATTTTAAACTCCCCTTAACTTAACTCTAATTTTCCCCCTATCATATTAAAAAATAAGAGAAAATAAACAAAAAAATATTTAAAATTTTTTCTAGAAGATGTAAACATATTACACGAGTGTGCCTTTTCACCAAAATTATTTGGTAAAGAAAATAATTTTTAATAATTAATCATCAGTTTTGTAAAAATAGTTTAAAAATTATTCTTAATTTTTAAAAAATCATGAATTTTTTTGTCAAAGTCAGACAGAAGCATTTAGATCAATAAAAAATTTGTCACAAATAAATAATTTTCTTTTAACCAGTATAAATATTTTTGAATAAAAGTTATTATTTTGTAAATTTAAATGCTTAAAAATATATTTGGGCTGATAAAAATCTTGCTAATTTTTTGAATATATAAAGTTTAATGATTATTTACAGAAAAATTAAGTTTTTCAAAAATTAATATTCTAAAAATTTTAATATTAAAAATTTATTTTTAGGTAAAGAATTTATAAAGAATTATATATCAAATGAAAAATTCTGAAATATTTATGCTAACTGATAATATTTTTATCTATCACAGAAAAATTATTTAATAGAAAATAGAAGAGATAATTTAAAGTTAGTTTTTTCAAAAATAAATTTCAAACATGCATATAAAATTTATTTCTAGGAAAAAATTCTAATGAGTCAAAATAGATTTAGGTATCGAAAATAAATTTTTATATACTAGATTTATTAAGTATTTTCTTCAAATATTAATTTTTGACATTGTTACAATTTGACTCTTGTAATTTTTTAAATACTAATTAAGTCCTCTAATATTTCTAAAATTAGGAATTCCTATAGAATTTGAATTTGAGCCTACATAATTCTTTTTTAACAATTCAATTTGATTTTTAATTTTTCATTTTCAATTTAAAGTTTATTAAATTGTTCTAAAGGACATGTTGTTGCTAACTTAATTTTGAGATCAATGTTATTTTTTTAAAATTTTACATTCTTGGACCTTAATTTGCATAAAGACCTAAACCTCAGTTTAATACCTTGATAAAGTTGATTAAGAGGTAGAAGATGTACCTCACTTACCATTTCATACTTGTAGTTTGAGTCTCCTCCTATATCACTGCTTTCTTCTGAAGTAGCTCTTCCTTCATCGATGCTCTCTTCTTGGTGACTTGTCATTAATGCTAGTCCAACATACTTCTCAAGCTCGGACTCTTTTGATAACGACTCGTCCCACATTGCTTTGAGGTTCCTCTGTTTGGTCTTTCTTGACCCTTCGCCATTCTCTTTTTCTTATAAACTAGGGCAGTTGTTTTTGATATGTCCTCCTTTATTACAGTTGTAGCAACTCGTTTTTCTTTTCCCCAAAAGAAACTTCTTGGCATGTATCTTATTAAATCTATTAGTTTTTAAAAACTTATTTAGTTGTCATACCATAAATGCTTCTTCGTCTTTGTTGCTATACTTCTTATTGGCTTTTAGCTTTAGGTTCTAATTTGACTCTCTTTCTTTTCTTAAACCGGCACATCTTGACTAGTGTAATTCCAAAGTTGAAAACAATTCTTATAAATTACTTACCTCTAGATCTTTTGAGATGTAGTAGGCATCTACTATTGATGTCCACTCTTGGGTTCTCGGAAAGGCGTTGAGTGCATATTGGATTGAGTTCCAATTCGTTACCATTTCTCCGAGGTTGGTAAGTCTGGTGATTATCTCCTTGATCTTTGCATGTAGTTGAGCCACCGTTTCTCCTTTTTCCATTCAAAGGTTCGTTGTCTGATTTTGGAGGATGTTCCATCTTGCTAGCTTGGCATCTGATGTTCTTCCGTAAAGCTCCAGGAACTTCTTCTAGAGTTCTTTGGCTGAGTCATAAGTGCCGATCTAATTGACTTCTTCGAATGGTAGTGCGCTCAGCAGATGGTACTTTGCTTTGTTATTGGCCACAAAGTTAGTCTGCTCCTTTTTGCTCTAGAGATGTTCTTCTTTTCTTTTCCGTGCTGATCTTTAGGTGTTGCAAAACCATATTTGATTATAAGAAGAATGTCAAAGTCAGTCTTGAAAATTACCTACATATAACACTTCCAAAGCGTGAACTCCCCCTCGAACTTTGGTGGGTAAATGCTTGATCTGACCATCATCTTGTTACTTTAGTTTGTGATTAGTCCTTTTAAAGTAGTTGGGCTCTAATATCACTTGTTGAACCATTGTGGACCAACTAGAAGGACTAAATAGCCTACAATGAAAAGTTAACACTTCTCTTGCTATCAAACTTAGCAAGGACACAGTTAATTTGTTAAAATAATAAAACATAAACAAAGTAAGAGACACAATGAATTTACTTAGTTTGCAATAGGAAAGGTTGCTAATCCAAGGAAACTCAACTAGAAAAGTCTCATTCGTTGAAGATGGAGTAACCTCTTACAGACTTTAAAAGCTTAGAAATTAAAGGATGAATATAGAAATGAAGTACAAAGTGTGTTATGGATTGAGGACAAGCCTTTTTTTTATAGCACATTGATTAAAAGTGACTGTTTGCTAAGGTGGTAACTCGAGGCGCCTTGAACAGTTGAAGGCGTCTCCAAGTGGATAAAGATTTATCTATGCTAACATTCACTTTTCTGATATAGTAGATTGGAGGCGCCTCAAGTAATCCAGGGTGCCTCAGCTACTGTTCTTGCGAGGCACCTTGGATAGTCTAAGGCACCTCAAATAGGCTGAGCTGGACTCCACAATTTATCTCTTCACCAACAACTCCAGCTTATTGGAGGTGCTTCCCGTTGACCCGAGGCGCCTTAGGTACTATTCATCCGAGGTGCCTCTAGTTAATTGAGGCCCCTTGAATACTATTCACCGAATGATCAATTTCAACATTGCTCATTCCACTTTCACGCTCGCTTAGGTGATGTTTCGGTCATCCAGAGTTGAGTTCACCCAACCCAATTCCGACCTTCTCCTAGAGCATGCTTTCTCCCCGATTTCTCGTCCCTCAGATGCGCTGCAAGTGTCCTTCTAGCTTCATCGGTGTACTCTTCTGCAACTCCTCATCCTTCGGATGCGTCAAATCTGTCGACTCACTTTTTGTGTCATCTTTTTTTATCGTTGTGTCTTCCGTTCGACTTCTTGTGCTTTTAAGTCTTTATACACTTAGAGACAAGACATCAAATTCGCAAAACCTAACTTAACTTAGTTAACCAAATCAAAAATAACCCGGGGCACTTATAGTAATTTGTACAATGTGAATGCTTATTAAGTTTTGAGAGGTCAAAATTTTTGACTCAGATTGGACCACGAGACATAAAATATACCAAATTTAAGCTTGTTCAAAGATCTACATTTATTATCGAGTGTAACTATTACAACTCAGCCTTAGGTTGACAAAAATATCGTTTAAAGCTTTTTTGAAAATTTTGAAGAATTTTAGTCCTCCTTATTAAGGTTATTTTTTTATATTGTAGCAATTACGATTTATAACGTCCGATCGATTCAAGATTTAGGCGACAAATATCGATGATATAATAATGAGAATAGTAAAATAATGTCAAATAGTATATTGAAGAATGAATATGTCATTTTACAAGATAGTAGCGCTCTTTTGATTAAAAAAAAAAAAAAGAGCATATTTTTCATTATATATATATATATATGTTGGTGCGGTTAGCACTAACGGTTTAACCCAGGTTTTGATGAATGACAAATAGGTTAAGTTAGTTTTGTTGTTGTCTGACACTTTGATCGAGTGTGCAGGAGAAGTCCAGACAGGTCGACGGGCTGACCGGATGTCTGGCACGAAGTCCAGCTAGGTCGACGGGCTGATACCGGATAGCTGGCGAGAAGTCCAAGCGGGTCGACGGGCTGACCGGACGCTTGGCGAGAAGTCCAGCTAGGTCGACGGGCTGACCGGATAGCTAGCGAGAAGTCCAGACGGGTCGACGGGCTGACCGGACGTCTGGCAGGTAAGTGAGGTAAGTCACTGGAGGGGAGTGACTGCGAGGACGCGTTCCCGGGAAGGGAACATTAGGCGTCGATCCGACTTAGATCCATTTCGGATATCTAAGTCGAGATCGTGACTAGATTCCGGTCTCGGAAAGACGGAATCTAAGTCATACTAACTTGTGCTAATTCATACTATTATAAAATGTGCTAATAATCTATGTTGCAGGTTATATATTGCCTCGAACTAACTTTGTTTTGCAGGAAAAGGAAGTTTTCTGGAACAAGGTGGTCCGGGCGCCCGGAGGGGATCCAGGCGCTCGGAAGGCAAATTATATCCAGTCGAGTCGTCGCCACGTGGAGCATCATGGTTTGTGCAGCTACGTCACATTCCAGGCGCCCGGAGCAACATATAAAAGAAGCCCCAGGCAGGAGCTTCAAATGAATCATCAATCTGAGAACTCTTCTACTGCTGGTCCTGCTGCTCTGCTGCGACGCCAACAAAGCTCCAACAAAGTGCTCCTTCGGTTTTTAGTTAATTTCTTTGTCGGTATTACTTTGTTTCATTAGCTTTTCCTGTATTCATCTTGTAATCATATTCGAATTGCTAGTGATTGCCCAACGAAAGTGGTCAAGGACCACGGGCCTTCGAGTAGGAGTCGTCATAGGCTCCGAACGAAGTAAAAACAACTGTGTTCATTTACTTTTCCGCTGCGTATTTATACTCTTGTTTTTCGAATCGATATTCACCCCCCTCTATCGAATCTAACGGTCCTACAATATATATATATATATATATATATATATATATATATATATATATATATATATATAGCAGACCGGAGTTCTACACCTACGTTGTGGACCTGAGTGAGTCGAGGTGCTCGAAAGTGATCCGGACACCCCTAGTGAGTAGGAGTCGGGGCAACTGGATCACTTCCGGATGCCCCAACTCTCAAGTCCGCAGCATAGGCCCGCACGACCCAGTCCAAAACATATATATACACACAATAATATCAGTCTATACACCCAATGATGCACGCCTTGTGAGTACCAGTGTATTTTATTTTTTCTTTATTTTTCTTAGAACTTAGGATTTAAAATTTAGAATTTAGTTTTTAGGATTTAGACGTTGGGTTATAGTACTAGAACTATAAAAAAATTTAAAAACTAAAATAAAATTACGCATGGTGCTCACAAGGTGTACACCATTAGATGTGTAAGTATATATATAGAGAGTTTTGATATGCCGCTCACCTTACAGTCATTTTTTTATTTATTTTTTTTGGCTTACGATTAAGCCATTTATAATTTTGCTATAGGGTCTAGGGGTTGAGTCATAGTATTAAGCATAAAAAAAATTCAAAATAAATTTTTCTAGATGCTCAAAAGGTGTGCAGCGTAAGGTGTGGATAATAAACACACACCAATTTTATGTTGCAGACTTACGTTGAGCATATATATATATATATATATATATATATATATATATATATATATATATATATATATATATATATATACTTTGTAAGCACTCTATATAATTTTTTAAAATTTTTTATTTTTATAACTTTAATATTATTACTCAATCCCTAAACCTTAAAAACTAAAATCTAAACCTTAAATTTTAAACTCTACAAAAAATATATCAGTTTCTTCTATATATATACCCGGCCCGGCCCGGCCCGTCTCAGTTCGCCGCTGGATCTCACCGATCTGCCTCGTCAGCCGAAGTGGAGCCCACATGGGCCCATGTGGCGAAGCGGACACGACGAGGAAGTCGAGGCGAAGAGCGAGGGTTCGCGTCGATTAATGGCGACGGCTTCCCCAAATGTAGCTATCCCCGGCGCGAGCGGAGACGCATCACCAGGAGGCGACGAGTAAAGAGGGCGACTCATGGAGACCGACAGGGTTCCTCTTCCTCCTTCCTCTTCTTGGATCCAGTCGTCGTCGTTGATCGCGATTATCTAGCGGAATTCCGGCTGAAGGACCACCAGGGCGAAAGGTAAAATTACGCCTTTCCTTCTTCTTCTTCTTTTCCTCCTCCTCCTACTCTTTCTAGCATTAAATAAGTTGATTTTTTTCCCCTTATGCGTAATGTCGCATGCCCCCTTTTTTTATTAAAGAAATGTTTCTTCCCGTGGTAATTTTATTTTATTTTTATTGCGATCGTCAATGGATGGCGTGTGTTTGGCAGAGGCCAAAGGTATCGATTTTATTTGATTTTATTATTCTGGAAGAACGATTCCGATTTGATATGAACTGTAGTTACGCGATTTAGGGCTGCGTTGAGTCTGTGTACCTTGAAAAATCCCTGCATTGTTGATCTTGAGAAATTGGACCTGCTTAGAATTTTTATGTTTGGAAATGAACAAACTCCATAATTGGTGTCCGTTATCTCTGAAACTACTACTAATGTACTCGTCTTAATTCGAATCCCTTTATACTGAAGAATCATCCACTTTGTTCTTAAGAAAATTTTGAAATAGTCTTCAGCTGAACTGCTAATTATACTTCTGTTCTCTCTGCTTTGATTTTCTTTTCTTTTTTTGTCCTTAAGACATTTACTATGCTCACTTTGTTTATTCTATAGATCTATGAAAATGGCAAGGCTTGTGATGTAGTGTTTGACAAAGTTTTGATATAATCTCTTTGGGAACATGCAACTTGAAAGTTCTATAATCCACTTGTTGAATCTGTTCAACACATATCTGTTTCAACAGAGGAGATGACAGGCTAAATAAAAGTTTGTTTTTCTCTTGCAGAAAGGGATTGTTGATGTTTTTTACAGGACTTTTCAAAACTTAGGACTAGCATGGCTGAACAGAATCAAGAGACTGTCCCTGTTCCCGTGAACTTACCTTTGAAGCGCAAACGCGGGCGTCCCCAAAAGTATGATTTAGATAAGTCTAAGTGGCCGGCAACTTGCTTGTCGAACTAATTCAACTAAAGTATTTGTGCTCTCAGGGTTCAAGCTGCTACGAATTCAAGTCTTGGCATTCAGGTTACTCCAAATCAAGTTGATCTTGCTGCCTTTTCTGGCATGAGTCCTCAAACTCTTCCGTTTCACACCCTTCCGAAGATCGATTTTGATCCAACTGTCCATTCGAGAAGTGTATGCTTCGCGCACCACTCTGAAGTTAACCCAACTCAACCTAATTCTGCTGCCGCTTCAAGCCAAAAGACTAATGGTCTACTCGGGCAGAGTGTGTGTGGCACGCTTGATGGAACCTTTGAGGCTGGTTATCTGCTAACCGTCAAAGTAGCTAGCACCGATCATGTCTTGAAGGGTATAGTGTTTGATCCTCTCCGCTGTGCCCCTATTTCAGAAGAGAATGATATCGCGCCATTGATTCCCATGGCAAGGCCGATTGGAAACTTACATTTAGCAGTTGAAAAACCTAGTCAGGCACTCATTTCAGTGCCAGTCCGTCCTGCCTCTTCATCATTCGATGCCGTGTTGCCCGTCCAGAGGAACATACCCCCTTCAGACTCAAAATCTGCAAACCAATTGCTGACGCCCCCTAACCTTCCACTATCTGTGGCTAATAACTCTTCTGTGCTCAATACAAATGAAGCAATACCGAAAGTTACGGAGTCTGCACCTCAAAATGCAGCTGTTGATGAATCCCAAGCAGAGACTTTCCTTGCTAACAAAGAAAATCCTCAGATGACCTCTGCAGTCCGTTCAGATGATCGAAGCAAAAACGTTATCGAGCCTCACGGAGCAGAATCATCTGCCAACATAAACACGGTGGAAATCTCAGGACCAAATCAAAGACAGCATCCCTTTGAAGATCTATTACATGGTAAATTGGTAGTAGAGCTTACAATTCTGTATGCTAAAATCCTAAGGCAGGTAGTGATGAGCTATGTTTTGCAGGCAGTGTGCCACAACATTGTGAGCAAGCATCTGACAGGGGGCAAAGCTGTAGAGCTCTAAAGTTGCAGGACGAGTTACGGAACCCTTGAAATGGAGGGACTTGTTAGGTTTAGAACTAGTAGGAAGAATTAGAAGTAGGTACAGTAGTTGGAAGAAACGTGAAACAGACCGCAGTTTTTTGTTATCCAAATGAACTGTAAATTTTACTGGCTGCGTGGGTGAATTTCTCTGTTCACAAGCCTGTCCTTGACAAAGCAGCTGCCTATTTTGTGTTTAGGTTTTACGATGAATAAATAAAATAATCAGACCACCAAGAATCTTTGGCAATGTTGTTCTTGTATGTTCTTGTTAGAGGGGCGTATATTTCTCCTCTACTCTGTTTTGATTACAAAGTACTTACTTTACTCTGCATCATTATTTTCCATGGCTGAGGGAAACAGACTAACCTGACAAAATTGGTAGCACTCCAAGATCCAGCTAAGAGATCTATCGGAAACTATAAACTTTGGCACCGGGGGGTCATCACGCAAGTTATTGGAAAATATAGCCGTCGACACCAGGGAAAGGGATAATGCTGCAAGAAGGGAAGATGTGTTGGTGCTTCTACTGTTTGGTTCTCACCAGCTATGATAGGGGGGGTGCATAGCCGTCGACACCAGGGAAAGGGATAATGCTGCAAGAAGGGAAGATGTGTTGGTGCTTCTACTGTTTGGTTCTCACCAGCTATGATAGGGGGGTGCCATAGGCAGCTGCATATGCTGTGCCGTTGTACCTAAAATGATGAAGCATTTGCTAATAAAATTAGAGAAAAGTAGGCAAATGAAAATAAGAACGATATGATTTCAATAGTCATCGAATTTCCATGATGATTTTAGGGCATTAAACTACAGCTCAATGCTCCCGCACCTATAAGATTATCAAAAAGTTGAATAAACGGCATACTTAGGAAAGCTAACACTCAAAAAATTGAGTAGCTTGTAGATTACCAAAAAAATTCCAACCCTAAAGGTATCTGTGTGAAATACAAAAATCTTCAAATTCAAGTTGGATCAGCTTTTTTAATGGTTCAGGCAACTCATGTCGTTTGGGGTCCCCCTCATAACCCAGGTTAATTTGAATGCATATACATGGAATTATTTTGAGAAGTTTATGAGGCAAGAGTACCTTGAAACTTCATTATATTCGCTTGATGAAGGAGAAGCTGAGGCTGCCCTTGTGGCATGAATTGTGTTCCTTGAATTGGCTCCATGAAGGAACAGGAAAATATCAGCTCAAAAGTAAAAAAAGTAACACACAAAGATATAACACATCATAAATCACTGGTAAAGGAAAAGCTAGAATCTAAGGTGAATCAAAACGAGAAATTTCTGACAACAGTTGAGAAACATACTCCATGTGTGTAGAAGTAAAATACTCAAGCTATTTGAAATGTTGAACCATAAGAAGTCGATCAAGAGACCTTCATTTTCATGGTCTTTCCTGGCCTTTGTTGACACTTGAATCAACTATACAATATACATCAACTCAATTCCAGTTACTGATTTATTTAAAGTTCGCTTTTAGCATAAATAAACAATTCTGGAATAATTTTCTCATATAGGAATTTTTTTTTCAAGCGACAACAAATGCAGTCAAACCATTTCAACCAAACAACATAATCACCATTTTTTTAGTTATGAACTTGTAACTTCTCGAATACTTTATGGCTGACTCTGGACCTGAACCATAATTTTACTTTTAAATTTCTTGTGCGTTATTCTAAGCAGCATTTGATGTTTTACATTATGGCAAATAGCACTTCTAACTATCATAGTGAAATTTTCTTTAATGGCTTCCTTCTTAACTATTATAGTGAAGACGTATCATTTCTTACTTCACATCCATTAATTTCAACTCTAAATATACTGGATATTCTATTGATTGAACTGAAGATGCGCTTTATAAAACCCTAATTATCCTTCCTTTCTTATTTGTATAGAGAAGTTATCCTCTTTCCTCAACCATCATGATATCAAAATGGGCATTCCGAATAGAATCATCAAGGGAAGCCTTAATTTGAATCTCATTGAAGAAGCATCTCATTACCACCACATATTTCTCATGAATCAACAAGCTTCAGAGATTATGGCAACTCTGTTGGAGTTGATATTTTATAGAAATGCTTCTCAAGTTCATATTTTCACATTATCTTAATGCAAATGTACAAAAGATATTCCATTCAGGCACTAGCTCATCTTGATAGTGGGAGAGACTAACTGGATAGAAAATATCAGCAACCATGTAGTGAACACCATGAAGAATGGTGGGCAATCATGCATGCAGAAGAATAATTACCTGGGGAAAAGGATGCCTATACACAGGCAAATTTAGCGGCCCGGCAGGTATCTACGATCAAGATTGTAAATATTATCAAATTTAATTAACATGGAAAGTAAATGCCTTAACCATCTCAAACAACTGGCTGTTAGACCCAATTATTTGGGGCTTCCTAACGGAAAATAAGGAGTTCATTAATATAAAAGGGGAAAGTAGCCAGACTTACCATTTGGGAATGTGGATTCAAGTATACATGTCCTGATTGAAGAGGGTGATATTGACTGTTGACACGAACTGGAAGTTGGCGAATCCTACTGTTCCCCATAATCTGCTTGAAAATATAAATAAAAAAATAAACAAATATAATTCCCGGAGTTTTGAGTGTTACCATTGTTATAGAATTGTCATGTAGCACCAATAAGGTATGGACCAGGAAAAACTATAATGAATAGAAATTGTAACCTACAAATGATGGAGCCACAGAGGAAAAGAACTAATAGTTTAAAGTTTAGTTATTAAAAAATAAGAGTTCGATTAAAATGACCTGGAATTGATAAAGAAAGCATCATGCATATTCAATGAAAAGAAAGCATTTAAGGAACGTACAGGGCGAGAGTAATTAGTTCCGTTTCCAGGTTGTGCAACAATTAGGTTATTGTACGGAACCACTTTACTTGGTACTGAGAAACGGCTTGCTAGAGAGTTCATCTCATTTCCTAATTGTGCACCTACAGCAGGCACCATAGAAAGGCTATTCGACATTTGACTCGGGCTTATTAGTCTGGGCACGGGTGCTAGTGCTTGTCTAAAATTTGCTGTTGACGGTGTGAAATCCTTTGCACCTGGATTGAGCTTTGATTCCTGTAAAATTGTAAAGAAGTACACAAAATGCAAGAACAAAATATTGAAAAATAAATGAATAAAACTAATGCAAACAATTCAAATGACGGGCTAGTGTATGTAGATATACTATTGATCTATTAGATTTGACAAATAAATTAAGTCCACAACAAGTATGGAAAAAACTTCCACTGACAGAAAGTTTGATGGGAAGAGTTCACTTCCCTCTATCAGTAGAATTATGTGCTTCTATATGTTATGGCTATCAATTTATGTGTAGTAATCAAGTAATCAAATAATTAGACCATAAACATATTAAAGAAACAAACAAAAAAAAAGAGAGGAATCTAGCAGTAGCTTCTCATTCCAGTTGTCATCCAAGTAACAGAGTAGGTGGTCATGCAGTGGATTCCCATGCAGCCTCTTTGGTGCAAAGACATGATAACACAACTGATTTGGAAGGATAAAATAACACCATGTATGGTTCATGGAGTGGAATAGATTTTCCTAGGAAAGGAAATAGAGTAGGATTGAATTAGGAATACCTAATTATGAGTTCCACATTTGGTTCATGGAATGTAATAGATTGTTCTCACTCCTTAGTCAAATTTATAGGAATATTTTAAGTGCGAGAAAAGGAATACACAAAATCAGAATATCTCTAAATAGACATTTTGCCCATCCAATCTAGTCCTCTAGGGTTCTACAGCTGGGAAAGTCCCTCTGACTTGCTCAATCAGTTCATCTAGCATGGCTTGTTCAGCACATCCATCTCACCCAATTACCCCATACAGTCCGCTCTATCAAGCTCACTTGAACCATCTAACCCACCTATCTTGTCTATGCCACTCGACAATTCGTAAGGAATAGAATAATTATTCCCATGAACCAAACAACCATAAAATAATATCCAACAGTAAGTTCCCTTGTGCACATTTACTGCTTTGAGATCTTTACAAATCTAAATAAATGAAAGCAGCCCTCTACTTTATAGCTTGAAGAAAAGTTGTAACGTTCCAACCATGCCCTCTACAGATAGAAGCAAAGCTGTTACATTCCAACCGTGCCCTCTACTTTACAGATAGAAGCAAAGCTATTACATTCCAACCATGCCCTCTACTTTGCAGCTAGAAGAAAACATTCCGCATCCCAACTATTAAAGTGGCTTAAGGAATCGAAGAATTGGTAGTACATTTTTTTTCAGACAAAAGTGGGAGATAGGAAATCCTGCAACTCACCTTAGTAATAATACTTCCAGCTTTAATTTTCTTAGGGATTGGTGGTACTAATCCATTAGCACATGAATTGGTGGTTGTAGTATCTGATGCCAAAGTGGAAGAAGTAGAACAAACTGAAGTTCTAGTATCTGATGAGATCGATGCTTGGGAAGCTTCGCTTTCTTGAGTAGCTAACCGGACAGGTAGAGAAGAAAGGTCGCTATTTCTTCCATTGCTGTTTGCTGAATAAGAATTTGCAACAACAAATTTCAAGAAGAAAACATAGTATTTTTATTTGAAGTAATTTCTCAAGAAGAAAACAAATGACTCACAGATAGGACTTGAAGGAGCTCCATGGGCCACCTGCATGAACGATTATCATAAGCTCAACTGACCAGAAAAGTATATTATCCAATGATATGAAGATTGAAATGTATGTCATATTCAATTTAAGTTATAGTTCTAGAAACCTCGAAAATTGGATTGTCCTCTTTGTCTCCATCAGCTTGGCACCCTGTGTCCTGCCTGCAGCAAACTAATGAGATCAAGGTAGTAAATGCCCTAGTTATTAGGAACCAGTGTAAAAACCAAACAATGTTAATTTAGAGAAAAAATGTTTGGTTTTGGGATAGGTGCCCATTTATTTGTTAAGGATTCCATAGCTACTAAAAAACATTTTATTTGTTTAATTAACCTCACAAATATCTGGCATTCTATCTTTTAAGAAATCATAGTATACTGTTACTTTCTCACCATAGCATATGCTCTATCAATTGAAATTCAACACCATTCTAAAAGCAGAATTCCACTTAGGGTATTGGAGTTTTTGTTCATCTGAAATCAGAGTGTCAGTGCCTTGAGAAAATGAACTCTCCTACTCCGATGGTAACTGTCGACCACACTTTCTAAGACTGTCAATTCAGATAAACAATAACAATTTGACAACAAACCAAGTGAACATGGAATTTGATGATGACTTAAAAGACAAATAGGGTCCAAAAAAGGACCTGAAAGTCCCGTTATCACGTTCCTTCCAACACAGCTGCCAAAAGAGTTTGAGAGATGACCAACAATAGGACTTAAGACTAGATAGATATCTTGGTTATTTTGTTGATAGATTGTTTGATCTGTAAATAGGGTAAAGGTGGCAGTGCTGCACAAAGATTTAAAAAAAAAAATAGGGCAAATGTATGTCAGTCCATAAGGATTCCAACTATAAGGATCTCTGAAGTATTAGAGTTGTAAATATGATAAGTTGGCAAAAATGCGCATAAAATTCGTGAGGAAAAAAAGAGGATATCAGTATGTCAATTCATAAGACTTCCACCTATAGCAGTCTCTAAGATCATTGATTGCAAATAATTTCAGCGAGTAGGTTCCGTTCCACAATATTGACACCAATAAAAGAGATTTTATGATCATGCACAGTCAATTTAGCAGGTAAAGCAATATTAGAAGGGCATAATATCCTAACAGAAAGAAGATATATGATTTCCCATAATTCACCATGATTCCATACCGGTTGTTAAATATGGATGAATATAATTAAATAAGAATTCAATCAATTGGCAAGGAACAATGCCTATTATAACAACAAACATTAACCAAGAGAATTAAGTTTTCATACACCCCACAAACCTTGAAGCGTCAGAGTTGTGAAATGTCGATCCCTTTTCTTCACTTTCTATTTCCCTACTACATGAATGGGACTCAACATGATTCACTGACTCTGCACTTTTGCCAGAGACACGGTCAACAACGCCTTCAGCTGGAAGTATAAAACCCTGGTAAAAAGGTGAACAGATTACGGAACTACATAAGAGAAGGTTCCCACTGGGAGTAAGGAAAAAGATTTACCTTTACGACTACTTGAACAAGATCAGACGAAAGCACGATGAGAGTATCCACACAATCTCCTAATGCTAAGTTAGTGAGACATTTCCCTTTCCCTACTTTCGTCGCTTTCTTCAACACAACACCTAAGCGGATAAGAAAAACAGGATTAGGTTCAAAAGTTCGTAAATCCACAACAAGCACATATCTCACGTTACCCCATTATTAAGCCAACGAAAATTTGAAAATATTAAAATCAGATTCAAGGACTAAAAAAAGTAAGCCGTATGTGTTAAAAACAAAGGAGAATTTTTTTTAGCCAGAAATCATCGATCAACTGACAAAGATTCGACCTTCCGTAAACATCCACCAAAAAGATCGTCTATCGGGGGCAGGGAAGTAGCGATTGACCAGACGGTCCAGACCAACACTATTTGAATTGAGATAGAGTTCATAGGATGATCAAGGTGGAGAAAAGCAGGAAGCGGGAGGTCCTACCGTGGTCCTTTTCGAAGCAGGCAGTGTGCAAGATGCCGCAGGTAGAGGGATCCGTCCTTGACCTGGACTTCGACGGGGAGGCCGACGATGCACATCGTGGCGTACAGCAAGGCGTCGCCAAGAGAGGAGGCTGTGGGAATCTCCTCGTTTACGCTTTCTTTCCTCGAAGGCATTGGCATAGCCGGAATCTTCTCGCTCTCCTCTCCTCGCTATCTCGCGGCCGCTCTTCTTCGTTTCTTCGAAAGGAAGGAATTGTCAGTAGCCAACGAACAGGCCTCCCGCTTAGCAGTTCGCATCAGATTCCGTGCGATTTGATGTTTGATATGAACCGTCGGATTTATAGGATCTTCTAGAACAAAACTTGGGTCCACAAAACGACAAAATTAAGCATATTTGCTTCCTTCCAATATATACACGATAATTTAGCATTTTCAATTAATAAGAATTTAAAGAGATTATTTATCTTTTAATTAATAATAACACCCTTAATTGAATTTTATATTTATTATTTTAATTTTTAATTTTACAATTATAGAATTGTAAAATTAAAAATATGGTATAATAAGTAGTTAATTTTTCATTTCTGGAAAGAAATGGGAATGTGAATATTATAAATATTAAGGGGTGTTTTTTTTTAATATGAACAATATTTATTTCCATTCCTCCCATTTTACTTAGTAATAACTCATTCTCATATTTAAGATTGAATCTGGACCCAGCATCAATTTCTCATACCAAAAACCAACTTTCAAGGGGGCAGATCATTCATTCTCATATTTAGGGATTGAATCCGTGAGATTCAGCATCAATCTCTCAAACCAAACACCAACTTTCATGGGGACAGATCTCCTGGTCTCAAAAAAAAAAAGTGTATTAGGGATGGACCACTTACACTTGCGGTCGGGTCGTGGCTGCAATTGATTGTGATTCCTCCATGTAACCAAACACCAACTTTCAAAGGGGCATATCACTCATTCTCATATTTAGGGATTGAATCCGTGGGACCCAGCACCAATCTCTCAAACCAAACACTAACTTCCAAAGGGGTAGATCTCCTGGTCTAAAAAAAAAGTGTACCAGGGATGGACCACTGACAATTGCGGCTGAATCGTGGCTGCAATTGGTTGCGATCCCTCCCTAGGTTTACTGTCCCCCAGATTATAATTTGGGTCGTAACGGATGGTTAGAGGCCGCTGGTAGTGGGTAAATGGCTAGGCAGTCTAGTGTCGAGCGAGGGACAACCTCCAAGTGGCCTCCGACCACCCATCCAAACCCAAACTATAATCGAGGAGGACGATGAACCTAGAGAGGGGTCGTAACTAATTACGATCGGATCGCAATCACGATCCGACCGCAATTACGATCCGACCGCAATTACATGTGGTCTATCCCCTAATCTACTTTTTTATGGACTAGGAGATCTGGACTCAATTTCAATCACTTTTCCATTTCTCACTCTCATTCCATCCAACCGAGCACCCCCTTAAATTTGCCATGACATATATAAAAACAATATCATTCTAAGGTATCCTCCCAATTTGTCCTCTTTAAACCCCTAAATAGTACAAACTGGAAGAGTTTTTGAACCCTAATTATAAGCTTTACAAGTTATAGACACCATTCAATCATGGAGTTCAAAAGGATGTTAGAAATACCACTCCAACATTCATAAATTCTCCAAATTGTTACAAGAAAATTCCAATCCAACATCTTTACTGCACCAATGAATGGAATAAAGACAAAAGAAACCTACACAGCAGTTGCTGGAACTTCAATTTCTAACTGGCATCTGATGTCAATGGCTTCTGACAGTCTGGTAAGTGTTTGACATACAATGCTTGAATTAATTCGACGTATTCATTCATATTTTCACTCCTCCAATCACTTGTCGCCATTGGAGGAAGATACTTTACGGTGATAGGTGTCGGTCGAACCCTCAAACTACCCTTCCTCCAAGCTGAATGTGTGCCGATGAGAATCATCGGAACTATTGGCAGTCGTGTCTGCAGTGCTATGCGGATGAAACCCTGAAGTAAACTGACTAATATAAGGATTGATACGGGCATAAGTATCTCTATATGTCCAAGGAAACTGAGGGATATTTATGTTTATACCTTCTTAAATGGAAGAAGCCTTCCGAATCTTGATCGAGTACCTTCTGGAAAGATGATAAGGGAAAGGTTGTTGTCCATGACTGCACGAGCTGCCTAAGTTCAAGAAATAGAGGTTCACTATGCAACTCCACACAAGTTGGTTATTGAAGAAACTTGTTAATTAGTGAGTTCAACCTCTTTCAGTGATTCAATTGCGGCAGTAGGGTTGGAGCGATCAATACGGAGATGGTTTGCCAACACATACAGCTGGCCAAGGAGTGGATACCAAATAATCTGCAACAATGAAGTGTTTTGTCAGCAATCGACGAGGTATAATGGAAGCACAAAAGTTTTAAGATTAGTATAGAAGGATAAGAAGTTTGGTAGGTAAATTAGTTTTTCAGCTGACCTCTTTTTTTGCTATGCCCACAGTGCCAATTGGGGTCAACCACAAAACAAGAAAGATATCTATTGGTGAAGCATGGTTACAAATGAATATAGCCCTTGTATCAGAGAACTCAGAACCTTCGATTTTTATGGGGTCTCCTAGAATCCACAACTGCAAGAATCAAAAGAATGCAATGGAAGATATTCGACAATAAAGGAAAAATGTAGCTTCAAGATTTTTATGCCATGTGCATAGAAGGATGAGGAGGCGTTTGGTTTAAAGGAATAGGAGTGGGAAATGAGAATGAGAATCATTGATTGTCATTGTTAATGTTTGAATTATAAGAATAGGAATACAAATAAAGAAATGAATCCTTGAAATTGAATAATAACTCATTCCCATGTACCTCCCCTTCAATGAGTCATTACCCTATTTTCATCAATCAAAATATTCCCTTATTCTAAAAATACCCTTGACATAAAACTAAAATTTTCTCCCTTAATATCAAATATCAAAATATATTTATTTATTTTTTCTTTCATATCACTTCTCTCTCCTTGTCCTCTCTCATCATATTTTTTCTCTCATCATTTTATCACACACTTTCTCTCTCCTTAATCTCTCCTATCACACTCTCTTTCTTCTTTTTTTCTCATTACACTTTCTCTCTCATCATACTTTCTCTCTCCTCAATCTCTTCCATCGCAGTCTCTTCTTTCTTTTTTCTTATCATACTTTCTCTCTCCTCAATCTCTCCCATCACTCTCTCTTTTCTCTTTTTTTCTCATCACACTTTCGCTCTCATCACACTTTCTCTCTCCTCAATCTCTTTTGTCACACTCCCTCCTTTTTTCCTCAACCCACTTTCTCTCTCATCATATTTTCTCTCTCCTCAATCTCTCCCATCGCACTCACTGTTCTCTTTTTTTTTTCTCATCATACTTTCTCTCTCACCATACTTTCTCTCTCCTCAATCTCTCTCATCACACTCTCTCTCTTTATTTTTTCTCATTATATTTTCTCTCTCTTCATCCTCTCCCATCATACTTTCTCTTACATCATATTTTCTCTCTCATCTTCTCTCATCATGCTCTCTCCTATCACACTCTCTTTTCTCATTTTCTCTCATCACACTTTCTTTCTCTTCATTCTTTCTCATCACACTTTCTCTCTCATCATCCTTTCTCATCACACTTTCTCTCTCATCATTCTTTCTCATCACACTTTCTCTCTCATCATTCTTTTTTATCATATTTTTCTTTCACATTCATCTTTCTCTCACATCTAATTTTTTCTCTTATTTTCCTTTAAGGATAAAAAAGGAAATTTTGATTTATTCCGATAGAAAATATGCAACTAACCAAACATTGCTTTTAAGAGTGATATCCATGCTCATACCCATTCTCATTCCACAATACAATGATTCTCATTCCGATTCCTATTCCTAGGAAAGAACCAAACACCCCTCATATTTCCTGAGAACTTGTCATGGGTGCTTTGGATTACATCACGTAGTTATTATTGCTGAACTATTGCCTATTTTCATCTTTGGCTGATAAAATAATGGTTGATCAAGGTTTTTATAGTTCAATTTGATGAATGAAGTACCTTCTGGGGTGAAACATTGATGCATCATTAACTGATTGATCAAGGCTTTACTTTTGTTATGTATTCACAAATGGTGCAATAGGTTTTCTGCAAAACTTGCATAGTTGAGGGTCTAGTTGGTTTGGTATCACAACCAACAAATCATTAACACATACACATTAATTGAACCATAATTTCAGAAACCAGCTCAAATGACAAAAGTAAGTGTTCTCAGAAATCACAACAAATTCTGACTATCAACAAGGTGCAAAGAAATTCCCTTATCTCCATTTTATATCCTTGCCAACCAGAAGAGAGTCAACTGTGTATCTTCTTTCACCGTTAAAAAACTATAAAATAAAATAAACATAATCTTTGTTCACGACAAACATTTTTCACCTCTAAACAACGCACTTATCTAGCTCAAAAGAGAGGGTTTTTTTTATCAGGTATCCAGCTTACACCAACTGGAGAGTCTAACCTCACATTTCTGCCACCAAGTAAATTCTGGAAGCGAGGTGGCTCCTGACATGGGCGCTGCATGGATTTCGAACCCTAGTTGCTTGGCAAAAGCACCCTACAATTTACCACGACACCATACCCTGGGGGCTCAAAAGAGGTTCTTGTTGATCATTAACAAGAAGACATGCACAGAGATCAATTGTACCTTACTAGCTAGATTTTCTTATGATCTAGCTGCAATCGTGAATTGTACGTGTCAGTGAAGTATCTCATTAGTCCAATGTGCAAACTGACTTGAGGTCCAGTGTAGGCTTCAAAGAATGTGTATTGGATGAGGTTTACAAACAAATCTTAAGTTCTAAAAACATAAGTGTGGATCACGGTTCTACTTGAACTTGAGTTCAAAAGAGGATCCCATCTGTGCCTATCTTGTTTGTTACAGCAACCATGATATCATTTTTTATAATACTATCAATCCACCAGAAATTCACAGGACATATCAACATCTTATAACTAAAGAAACTATAGTAGCTCAATACTAGGTTGAACCAATATGTCCTAGATAAAATATAAAGAACATAGATATTTAGGTTGGAACATACGCATTGAGCAGGCCAGTGCGGTGTGCATGAGCTTCCTCGTCGTCAACACAAAATGAGTGAATAATGGAACAAGGTATTGTTTGGTTCATGGGATTTCAATTCCATAAGATGGGAATTGATGTGGTATGATTTTCATGAGATTTCAAATCCTAAAAGCTATTTCACTACTTGCAGATAAAATTCTCCAAATTCATGGGATTGCTTAGAAATCATATTATAGTGCTCCCCATCATAAATTGAACAATAAAATCATTAGTTTATTAATTGTATACCAAGGGAACCCTTTTGTTTTCTCAATATAAATCTAACATGGCTTTGAGATCTTGGTTTTCTAAATTGGGCCTAAATAATCAGTCTATGATTGAATGATATTGTTGATGATTCGAATCTACTTTGGAGAATCAAAGAGATTGATAAGGAAAAATTGGCATTGTTGATAGAAAAACTCAAAATATTACGATTAGATTTCAAAAGATTTCCCCAATCTATCAGAAGAAAGTAGGATATCGCAATCGGAGATGCTGAAGATAGCATCACTTTGTACCTCTCCCTCTTGTACAAAGAGGATATCGCAATCATCTGGTAATTCAAGTTGCTCAAAGATAGCAACTCTTTTAACATTTCTTCTTTCGTTTGGACAGTCTTTGGCGAAATGACCTTCTTGTCTGCATAAGTAACACTTGCATTTTTTATTTCGGAGCAAATGTTTTCGTTTTTCTATCCTTGCATGGGTATCATGTGGTTTACCTTTGTAGGTTTTTGACTATCTTACGTCGACTTTCTTTGCTCCAGGTTTCTGATAATATCCTGGAATAAGAATCTGACTGCAAAAAGATAAATCTTTCAAAGATCTTTTAAAGGCTGCATCCTTACACTCTTGTTCCAGAAATTTGTGAGCAAAGATAATTCTTGGGAAAACACCAACGGTTAGGCCTGGATGCTTTGCTTCAAAAGCCACCTTAATTCTATTCCCCAGATCACCGGGTATCTTTAACCAGAATTTCTCTGATAGCTCTGGTCCTGCATAAAGTCTTCCTGTCTTTGCTGCTAATCTTATATAATCATTGATGTACTGAATAATATTTTTAACATTATCACAAGATAATTTTTCCAGGTCCCTATATGCAGAATTTTGGATTTCGGTAGAACCCTGAGTTGGGTCTTCTACCGAAAATACTCGTCTCATTTGAGACAGAATATTTTGGGTTCCTTCTCGCCCTTCACTTATAGCAATAAGGGCATCATATTCAGTGGAATAAGTCATTCTCCATTGTACCCAAGTAATTTTTTCAATTTCTCCTCAAAGGTTTTCAATAAACTCAATTTTTTCTTTTGAATCTGAGAATGCCTGGGATGCCACAAAATTCTTTGTGATTGATTCCCAACGAGAAAAAGCATCATCAAAAAGATTTAGCTGTTCTGATATAACAAATAGGGCTCCACTCTGCTGTTGTGCAGAAGGTAGAGTCCATAATTCATTATTCATACCTCCTTTGAATTTGGCCTTAGGGGATTGCTGCTCATATATGGGCTGAAAATTTGGAGGCCCAATTGAGGCGCTTGTCGGGGGATAACCAGGTGGTCCTATTGTAGTATCTGTAGGTGGTCTATATGTAGAGATGACTGTACTAGTGGAATAAATTTGTTCTGTTGGTGCCACTTCCTCCGTTAGTCGCTGTAAACAAGGATACTCCATTTCAGAGTTAGCTGCAATTAGTTCACTTTCACAGTATCCCAACTCAGTATTTGAGTCAGGATAATCGTCCCACATTGGTTTATTGGTAGAAGAAAGGGATGCCAAATATTGAATATAGTCTAGGTAGGAGTCATCATTTTCCTCATAGTCAAGAGTAGGTTCCATGGACCGCGGTACAGAGGCCCCTGGGCTTGTAGTCATTGCATGGTCTTGCTCTAGGCTATTTTGGAAAGATGCGTCCTCAACTAGGACTGCTATCTTTTCTTGTGGCATAAGAAGGGAGAAAATATCCTGAGTTGTGAAATATTGTGGTTGCTGTGAGGATGAAGCTTGGTTGTTCTAACTTAAGGTGATTGTAGTATCAGTGGAACCAAAACCCTTTTCCCCACGTTCAGTATAACTAAGGTGTGGTACCTCATATACTTCAGGAAAAACTATTTTTTCCAAGATTAACTGCGCAATCTTTTGCTGTGGTGATATAAAAACCGGGATGTTAGTTCTATTAAATAGAAGAACTTGAACCTCACCTCGGTAGTCGGAGTCAATTACGCTAGCTCCTACTTCAACACCATATTTCCATGATAGCCCTGATCGTGAAGCTAAACGACCATAATAACCATAGGGAATTTCAATTCGAAGTCCAGTATGAATCAAATCTTGCCCATATGGTTCAATTACTGCAGCATGACTTGTTGCTATATCAAGGTCTGCCGATCCTTCAGTCTGCCTTTTGGGCAGTACTGCATGTTGAGAAATTTTATTCACAAGAATATGGGGTTCAGTTTGTGAGGAGTACCTTTCATCTTGATCAATAATTTGTTTTCCTTTTACTATATGATCGTCCAAATCCCCATATGCTTCATAATATTCTTCAGCCGTACCGTCAAAATAAGTAAAGGCTCCTGGCTGGGTTTCTATTAGAACTGCCAAAGTTTCATATACTTCTTCATCTTTATTATTATAATTTGGTTCTTCTGATGGCTGTGCAGCTGCATAGTTACTGAAGCTTAAGGATATACGTCTGTCCATCATTGTTTGACTATTCACTTCAGTTGGTTGCAATGATATTGAAATTTGGGTAGGTTTAATTACCCAATTGAGCCCTTACAGACTCCTTGTTGAGAAACTTCGTCCTGGTAGGGCTTTTAATCCATGAGAGGTTAAATAATCCACCACACTTGTATCTCATAGGCAAAGCCAACATTAGGAGTGTTAGAGAGTCTACCTACCAGTCCTCTGGTAATTAATAGATTGGCTTCACTATTCTGCCAGGCTTCGTATCCTCTTGTGAGGACAGAGATTTGGATATTTCGGTAGAAGTCACCAATAATCATCATAATTTCTGGAATAACATAGATCATCTGACTTCCGTGTGTAAGGTCAACTTCCATAGTCGTGAGAATAGCTTGATCTCCTTGCCATATATTGTCTCTGAAAACAATAAGAGTCATCGTACCTTCTCTCTGTCGATGAAGTATTTGTTCACGTACCTGGAGGACTCCCAAGTGAATGTACTGCATTCCGCTTCGTCTTAGTTGATTGAAGCTTTCTTCTTGGATAAAGCTTCTGTCTACTTGATGATTATCAGTTACAAGCATAGCTTCTTCGGATCTATGCATATATACTCGGTGGTGCGCATCATCTCTTCGGGAGTAATAAAGTACCTCAGCTGGTACTATTGAAGCTCGCTCTTGCATGGATAATTGTAGTTGAGCTTCTGGTTCAATTTGTTGTTTCAAGGTATGCCTTGTAGAAGAACCACCGGTAAGCGTTTGCCCTATACACCTTACTGCTTGTTGGGCGTTATAGAGTCTTCGTTGGCTTCTTCTATAGCTCCTTATTTGGTCTTCAAATAAAGGGGTAGTGGCTACTTGCTGCTGCTCCGTTTTGGTGGCGGCCATACTCCTTTTAATTTCTCCTGTTCTTCTTTTAAGATTTTATACGGATCTTTGAACACTCGAAGCTTTCCAGCCTTTTCTTTAGGTTTAGATGAACCAAGAGATAGGTTTTGAAGCTTGGAAATAAAGTCTTGTGGTAAGGGAGGAGAATTTTGCTTTTGAAGAGAGGACTGAATTTCCTTTAGGGGCTCAGATATTTGAACAAGCAATTGGATTTGAGTATTATTTTGTTTGATAATGGTGGCAATTGCAGGAGTAATACCTTGGTAATCACTGGGTTTAGCAAAACCAACAGAAGGGGTTTCTATGGTATCAGAGCCTTATATATTCTTGTTGTTTGGGCTTGTTGGTATTATGCAACCTTGAGAAACAAAAGGATAGATCTTAATTTGGTAGCAGAAAGCGGAAGGCCGAAAGTAAGACCAACGGCACATCTATATGAGATTCTCAGGGAAGGAACTACCCTTGCCCGAGCTTCAGGAATCCCTGTAAGTCCTGAAACCTTTTATGAATACTTTTGTTATTACAAGAAACACTTCCTCCCAAGTTTTCTCTCACAGGCATGCTGTCTCTGATACATGTTCATGATCTTCAATGATTTTTTTGTTAAATCTGTGCAGGAATCTGCTAAGACAGTTCCTGAAAAGATAAAAAAAGCTGCAGTTGCCACTAAGAATGGTTCTTTTGCTGCTGTAACCAAAAAAGGGAAAGAAAGCAGCAGCTTTGAAAGTGATTCTGACGAGGATGAAGTGGGTTTCTACTGTGGCATAGTTCTTAAGTCGTTTGAATTCAACCATTAATGCATTTACGCTAGTAGTCCTACACTTTCATTTAGAATAGACATGGTGGGTTCAGGAATTCTCGTCAATTGTCATCTAAGTGCAATTCAAATTTTTAAAGATTGCTCTTGAGTTAATTTTGACAACTATAATGTAGTGGGATTGTTGTCCTTTTTATTACTTAGGATTCTGTCTCATCTTTGAAAACCAAACGTGTTGCTGAGACTGTCAAAAAAGAGAGCAGCAGTAGTGGGGAAGATTGGGATGATAGTTCTGAAGAAAGTTCAGATGATGAACCTTCAAAACAGCAACAAGCTAAGAAGGTAACTTAGACTTCCTATCTTTTCAGCCAAGTATGTTGTCAACAAGCTAAGAAAATCATGTATGCTGTTGAAAGTTATTGTAAGTGTTATCTTTTGTTTAACTGCTAGATTCTGTGTACAACTTTGCTGAGTTGAGTATGCACATTGTATTCCTTTCCTTTTTTGTTTTGGTTTTGTTTGATGCTTGAAGTCTGTGTATTCCATTTACATTCTTGTGGATCTTGATAACTTTTGTCCTTTAGGATTCCGTCCCATCTTCAAAAACTAAACCTGTTGCTAAGATTGTCAAAAAAAGAGAGTAGCAGTAGTGAGGAAGATGAGGATGATAGCTCTGAAGAAAGTTCAGATGATGAACCTTCAAAACAGCAACAAGCTAATAAGGTAACTCTATCTTTTGAGTCATGTATGTGGTTAAAAAGCTAAGAAAATAATTCTAGCTTTCCTATTCTGTTAATTATATATTTTCAGTTATCTAAATTTTCACAACTTATCAAGTTGTGTCTCACATGGTTAATACTTTATTCTTATGTTGCTAGGCGATTCAAGCATCTAAAAAGAGCAATAGCTCTGACTCATCTGAGGAATCTTCTAATGAGGAAAGTGAAGATGAGGAGCCACTTAAGACTCCGAAGAAGGTATTTTTGAGTAGTAGATACATGCATGAGCATATATGCACTGCGCCCTTTGCTTAAATGTCAATTATGTGACTTTGTGTTTACTTATAGGGTATTAGAACTACCTATTAAATGGTTCACATAGGGAAATCTTAGAGCATTTGTGGGAAAGATGGCCTGATGATCAATAGTGTGGAACTGTTTTGCGCATCCCAATGGTGAATGGTGCTTAGATATGTTAGCAATGTATTCGTATTTGGATTGCATGCATGATCTAGTATTATTGAACTTAGTTTGTGTTTTTGAGTAATCATTTTTTAAAGCAAAATTTTCTTTGCATCAAGGAAAATTAAACTAGGGAACCTCTCTTATAAAATTTTCTTCCTTGCCCTGTTCTTTCATGGATCCCGTCCATCATAGGAAGCACAGCCTAGAGGGCTCATCGTTTTTTTTAACGCTTCATTTGAAAAAAAAAAAAAAAAATGTACACTATAAATGTTTACTATTATGGAGCAAATTCACAATCCGTCCTAGAGTTGGATTTTTCTCTTTCAGTTCTGGTTCAATTCAGCCCATCTAGTTTGAATTGTTTGTGATCCATTTGATCTTTGCAAGTGGTGAGTTAAAATAATTAACTATTCAAGTAACCAGTGAATTTTTTGGTAAGTTCATATTGCTTTCCTTTTTTTTTTAAATCAAGGAATTTCTGATATGTCCAAAGTTGTTGGTCCTGAAGATTTAACTAAAGGAGAATCATGAAAGCAGGTGTTTTAACCTCTTTCATTCAACTCTTCTAATTTTATGAGCACTCATCTTGATTCGGATGAATTTCAAGTTCTACCATGATCCTAAAACACCTTGGATTCCAACTTTTGGGTCTGAAAATCTCTGATTGACTGGTATCATCAATATAAACGCTTAAATTTTGGTCATCCATATTGCTGTGATTAATAGCAAGGTTATGTTTGACACAACAGAAATCAAACATAATATCTGGTTAGTTGTATTTATGAGATGGTGTTGTTGCTAATGCAGGATAACGATGTTGAGATGAAGGATGCTAGTGTGGTTAGTGCTGAAAAACAAAGTGCTACGAAGTCTGAAAAGAAAACGGTATCATCCACTGTTTTGTTTTATATATGATTGTGGACAATTTTAGTTCGTTTTCTGTTCACATAGTCGGGGCAAACTGATTTTTATCTTCTTTATTATCTTATAATTGTTACAACACAGAATCAAGCACCTGGATCTCGAACAGTATTCATTGGAAACTTGTCCTATGATGTTGGACAGGATGGTGTGTATGTATAACTTAATATGAAATTTACTATGATGCTTCTACATTATATTATATATAAAACTTTGTGATGTAATTTTTGGATTTTCTTTCTTTCAGGGCTGAATTCTTCAAAACAGAAGGGGAAGTTGTTGATGTGCGTCTGACTACAGCAGAAGATGGAAGCTTCAAGGGATTTGGTCATGTTGAATTTGCTACTGAGGAAGATGCTAAGAAGGTTTATCATCTTTTAATTGCTTAATCCAATTCAGTCATCAGCTTCTTTTTGGACCTTTTGTCTCTATTAGAATTTAACCATTGCAACGGTTCCTTCAAATGTTTTATAGGGTTCATTTGTCTCTTTTTTCCTTCTGTAGGCACTTGAATTGAATGGCAATGAATTATCTGGTCGTGGTGTTAAGACTTCTGGGACAGCTAGTACAGGTTCGTGAACAAGTATAATCACTTTTGATAATCTCATGCTACTTTGTCCATTTTTGATAAATTCACCATTTTGCAGGGAAGAAGACCACTTTTGGTGACGATTAGAATCTTCGCTGACGGTCAATTTTGCCTACTTGTGGTGACTTGTATTTCAAAATGTATTTTGATTTTTATACCAGCGACATCTTCCAAGGAATATGATAATCATAATTTTAATTTAAAAGGTTAATAGAAGCACATTTTGGTAGACAGCAACCCAACAACCTTTGCATTCTAGTTGTAAACTGAAGTAAGACCTGCAATCTCCTGCCAAAGAATGATGTTACTGATAGGGAGGCGATGAGACTTGGAGGCTCCTCCTCGTCTTCCTCTTCTGCAGAAACTGCTGCAGTGATCGCTTCATCGAAGGCCTTTGGTTCAGCAACAGCGACGGCACCACTGTCACCATTGCCATAGATGATGCTGTTGTGTTTGATCCGCAAGGGACTTGCAAACGTTCCAATGTATCACTGCTCTTGTTATCGTTGTTTTTGATTTCCACCTCCATCTCCTTTGCCATGCTTATAATAGCTCTTGCCTGCCAACGAATTGATCATAGAACATTTAGATCGCCAAAATATTTGAAAAAAAAAAATAAACATAAAGAAAAGCTGTACTTGGATTTCTGTAACATCACATATGCTAATCCTTCCATCGTAAAATATAGTGATGTTGCCGTCGTCCTCTTGCTTCAACTCTGGAGCTTTCCCTCTTCTCGAACTCCGGCGCTGGCCGATGGGGCTGAGGCACAACTCTGTGTCACAAACCTCCCCGTTCTCTTCTTCTTCCATTCAATTCGATTCGTAGTAGAAGATGAAGAAGAAATAGATGAAGCAGATTGATGCAATGCATGGTGGTTTGTGATGTTACTGCTGCTTTTTATAATCGAGGAATCGAAGATTTGGCACGGACAACACGAGTTCTTCCTTTAAATTAACACGTGATTTGATTATCGAGATTCAAGTTTGGGATTTTTTTTTTCCTTTTCTAAAGAATAAGATCGTAAATTAGATGGAGGTCGTTTTCTTCACCGTTCGTAGGGTCCTCTCTGTTTTTCTTTTTCTTTCTCCGTTTCATTTTGATTTTGATTCGATGGAACGTATTTCTTCAATCATATTTTTATGGAGAAAAATGAAGTATTCTCTCTATGCAATAATCCATCTTTATTTTTTTTTAATAATCTAAATATCTAGACTCCTTATGGATCGAAATAACAATTGTTTCTTGAAATTAAGATGAAATAAATCACCAACAAGTCTCATGGCCACCACTAACTACTACTGCTGGATGCATGAGTGCTTCACATGCCATGCAAAACAAATCCAACATCTCATCACTATCAATTAATTCGGTTGATACATAAACCTTTTATCGATAGATATTTTTTATGGAAAAAATAAAAGTTTTGAATTAGTGCCATTTTAAAGCGTAAGAGCTCACATGCTTGACGGAGGCATCCTTTGTGTAGTAGATAGAGCACGAGATTCATGTGTTCGTGTATACCCCCCCCCCCCCCCATGTACATGTTTATGGACTCGTCTCTTTTATTTTCGTCCTTATTTTTCTTACCTTTATAGCTCTTTATCGACTTTATATGACAACCATTGACGATGACACTTAGAAGAAGAAGCTTGTCTCTTTAAACATGCCTCCACTAATTCTCCTTTCGTTTAGTTCCTCTCTATCCTTTACTTTCTTTCCTTCCTCTCTTAGTCTCCCATATATTTATAAACGACTATTAATTCATAAACACAAAAATATAATAATTAATTATTTATCAAATTTGCATATTGGATATGTTCATACATATATACTTAAATTGTTTTACGAAGAGTAATGTGTTTTGAATATAGATTAGAAAAATATTCACAATAGCCCGGCTACTAATGCATTAGTAGAACTCCTTAATATAAGGGCATCTTTAATATAAAGTTTTTAAAGAGGTTTTGAAACGAAAAAAAAAAGATACTGAAAAAAAAAACTCTATTCTCTGATGGCCATGTAAAAATATAAAAATCTATTATTCTTTTTACTATAAAAAAAATCTCTTTATAATTTTTTTGTGAGACTTACATTATCAAATCATACATTTTTATTTCTAATGATCCCACTTACATAACTAATTTTGAAAGAAAAATGTAAGTTTGAAATTTTATTGCTCCTAAACTAAAAACTTCAAATTTACTCTTTTGTCTCAAAATTAATATAATATGCATGAAGCCATACAACTATATATGTTATGAATTGGACCAAAAAAAAAATTGCTTAGAGCTTGATTCATTGGAGATGTTTAAATAAGTTTTTATAATATTGATGTGGCCTATTGGAATCATAAAAAATAGAGAGCTCTAAGATTATGGTTAAATCTCTAAATGAGATTTTTTGTAATTTTCAATATGTCATATCAATGTCACATCGATAATATAAAAATCTATTATTGTCTCCATAATAAAAAAATCTCCATACAATTTTTTTCTGTGAGGTCTACGTTACAAATCACATATATTTATTTATTATTTTTTTAAGTATCTCTATATAATTTCCATTTAATATTTGAATTAATTATGATATTTAATTTAATTTATTTATAATTTTAATTAATATATTAATGAATTAATGATTTTTAATTTAATTTAATTCATAATTTTTATTTAATATTTAATTAAATTATGAATTTTAATTTAATTATAATTATTTGTATTTTTTTAACTTATTGAATGTATTTATTTTTAGAATAATAATTTACTAACAATTTTATTGAAAATTTATATTTATATAAAAGAAAGAATTATTAGTGACAATTCATGAAATAAAATTAACTTCATTGCTAAAATAATTCACAGATAATATAATTTATTTTTAAACTGTTTTGAAAGTGTTAAATATGCAACATTATTTTATCTCCAAGAATAAAAAAAGATAGATTTGATTTTTTTTTTCACAACGGCTCTTAAACTAAAAACTACAAATCTCACCTTCACAATAATTAATATTTTTTTTGTTAATTTTTTTTTTATTTTACATACCTAATAAAAATATGACATTGGAGATGCCATAAATCTCACGTGGGTAGAATTCAGGGTTGTCTGGGTTCTTTTGGCAACCATTAAAGCCTAACGTTCGAACTATAAATCCGATCTAATTTTGGGCCAAGCCAATTTCTTAATAAATTTATTTTGGACTTTAATTAAATTATTTATTATTAGAGGAGTAGTAAGAAATTTTTTGTTGGAAATATTAAAAAATAGGGAAAATATGTTTTTTCTAAAGAATAAAAAAAAATAAGCATTCAAATGATATTAATTTGGTAGGGAAACATGAATTTAATCACATGATTTTTTTTATAAAGAAAAGAGTAATGATATGCTCAAGGAAAAAATTCAAGGAAAAACTCAAGGTTAGACACATAAAATCATGACCCATCATTTCACTTTTTATGGACCCTATCACTTTATGTGTCTATCTTTAAACTTTTTCTTAGGGGGTGTTTGGTTTAGGGAAATGGGAATGAGAATCATTGATTGTCATTGTTAATGTTTGGATTATGGGAATAGGAATACAAATAAGGGAATGAATCGTTGAAATTGGGTAATAGCTCATTCTCATGTACCTCCCCTTCAATGAGCCATTACCCCATTTTCATCAATCAAAATATTCCCTTATTCCAAAAATACCCTTGACCTAAAATTTAAATTTTCTCCTTTAATATCAAATATCAAAATTTATTTATTTATTTTTTCTTTCGTATCACTTCTCTCACCTTGTTCTTTCTCATCATATTTTCTCTCTCATCATATTTTCTCACACTTTCTCTCTCCTTAATCTCTCCTATCACACTCTTTTTTTCTCATTACACTTTCTCTCTAATCATACTTTCTCTCTCATCCTACTTTCTCTCACACTCTCTTTCTTTTTTTTTTCTCATCATACTTTCTCTCTCATCATACTTTCTCACTCCTCAATATCTCCCATCACACTCTCTTTTCTCTTCTTTTCTTATCACACTTTCACTCTCATCACATTTTCTCTCTCCTCAATATCTCTCCTTTTTTTCCTCAAGACACTTTCTCTCTCATCATACTTTCTCTCTCCTCAATCTCTCCCATCACACTCACTGTTCTCTTTTTTTCTCATCACACTTTCTCTCTCACCGCACTTTCTCTCTCCTCAATATCTCTCTCCTCATTTTTTTCTCATTACATTTTCTCTATCTTCATCCTCACCCATCATACTTTCTCTCACATCATATTTTCTCTCTCATCTTCTCTCTTCATGCTCTCTCCTATCACACTCTCTTTTCTCATTTTTTTTCATCACACTGTCTCTCTCTTCATTCATTGTCATCACACTTTCTCTCTCATCGTACTTTATCTCTCATCATTTTCTTTCATCGTATTTTTCTCACATTCATCTTTCTCTCATATATAATTTTTTCTCTTATTTTCCATTAAGGGTAAAAAAGGAAATTTTGATTTATTCCGATAGAAAATATACAACTAACCAAATATTGCTTTTAAGAGTGATATCCATACTCGTACCCATTCTCATTCCACAATACAATGATTCCCATTCCGATTCCTATTCCTAGGAATGAACCAAACGCCCCCTAAAAAAAATTTTTTTTTTTTTTTTAAGAAAATATCATTTAAACTTTCTAACATGACTTGGAATAATAGATAATTTACTTTTTTTCCTTTCTTTAATGGAAATAGTTGTTTTTAATATTAAAAAAAAAGATAGATCAAAAGACATTTTTATCTAGTTTTAAAAAACTAAATATCATTTATACCCAATTTTGATTGCCATCCATAATGGGCTTTTAATTTGGGCAATTTGGGCTTTAAGTCTACCCAACAAACATTTAAAATGCGAGTTTGTGCTTCCTTTGATTCTGCGAGAGGATTCAACAAGGATCATTCGATTGATCTCCGGAGGAAACAGCGGCAAACCAGAGAAACTACAAACTAGCAGTGGCAGTAGGCGGCGGAGGATTCGCCGGAGATAATCCGATCGCTCTCCAGAGGAAACAGCGGCAAGCTAGAGAAGCCACACACTAGCAGTGTCAGTGACAGAGCGAAGACAGGTTGGAGGAGAGAGGGGGGAGGGTGAAGCACTGGTTGTAACAGTAGCGCAACAGAAGGATGGAAGCAAAGGAGCCTCTTGATTTTGAGAAGGAAGACCAGCTTCTGAATGCTACCCCTCGTAAAAGGTCGTCGCAAACTAAACCCTAACGCCACTTTGTTTCTTTTTCGCTATTATCAATCGACAACGAACTCCTTCAGGTGTATTTCGATCAAAATTGGTCGCTTTTTTACGTTTTGTGATCTGTTGATGGTTTCTTCGTAGTATCTTCTGCGATATATATATATTTTTTTTTGGCTTTCGATGAATCTTCTATTAGAAGTTTTCTATATTTTAAAAATAGCCATGAGCTACGTTGCTAATGGGCATGAGAGGGGTAGCAAAATGATACGCTGGAGCATTTGGTATGGATTATAAATCTGACCATGTTTCGCCTCTAGATATCTATCTATCATCTATGTTGCTAACGGAATAAAATGAGTTATTTGCTTGGTTATACTAATTATTTATTGGCCCAAAATGTCATCTTAAAGCATATGGTATGTGTTTCCCCCTTCTAATTTATGTTTCATGAAATCCTGCTGCTAATACTTTTGGCAAATTTTTTCCTTCTTGATATCCTTTTTTTTCAACTTTCAAACTTGCATGGCCAAGATGATCTGAGTTGTGATGATCTATGAGTGTGGAAAAAACTTTCATGTCATTATTGTAACAGAGATTGCATTGAGTTGGAATGTTTTCTTGAACAGGAGAAAGGTTATTGGTTTGGATGATCTTCTTACCGATTATTATGAAGCGATAAATAAAGTTGTAGATTGCAAGCCCAAGAATAAGTCTTTCTGTAAAGGATATAATTCAGATGAAGATGAAAAAACTCAAAGAAAGAAAGAGAGAATGCTATCTAAGTTTGTGGAGAACTGCGAGAAACAGGTAAGCACAACTTATGTTTGTTGACTTTGTTTTCCATTATAATGTTCAGTTTGATGTAAGCTTTTGTATAGGTCAATGAGATGAATACGGAAGATGAAATTCCATTATGGAATCAAAGACTTTTTGGACAACAGGTTACTGAATTACTGTTACATTTAATTGCCGCAACATGAGGTTCCTGCAATAATGTCTTGATGCATTACCATTTTAACAAGTCTATTTGTTCATGCAGAAGTCTCCACCATTATTTGAATCCATGAGTTTGTCAAATTGTCAACTTCTGCAGTTCCCATCAGTAGGCGATCTTGATTCAGTTTTTCAATGTAATGCAGGGCAAGGTATCAAAATTTCTTTCATATTCCTGATATATTCCTATAGTTGATTCTTTTTTTCTCTCATCTCTACATATTACTTCCGTTTTCAGGTGCTTAGTCATATGACATCTTTCATAGTCTAATTTTGTATATATTGGTCTGTATATGTTTTTTGTTTGACTTTCGGCCAGTGTTATGGTTTCATTAGCATATAACAAATACTGTCATGTGGCCTTGTGCGTTGAGAGTAACTACTATATGTCCTTGCATAATAATTAAATTATTATAAATTTTGGGTTAACCATAACAAATACTGATTTTCACTGTGTCATTTTTGTGTGTGTGTGTGTGTTTATACCTTGGTTCAAGGATAACATGATAACAAAAATATGTTTTTTTTTCCTAATCAAGTTTTGTGGAGCATTTTTTCTATAAGTATTTGAGAAAAGGTGGCAGATGTTTTAGGAATCATGGTCATGCTGGTTATCAAAATAGTCAAAGAATCCTTTGATGAAAATTTAACAATGTGAACTACATGCCTGCTTAACAGATGAATAATACCTTGTGTTTTTTAAAGCCAAGTGTCTCTCTCATGAGCTTTGCTTCACTCAGCAATGGTCCCTGGTTGAATTTTCTGCAGAATCTTTCAGAGTTCTTGGTTTGGTGTCCTTTCAACTTTGCTCTACTGGAAACTTGTGTTGTCAAAGAGCGAACTTACTGTTCTTTTTCTACTTAGTTTTTGCATGGAACTGTTAGTTGATTCATTTAATTCCTCTGAATGTGCAATACCTATTACCCTGAAATGCAAAATTAAAAAAAAAATCACTTTTACAAATATATTTAATCATTTGATTCACAATCCGATGGTAATAGTACTGTTTTTCTTTTCCCATTGTGGTTCAACCTTATTTAACAGAAAAAGGAGTCAACAATGGGCCACACCAAGACTCTGTCTATTTGATGTAGATAGGCAAGTCCAATTTGCACCTTGACCATCTTTGGGCCCAATACATCATCTTTTATGATTCTTGGTTTGTAAATTCACCAAAAAAAAAAGATTCATGATATGAGCCGCAATTTGACAATTTCATCTCTCTAAAACTTTATTCATTTTGATTTCTTGGTTTTTTTCTTTCTAATCAATTTTGTCTAGATGATTGGTCTTCGGGCAAGTTATTTATCATATCTGATCGATGTTATGCCCCTTTCTACATCATTTTTTGATGTTGATCGCATGGTTTAAAATCTCGTGCTGTACCGGGCGGCATGGGCAAAACTTATCATTTCGCTTGTCAACCGGCACGACATCAACATCAGAACAACCCCTCACAAGGCACCGTGGCCTCGCAAAGGCTTCACAGACACCTCACATGAGACCATAGCGATAGGGTGAAGCCATTGAGTTTTTTTTTCATTTTATTTTTTTTTAATTTATTATGCCGTTCAGTTTTTTTTCAATATTAAAAAAAATCTTTATTTTTATAATGATTTTTTTTAATGTTAACTTTTTTTATCTTTTTAATAGTTAATTCTAGCTTAAGGAAGTAGTGAGTGAAGCAAAGAATGAAACTTTTGAACGATTATATCAAAATTGGATACAAAAGAAGGGGAAAGAGACATTTATAAAATAGCTAAAGTGAGAGAAAGGAAAACAAGAGATCTTATCCAATTAAATTGTATTAAAGATGAATGTAATAGGATATTAGTAACGATGGAGAAATAAAAAAGTGGCGGAAGAGATGTTTTCATCAACTTTTAATGAAGGTTTAGGTGATCAACTTAACTTAGGTCATTTAAGTAGGTCAAATGAGCATAGAAATTTCAATTTTTATCGTAGAATTCAAACTTCAGAAGTAGAACAAACTTTAAATGGGGTGCACAATTGAAAAGTCGTTGGATCAAATAATATTCCGATAGAAGTATGGAAGTGCCTAGGGAAACAAGGTATTGAATGGTTTATAAAATTATTTAACATGATATTGAAAACGAAATAAATGTCTGATCAATAGAGGATAAGTACTCTAGTTCCCTTATATAAGAACAAGGGAGACGTACAAAATTGTGCAAGCTATAGGGGTATTAAACTAATGAGTCATACATGAAACTTTGGGAAAAAGTAATAGAAAAAAGATTAAAAAAGGAGACCACAATGACCAAAAATCAATTTGGGTTCATGCTTGGAAGGTTGACAATAAAAGTTATACATCTTCTTAATTGAAAATTTTCGGGAGCAAAAACAAGATTTACACATGGTATTCATTGACTTAGAAAAAGCTTATTATAGAGTCCCAAGAGAAATTATATGGAAAATTCTAGAAAAGAGATGTGTTAGCGTAACATATATTGAACTAATTAAGGATTTGTACGAGGATGTAACAACCAAAGTAAAGACTTTAGGCGGAGTAACTGAAATATTTCCAATAAAGATAGGGCTACATCAAGGATCAGCTCTAAGTCCCTATCTTTTTACACTAATTGTGGACGAAGTTATTGTGCACATTCAAGACACAGTACCATGATGCATGTTATTTGTAGATGATATTATTTTGGTAGGTGAAACACATGAAGGAGTAAATGTTAAACTAGAATCTTAGCGGAAAACACTAGAAGGGAAAGGTTTTAATCTTAGTAGATTAAAGATAAAATATATGAAATTTAAGTTTAGCAATATTAGAAGTAATGAGACAATTGTTAAGATAGGAGATGACAAGTTGTCCAGAACCGAGAGTTTTAAATATTTAGGATAATTTTTCCAAAACGATGGAGGGATTGAGAGAAATGTCTTACATAGAATACAAGCAGAATGGTTGAAATAGAGGGGAGCGTCGAGTATTTTATGTGACCGTAAAGTACCTCTAAAACTTAAAGGAAAGTTCTATAAAACCGCAGTTAGACATGTTATGTTATATGGAACTGAATGTTAGGCTATAACTCGAGCACATGAGTAGAAGATAAGAGTTGCAGAGATGAGGATGTTAAGGTGGATGTGTGGACATACTAGGAAGGACAAAATAAGAAATGAGAGTATTAGAGAGAAAGTCGGAGTTGCATCTATTAAGGGAAAACTCCGAGAGACGGTTTAAGATGGTACGAACATGTACTTAGACAACCACTAAATGCTCCAGTTAGACAATGTGAAACTATGACAAACACACATATCAAACGAGGAAGAGGAAGACCAAAAAAGATTTGGTTAGCAACAATAAAGCAAGATAAAATTTATTTAAATATAGATGATGATATAGTAGAAGATAGAACTCGATGGCGTAAAAGGATTCATATAGTCGACCCCACCTAGTGGGATAAGGTTTGGTTGATATTGTTGTTAATAGTTAATTCTTTCCTCTCTTAATTCTCTCTCCTTCCGCTCCATATTTTAATTTCTTTTTTATTCCTTTCATTCTTAAACACATAAAAAAATTCCTTTTTATTTTTTATTTCTTTCCTCCTTAAATACATAGGAAATTTTTTATTAAAATAAATTTCATTTCATTTTAATCATTATGTCTAAGGTTGTAAATGAACCAAGCGTTCGTGAACAAGCTTGGTGTTCGGCTTGGTAAGAGCTTGTTTATGTTTATTCAATATACACAAAATTAATTAAACAAACAAGTTTGAACAGCTCATTAAACTAAACAAACAAGCTTGAACATGTGTTCAGCTCGTTAACGTTCGTGAACAATATTCGTGAACAATGTTCACGAACCATATTCATTAATAAAACTCTTTTCAATATACTAAATAAATAATAAAATTAAATAAACAAATAAATTTAAATTATCAAGCTAAATAACCAATCAATCAACTAAAAGTTTCAAACAATCAAACAAGCTTGAATTGAGAGTTCGATAACGGATAACATCTAAACGAACCAAACTCAAACCAAGCTCAAGCCAAGCTCAACTCGAATCAAACTCGAACCAAACTTGAATTGAGAGCTCGATAACATCTAAACGAACCAAGCTCAAGCCAAGCTCAACTCGAATCAAACTCGAACCAAGATTGAATTGAGAGCTCGATAACATCTAAACGAACCAAGCTCAAGCCAAGCTTCAAACAAGCTCAAGCTTATAAAAAAAAATAAGCCAAGCTTGAACCATCATTTCAAAAGCTTTGTTCATTTTAAGTTCGGTTCGGCTCAGCTCGGCTACCTTATCAAACAAGCTTGATTACCCCAAAGCTCGGCTCGACTCGGTTCGTTTACAATCGTAATTATGTCTAGACTTTAGTTTATCCTAAATTGACTTTTATTCAATATAATTTTTAAAATATTAGTTTAGTCTAATAGTAAGTATTTATAATAATCAAATATTATAATAATTTTTTAATTAATATATATGTTATATTTAAAAAGACTACTGAAATCGTATCGGCACAACATGATAAGATACCCAAACCATATTGTTTCGGTCATAAACCGAAACTCGTATCGAAATTTTAAACCATGATTTATGATTTATCATCCTACTTCTGTGAACCAAAAAGGTGGGAAATTAAATATATAATTTCTTCTTTCTTTTAATGAAGTTATACAAACTATTTTTTCTTTAATTTTCTCCATCTGATTATGGATATAATCTTCATGCCTGAGTATTTTAGTTACTTGCTATACCATATTGCTAAGCTTCATTGGCACAGGGAAGACGGCAAAGACATTAGATTACAGGGACTCATTTTAAATGTCCATTGATTATCTTGTAAATTATCTGCTACTAAATATCGTGTTTAATGACATCACTTAGATACATTATTTTGTTAAAAAAAAAAGGACAGTCCGGTGCGTGAAGCTCCCGTCATGCGGGGTCCGGAGAAGGATCCATTGTACGCAGCCTTATCCTATTTTTTGCAACAGGTTGTTTCCAGGATACATTTATTTTGTTCATGAGTATTATTTTCTAATTTATATGTGTCAGTATATGAGCTGAATGTCATTCCATCTCTGAAATTTTAGTAGAGGCTATTGTTGGTTTGTCTCGACCATGAACTGCTAACTGTTGATTTTGTCATCTTTTGAAGTGTCTGCTTTCCTTATTTACAGAAGAATGCTTCCTCGAAGGATTGTTGGTGAATAGATGGCTAGCTAAATTGACTTTCATATCTGGCCATGTGGAAGACTCTGTGGCAAATTGGGTGTTCCACAAATGTAAGTCTTGCGTCTTTCAGTCATGTTGCTAGCAGACTATTAAATACTCTAAATATATTAATCATTATTTTCTATATTTAGTGCTATATTCTCCAAACGAGGACATAGAAGATGCTGCTTGTGAGTTCTGGTGTGATATTCTTCTATCTAAAGATGAGGTATAGCTTCTGTTTTTTCTTTTCTTAAGAGCCTAATTATCTCTGTATACCATGTCTAGTTCCTTAAGCTTTGCAGGCTGATAAACCACTTGTATCACTGGGATGGTTTCCTAACTATCACAAACTAATGGAAGCTCTGGAAAGCTATGGATATATGGCCGATATGTTTGATAGTCATTTGACATCTTCGAAAGAAGCCCAACCAGGTTAATACTTGTACCTAAACTTATCTTCACTGATGAAACAAAATAATATGAAAGGTTTTTATGACTGCATTTTGGGAATGCTTGTGGATAAAACTGAAGCAAGCCACCAACATCCCACGAGTAAGTGTACTGACACTGGCAGTTATCATGTGTTTGCCCACGTATACATGGTCATTTTTTCACATTGATCTAACTTTTTGTCTTCTTTCTTATGGATGCTTGGTTGCCTGCAATTAATAATGTCTGCAATTAGCAATTGCAGGAATATTCAAATGCTGCAATTCAGATTTGCAACTATGTTATTTAGTTGTCTTGAACGCAATTTCTAGTCTAATCATCGTTCTTGGACTGATACAAGAATCCATTTCATGAACGAATATAATTTTTAATTTTTCACTTTATGGCTTTAATTGGGAATGTTATAAAGTTACTATGGTTGTTATTATGTGACTGTAATAGTTTTCCTAACAGTTTACCATGTGACATTGCTGATCAAATATTTTCCAATGTTATATCAATTACACTTGCTTATTTTATCAAAAGCCATGACTTGTAATCTCCAGGCAATGGTTTGTTTTAACTTCTCTTATTTTCTGTAGCAGATTGTCTTGAAGGACCACCTCGAAATATTAGTTCCTGGATTAAATTTTTGTGTTTGTGTTGTCAGATAAGGTAAATGTGATCAACCTGGTATTTTATTTCACTTTGTTCCTGAAACAACTAATATTAGCAAAGTATGCGTGTGTAGAGAGCACATCCAAATGCTTTCACACTTCCATTTATAAACATGAGAGTTGTCTTACACAAATGCATTCATATAATTCTATTATTATATTTTCATTGACAGATCAATCAAAATGAAAAGTGCTTTATATATGGTAATTGTATTTCATTTTCTTCTGTTACAGGAGTTATCACCAATCTATCTTCTCTAAGTCAGAAGCAGAGGAACTCCTTAGTATAATTATTCACCTTGTGTTGGATCGCCAACTTCAGGGCTTGTTACTGACTTTAAATGAGTGCATGCAATCCATGATTGGATATTTTCGAGAGGATGAGTGGGATGCTAGTTGTGAAAAAGTAGCTCGGTCTGTTGTTTCCAGGCAAGTGTTGCATGCATTCAGTTAAACTAACTTTTTTTAGCATTACAATTGGCCTGATTGAATTTGGCAGATGTGTTAGTATATTTTCCAAATGATATCAGTGTGATTTATTGCAACTGCAGAATCCCAAATGATATAAACTCTTTAAGGATCTTAGAATGCATATCTGTTACTAACAACCGTAGCAAGCATCTCAGAAGTCAAATCGCCCTTCAATTCCTTATACTACACTTTGGCGAAAAGGTAAGTTCGCAAATGACAAGTAGCTCTCACTATTTGTGTTTCATATTGAACCAATTACTTTCCATGTAGGTGAATAGCCATAGAGAAGTTCTGGAGTTCCTTTTGTCTGTCAATATGAAGGAAAAAGGCTGTGATTTCCTCAAGATATACATCTATTTGGTTTTAGTAGAGAATTCGCTCTTGTGTCATCCTCCGCGTGAAGATCTTGTACTTACCGACCTGTGGTGCAAATATTTGCAAAACTGCTCGACCCAAATCACAAGCACAGATTGGAGATCATATGCATCAAAGGTATATATGAAAGACAGGCTTCTATTTACAATGCCTGTTTTGATATGTATCACTTGGGTTCAAAGAATTGATCAATGAAAAGCTTTTGTTTGTGTGTAGGTTCGAAGTAAAGCCTCATACATATTGCAAAGCACCACACAAAGAAATTGCTGATCATGTATGCAGAATTTGTTGGACATGAAGGCGAAAGCTATGATCTTTATACAGATGTGTTTTGTTTGTTTTTTTGCTTTTTGGTTTTGGCCATTTTTGTTGCCTTATTTCATATCAAAATCATGTCACTTCTTATTTTGCAAGACAAACAAATAGCATGGTTGTGATCAGTTAGAGTAGTTGGTTGAAAATTTTGATGTTTAATGGATAACCTTGGGGTTTTATCCATGAAAGCAAATGGCAATTGAGGATGATTTTGGACGATATATGAACTAATAGTTGGAACAGGAGTTTTGGTACAACAGTAGTATTCTTGCAATTTCAATCTTTCTCCATAATCCCACTTTAATGAGAGCTCAATGCATCAGATTGTTACTTTTGTTATGAGCTTGATCAGATGATCCATCAATTTTCTTAAGCAAGTTGTAAGTAATTTTACACAACTAGTTAGCAAGAGACTTTAGAATGAATCTCATTGCTAAATTTTGGGAGCGAGGGAAATTTTTCAAAATATCAAAGAAAAAGTATTCAAATTAAAATATGGCATGAAAATTTTGGTAAAAAACACATCGTTTTTTAAAGAGAATGGACGACGAGATATTATTATACGAACAACTCAGACATAGGGATGTAAATGAACTAAACCGCTCGTGAATTATTCAAAGCTCGATTCGATAAAAACTCATTTTAACTCGTTTAATAAAACTCATTAAGATAAACAAACCAAGCTCAAGCTTCGCAATACACTCTACTTATGAAAAATATAGACAAATATATTAAATTTATTTATTAAAATAAAATTATAAATTTTAATAAAAATATTATAAATTTTTTTAAATATAATTTAATTTTTTAAAAATATTTAATTTATAATTTATATTTATTAAACTCATTTAAGCTCAATAAAAATTAGGATAAGCTCATGAGCCATGAATATATTCATTAAATAAAACTCGAGCTCGACTTGATTATAAACGAGTCAAGCTCAAACATTCAAGAGTCGACTCGATTACACCCAAAGAAAAATAAAAAAAATAAGATCATAAATAACATATGATAAAATTTATCAGTCATAAACTCTTGAGTCAGGAACTAGTTTCAATACCTCTCATACACTACAAAGAAAATAAATATGGAACGCACAAATGTTGCTTTAATACGGGCGTAAAATTTATCTAAGATGGATCGACGATAGGAAAAAGAGCTGCTCCAACACAGCACACAAGATAAAATGGAGACCTTAAGAGAAGATTCAAATCGAACTAATCATCCCCGAAAGTGGTCTTCTTCCCTGCAAAATGTTGAATTTATCAAAAATGGACACAACTGCATGAGATGATCCAAAGTGATTATACTTGTAATCGAACCTGTACTAGCTGTCCCAGCACTTTGCGGCCTGAATGGTGCACCGCCACGGCCACGGCCTCGGCCCCTGCCGCCAAAGTCACGTCCCCTGCCACGGTCACCCCTTCCACCACGTCTGCCACCATCTCTTCCACCAAATCTCCCACCACTTCTACCTCCACCATCCCTGCCACCGCTCCAGCCACCATCACGATTATCAGTTCTTGGCTTCGCCTCATCCACAGTTAATGAGTATCCTCCAAGATCAGAACCATTGAGCTCATACGCCTTGTTGAAGCTTTCTTGATCCTTAAAGTCTATGTATGCAATCCTGACACAAAACATGCAAGTATCAAGAAAATAAAAGAGTTTCATAACTCAAATATATGTTCAAGCTTCATATTGCTATGCAAATCGAAACAAGATGGATTAAAAGGAACAGACCCTTTGGGAGCTCCAGTTTCATAATCCTTGGGAACAGAGATTCGAGTAATATCTCCACATGAACCAAAATGCTCCTCGAGAGAGCTCCTAACCTGTACAAATGCTGAGCGTGAGTGTTTAACAGCGGTTGAGGGGAGAATACAAGATGCATTGAAATACAATAATATACCTGATCCTCTTCAAGTGATCTATCGAAGCCTTTCACGAATATGGTTTGACTCTGACCTTTGCTTCCCTTTTGGTAGTTATCCTTGCTGCAAAAGAATAGATGTGCATCCTTTGAAATATTATAAACAAAAAAAGTTCTAGATAAACCAATTTGAAATTGTTTTTTTTTATGAGCAAATATGATGACACCGAAAAAAAAAACATTCAAATTAGAATGTCTTTCCCCTTGCAGCCTTAACCAGCTTTAGTTGAGAACTTACCCACTCTGAGGGGTATAGGAACCTCTTTCACGGGCCACATCAAGTCTAACACCACGACCAAATAATTCATTGCCATTCAATTCAAGTGCCTACAGAAGGAAAGAAAAGACAAATGAACCCTATAAAACAATTGAATCACTGTTATGTGGCTGCACAATTTGAAGGAACACTTGCAATGGTTAAATTCTAATAGAGACAAAAGGTCCAAAAAGAAGCTGATGACTGAATTGGATTAAGCAATTAAAAGATGATAAACCTTCTTAGCATCTTCCTCAGTAGCAAATTCAACATGGCCAAATCCCTTGAAGCTTCCATCTTCTGCTGTAGCCAGACGCACATCAACAACTTCCCCTGCTGTCTTGAAGAATTCAGCCCTGAAAGAAAGAAAATCAAAATATTACATCACAAAGCTTTATATATAATATAATATACAAGCATCATAGTAAATTTCATATTAAGTTATACGTACACATCATCCTGTCCAACATCATAGGACAAGTTTCCAATGAATAGTGTTCGAGATCCAGGTGCTTGATTCTGAGTTGTAACAATTATAAGATAATAAAGAAAAGAAAAATCAGTTTGCCCGGACTATATGAACAGAAAACGAACTAAAATTGTCCACAAGCATGCATAAAACAAAAAAGAGGATGATACCGTTTTCTTTTCAGACTTCGTGGCAGTTTGTTTTTCAGCACTAACCACACTAGCATCCTTCATCTCAACATCATTATCCTGCATTAGCAACAACACCATCTCATAAAAACAACTAAGCAGATCCCCAAAACACCAAAACATGCAGATCACAGTTAGTGATAACTGTTGTGTCAAGCATAACCTTGCTATTAATCACAGCAATATGGATGACCAAAATTTAAGCGTTTATATTGATGATACCAGTCAATCAGAGATTTTCAAACCCTAAAGTTGGAATCCAGGGTGTTTTAGGATCATGGCAGAACTTGAAATTCATCCTAGGGTATCAAATCAAGATGAGTGCTCATAAAATTAGTAGAGTTGAATGTAAACAGGGTTAAAACACTTGCCTTCTTGATTCTCCTTTAGTTAAATTTTCAGGACCCACAACTTTGGACATATCAGAAATTCCTTGATTTCAAATAAAGGAAAGCAATATGAACTTACCAAGGTAACTTATCACTGTGCAAAGATCAAATAGATCACAAACAATTCAAACTAGATGGCCTGAATTGAACCGGAATTGAAGGAGAAAAATCCAACTCTAGGACGGATTGTGAATTTGCTCCAAAATAGTATATTTATATGGTGCAAAATAAATTTCAAATAAAACAACAATCAAACCTTATCCCATTAGGTGAGGTCAGCTATGCAAAAAAAAACAAATGATGCGATAAAAAAAAAGATGAGTCATCTAGGCAGTGCTTCCTGTGAGGGAAGGGAACTAACATATAAGAAAAAGGCACAGGAAAAAAATGTTATAAGAGAGGTTACCTAGTTTGATTTTCCTTGAGGCAAAGAAAACTTTGCTTTATGAAATGATTTCTCAAAAACACAAACTAAGTTCATAAGTACTAGATCATGCCTGCAATCCCAATTCTAATGCACTACTAACATATCTAAGCACCAATCACCATTGGGATGCGCAAAGTAGTTCCACACTATTGATCATCTGGCCATCTTTCGCACATGTGCTCTAAGATTGCCATATGTGAACCATTTAATAGGTAGTTGTAAACTTGTAATATCCTATAAGTGAAGACAGTCACATATTTGCCATTTAAGCAAAGGGTGCATATATGCTTATGCATGTATCTACTACTTAAAAATACCTTCTTCGGAGTCTTAAGTGGCTCCTCATCTTCACTTTCCTCATCAGAAGATTCCTCAGATGAGTCAGAGCTATTGCTCTTTTTAGATGCTTGAATCACCTAGCAACAAAAGAAGAAAGTATTAACCATATGATACACAACTTGATAAGATGTCAAAACTTAGATAACTGAAAATATATAATTAAAGAAATAGGAAACCTAGAATTATTTTCTTAGCTTGTTAACAACACATGACTGAAAAGATAGGAGTTACCTTCTTAATTTGTTGCTGTTTTGAAGGTTCATCATCTGAACTTTCTTCAGCGCTATCATCCTCATCTTCCTCACTACTGCTGCTCTCTTTTTTGACAGTCTTAGCGACAGGCTTAGTTTTTGAAGATGAGACAGAGTCCTAAAGGAGAAAAAGAATCAAGATCCACAAGAATGTAAATGATATACACAACCTTCAATCATAAAAAAACCAAAAAAAAAACAAAGGAACACAATGTGCATACTCAACTCAGCAAAGTTGTACACAGAATCTAGCAGTTAAACAAAAGATAACACTTACCATAACTTTTGACAGCATACATGATTTTCTTAGCTTGTTGACAACATACTTGGCTGAAAAGACAGGAAGTCTAGATTTACCTTCTTAGCTTGTTGTTGTTTTGAAGGTTCATCATCTGAACTTTCTTCAGAGCTATCATCCTCATCTTCCTCACTACTGCTGCTCTCTTTTTTGACAATCTTAGCAACAGGTTTGGTTTTTGCAGATGGGACAGAATCCTAAATGAGAAAGGGTATCAAGATCCACAAGAATGTAAATGAAATACACAAACTTCAATCATCAAACAAAACCAAAACAAAAACGGAAAGGAACACAATGTGCATACTCAACTCAGCAAAGTTGTACACAGAATCTAGCAGTTAAACAAAAGATACCACTTACCATAACTTTTGACAGCATACATAATTTTCTTAGCTTGTTGACAACGTACTTGGCTGAAAAGATAGGAAATCTAGAGTTACCTTCTTAGCTTGTTGCTGTTTTGAAGGTTCATCATCTGAACTTTCTTCAGAGCTATCATCCTCATCTTCCTCACTACTGCTGCTCTCTTTTTTGACAATCTTAGTAACAGGTTTAGTTTTTGAAGATGGGACAGAATCCTAAAGGAGAAAAGGTATCAAGATCCACAAGAATGTAAATGGAATACGCAAACTTCAATCATCATACAAAACCAAAACAAAAAAGCAAAGGAACACAATGTGCATACTCAACTCAGCAAAGTTGTACACAGAATCTAGCAGTTAAACAAAAGATAACACTTACCATAACTTTTGAGAGCATACATGATTTTCTTAGCTTGTTGACAACATACTTGGCTAAAAAGACAGGAAGTCTAGATTTACCTTCTTAGCTTGTTGCTGTTTTGAAGGTTCATCATCTGAACTTTCTTCAGAGCTATCATCCTCATCTTCCTCACTACTGCTGCTCTCTTTTTTGACAATCTTAGCAACAGGTTTGGTTTTTGCAGATGGGACAGAATCCTAAATGAGAAAGGGTATCAAGATCCACAAGAATGTAAATGAAATACACAAACTTCAAACATCAAACAAAACCAAAAAAAATAGAGGCACGACATTCACATTCAACTCAGCAAGGTTGCACACAGGATCTAGCAGCCAAACAAAAGATGACAATTACCATAATTTTCGACTTCTTCAGTTGTGGCGCAACATCACTCTCATCAGAGTCATCCTTCAAAATTAAAAATTGCATTAGACGGCTGACAAATACTATCCGAGACTATAATATATATAGGTTTCTAAAATCAAAGGCCAATAAAATGTTTTTACCACTAGATGAGAAGAAGCAACAAAATATCAAATTACGACTAAATGATCTTTTGTTAAATATTTGCATTACACAATACTGCAAAGAAATATCACAAATAGGTAATTTTTCCTTGTCAGATGCTTTAAAATTGCAAAACCATGAACGACAAGTTACTTGCAAGTTATGGATCTACTATGCTTCTTATACATACTCTACTATGCTCTCATACAGATACCCTGTAGAGGATCTTTTATTGTCTGTATCAACCTTTAAATTTAACTGTTAAAAGATACATCTATAGGTATCAATAATAAACTAGCGTACAAAGAGCTGGATACCTGGATTACCATTAAAAAAACTAGTGTACCAAGAAAATTGAACTAAGTCTACTTATTCAGGTCTAACACACACACACACACACAATAATTGAATTTATGATGGAAGGGCATCAATAAATTTTTGTAAATAAAACATACTTGACTATCAAACTGAATTATAGCTTTAAAAAAGACAATCTGCTTCAAATAACAATGTCATGACAAAATCAACCAAAGACAGATGGAAATAAAACTTTAATATAGGAAAATAAACCAACTTCAATATCACTATATTAGCTTTTCAACCAATATATTGAAATCTTTTTTATTCTAACTAATAAAAAGGACAACAATCACACTAGATTATAGCTGTCAAAATTAACTCAAGAGCCATCTGTAAAAATTTGAATTGCACTTTGATGACAATTGACGAGAATTCTTGAACCTACCATGACTAAGCTAAATTAAAGTGTAGGATTACTAGCATAAATGCATCAATGGTTGAATTCAAACAACTTAAGAACTATGTCACAGTAGAAACTCACTTCATCCTCATCAGAATCACTTTCAGAGCTGCTGCTTTCTTTTCCTTTTTTGGTTACAGCAGCAAACGAACCATTCTTAGTGGCAACTGCAGCTTTTTTATCTGAAGCGGGAACTGTCTTCACAGGTTCCTACACAAATTTTTTTTAAAAAATTACATTCTCATTGCCAGCATGACAGTGAGAGAAACAATTGTGAGGAAGAGATTAAGCTATGAAACGGCCAGTGTTATGTTTGTCAAACTTTACATCATCCGAAGAAGATTCTTCACTACTACTTGACTTTTTTTTCAGAGATTTTGCCAATTTACTCTGCTTCTTTGGAGGAACTTTAACCTGCAACATCAAGTTTCTTATTTTCAGAAGGTAGGTACTTGATTGTTTCTGCCAGTGAGTTGGAATGAATTTTAATAAAGACTACAAGGGGAAAAAAATAGAATGAGTAGTTAAAGCATTCATATTGGTTAACTCATTGGGCATTACAGTAATGTTAATCAATATTAGTTAAAGCAGCAATAAGAAATAAAGAAAATAATCACCAGCAAGCTATCATTGTATTAAGTTAAACCAGCTAGATTTTTTATGAGAGAAAAAAAAAACAATAAGCAAGGTTACGCACTTCTTCAGAGTCAGATGAGGAATCATCTTCTGAACTGCTTGTTTCTGGTTTCTTTTTCAATGGGGCATTCTTAAGAGCCTTCTTAAGGTTCCTGATGTCCCCCTTTGGAACAGCATTCTCAATTTCTTTCTTCTGCTTCTTTGCACTTCCTTCTTTCTCTAAGGTCACTTCAGCATCCCTCTTGCCTGGATAATGAAACAATCAATCGAGATTTCTGAATAATATAATGTAATAAAATGCGGGAGCAATTTATACCCATACAATTGAAATAAAGGTCGAACCTTTTTTACCAGGCTTTGCAGATACCGCTGGAACGGCTGGTGCAACCTGGAGTACATCAGTGCTCAATTAGTATGTTGACACATTTTCTTCAATAACTGAGTTCAAACTTTCACATTACCTCAACATTGGTTTTCTTGCTTGACTTGCCCATCTCAGATGCTTAGAAAAAGAGAAACTGTAAGCCAAAACAGCAGGAAGCAGCCATCAGACATGTCAATTTACGATCTTGTTGTACTAGAACTCGCTAGAAGTGGCAAATGGGTATCTTTAAAATTAAAAAAAGGGATAAAATATCAACCACTTCAAAAGAAGGGAATGCATATATCAGAAAAGCATAGCTATGCATACTAAATTTCTACGGAATCGATCTGATCGCTAGCAGACCCATGGCCGTCATTATCAAAGATAGAAATTTGCAGGTAGAACAACTAAAACCGCCGGCACAATCTAGTGTATCATAACAACGTTCTTCGCATAAAATAAACCTCCAGCCAAAACTGGACAGGAAAAGATTTTTTTTTTAAAAAAAAAAGAGTTAATATTTAAAACTACACAAACACAGCATCGGCCAAAGCGAAGTGAATCAGAGAAGTTTGAACAACACAAGCCCTAAATTCTAGTCAGATCGCTCACCTCGTAAGGGAAGAAGACGAGTAAGAGGAACCCGGTGGCGCAAGCGAGCCCTCGATTGCTAGGGTTTTGAAGCGTCAACAAGGGTTTTATAGAGGCGGAGTGCGAATTGCTTCCACATAGACATTTTCTAGACACGTAATAATAATATATAAAATAATTAGGAGCTAATGAAAAAAATTTAGATTTAGGTTTTAATAATAATAATAATAAGAGTCTATAAAACTAAATAGAAGAACAAAATAACGGACTCGAACTCAAATGAGTAAAGTGTTGTAAAATACCACTCATATTTAACTTTTTATATCGAGATCGGTATTAAAAGGATCATTAAGATAATTAATTTATTTTTTTAATAAAATTAATATGATATTATCATTTTGGGTTGTGAGATCTTTTTCTATATCCATAAGATCGATATTAAAAGGGTCGTTGAGATAATGAATTTATTTTTTAATAAAATTAATATGGTATTATCATATTGAGTTATGAGATTGAAATTTAGTATATTCAAGTATGTTTTATGCATTGGTTATTATATTAATGGTTAATAGTCATCTGTGATTTATCTCCCCCGTATTCACCTATTTACCTAGGAACAAATTAATAGAGATGTTAAAATTAATTAATTCTACCCTGAGTTGATCGGTATAAGATATAATTGTTAGTTTAAAGTGAAAAAAATGGTCATCCACGGTAGAGATGGAGCATAGAAAAAGAGAATTGTAAGCATGGAGCATAGAAAAAGAGAAACTGTAAGCCAAAACAGCAAGAAGTAGTCATCAAACATGTCAATTTACGATCTTGTTGTACTAGGACTTTTCAATTTTCAATTACAATGGAAGAAGAGCGCGGAGGTGTGTCATCTCGACCTCGGAAAGGAAAGAAAATAATGAATTCGCGGGAGGAGGACCCCAACATTCAATCCATCGATGATGAGATCGAGCATCTTTCGAATCCAATACTCGAAACACAAAAAAGTACTAATGTAATTACTTCTAAGGTTCGGAAACTTCCTCCTTTAAAGTCTTCTATTTTCATTAAACATTTTAAGAATGTCACTCTTCCGTCGAGAGAAATACGTGCAAAATGTAAACACTACAATAATTCCTACAAATTCCAAACTGGCGAAGCACCTGACAGAATTTGAACTCGACTGTTCTCAAACACAATTATCAAGATTTTTCTTCAACTAGCGGTAGTACCGATTTCGATTTATTTTTATATTCGAATAATAAATTAAGATAATCGTTAGCTAAATTTGTTTTCGTATAACATTTTTTTTAGTTTTAGATCTAAATGCATATTTGAATATTTTTGTAAAGAATTTCTTAATCCACATGCTAAATGTGTTTCTATAACTACACTTACTCATACAATTAAAAAATTAATAAAACAAGTAAAAAAGAATTTAATTGATGAATTTAGTAAATTAGATAATAAAGTTTCTTTATGTTTCGATATTTAGAGTGATCATTGGCAAACACATTCGTATATGGGTGTGACTTGTCATTGAATCGATAACTCTTGGAAGCTCCAAAAAATATTGTTAGCTTATAGAGTTTTTGATTAATTACATAATGATCATAACATTGCACAATTATTATGTTTAATTTTAGAAAAATATGACTTAACTCATAAAATATTTTCAATATCATTAGATAATGCTAGTTCCAATACCACTTGTATAGATGATCTAAAATTTGTTTGTCAACCTATTATTAGAGGTTTATTTTTTCATATTCGTTATGTATGTCATGTTTTAAATTTATGTGTTCAAGATGGTTTAAAAATTTTAGAAAGTTATATTAAACCAATTAGAATTGCAATTTTTTATTTATAGTCTCATCCATCTATAATGAAACAATGACGTAGATTTTGTAAAACTAATAAAATGAGACATACAAAATTTCCACGTGATGTATCACCACGTTGGAATTTAACATACCAATTATTACAAGATTCATTTCAATATGAAAAATCATTATGTTCATTTTTTGTACACAAAATACTAATACTAATATATATTTATTTTCATAACAATAGAATTTTTGTGAAATTTTTAAAGTATTTAATGATGCAACCGAATAACTTTTCGGTGTTTATTATATTATTCCACTGCTCAATTAGTTTTAGATTTTTTTAATATAGTATTAGCTTTAAATGAACATATTAATAATGAATCTTTATCTCTTTGCATCTTATCTATGAAAACTAAATGGGGAAAATATTTTTATTTTATTCCTAAAATTTATTTAATTACATTTGCTTAGATCCTAGATTTAAATTAGAATTTTATAAGAAATGTTAACTTATATTACGATGCTTTAATTCTAATTACAGATTTTTCTTCTCCTGATCTAGTTAATATTATATATAATATTAGAATTTATTTATATGATATTTATAATCAATATTATGTAAAATATGGAATACAAATTAATATTTCTAAATTACAACAAACTACCAGTAGTAATTTAAAACTTAGAAAAGTATAACTTTTATTAAAAGAACAGATAGAATGTCCACGAGGATCCTCAAGTTCCACGCAGAAACTTAAGAATTATTTTATGACTTATTTTGATTTTAATGAAGCAGATACTGAAAATTTTGATAACTCAAAGCGGTGGTCACAGAAGGCTCAAAGCTTTCCCGTCCTCTCCGTGATCACCAAAGAAATTTTAGCTTGTCCAGTGTCAACTGTTGCTGTGGAGCAGACGTTCAGTGGTGGCGACAACATATTAGATGAACGACGATCAACTTTGTCTCCCGACTCATTGGAAGCCTAAGCATTACTAAACGATTGGACCAGAGCGGAGAAAAGAATGCAAGGAATGCAACTTTCAGATGATGAAATTGAAGATTTTGATACTGAAAGAACGAATACGACAGAAATGGGAAATGGAAGTGAGTGATAATGTAAACGAATTATATAGGCTTTGATTCCCCTAAGGGGATACGTAGACAACTTAAATAAGTGCAAACCCTTTTTCTAATAAATTTTAATTTGTAATTTGTAATTTGTAATTTTTAATGTTTAATTTTTAATTTTTAATTTATAATTTTTTAACATAATAATCTTGAATCGTGACGAACCGTGAACCAATGGTTCCTAATCGTGAACCGTAACCTTCTTGGGTGGTTAAGGTTAAGGGTCGACCTGCTTGGAACCGTTGAATCGACGATTCCAAACCGTCGGTTCTGAACTGTAGTCAGGTCTACTCTCATTCTCCTTGGTATTTCTCCAAACTATTTCAGTGAAGAAACTTAAATTACTTGTCCATTAAGAAAGTTAAATTACTTGTCAATAAAAAACAGACATTACCAATTTACCATCAATGGAAAATGAAGTATAAGGAAACTGTTACGCAGTGATAGAAGTTAAGTTTGCGCATAGAGACATCCAACAGTAGCAATTTATCAATTTATATTTGATCTGAAGTTTGAGAAGAACCACCATTCACTAGATAAACGGGCAATCCATGTCATACGAATCTCCTTATTCACTTGTTCCAAAATTTCTTCAACTCATCATCAGTGCGGCTACAAAAAAAGACATCCATTAATAGCTTATTAGACTCATAAAACATGAAAAATAATTTATCAATTTTTTGCCCCCTTAGGGCAGTGCGATGGTTGAGACATGAGATGTTGTCAAATGAGGTTTTGGGGTCAAAACTCGATATGTCTGAGTATGCCTTCCCCCATGCTTTGACCACCTACACTAATGACTAATAGTCACTCGTAATTTACCTCCTCCGTGTTGACTTAAGGACGGATTGACAGGGATATTGGGGCGGACGAATGCCTTTTACTACTTGATAAGCAATGTTTCACCCCAGGGCATAGTCGAGTTGATTATAACATGACATGTTTGTAGAATTGAACAAGAGTCGAATCTTAATAAAATTGAGGAATTACCCTCCCATATGATGACGTATTTTGATTTTCTGATTTATTATCTCCCAATAGTGTGGAGCGGTCGGTTGGTGATGAATTTCACCTCTTGCAAATTGATGAGCAATTTTTCTTCTTCGATCGTAATGGAGCTTTTCTTCAATCTGACCTGAGCTGATTCAGCCAGTGCAACCGGAAACTCTTCCCCAATCGAGACAGGGCCGAGTTCTTGTTGATGAGGGGTCATTTCCCCTCGTCGTGCACCTTATCGGGCTCCCTTAAAATATCATCCTATGCAAAGCTCAGAGTCCTTCTTCATCTTCTTGTCGCTGAATTCATCGAAAGAAATAGTAATCAGAATGCACAATCCAGTGGAGTGCAATTAAGATTTTACCTTTGATCTCGAGTACGTGTGAAACTTACATAGCTATTGAATTGCATGCGGAACGAAGTGGAATAAATGTTTATGGCAGAGCCGACCCTAGCACAGGGCCCCACCTCCGTCGTCGCCAAAGTCGCTGCCAACAATCCCAAGTGCCAGGATGTTTTCACCTTGGCAACATCGTTCACCTCCTCGTAGCCATCTCGCCTTCAAGACCGTCGAAGAGCACAGAAAGTACTTTGTGCCTTCCAAGACCCTATCTGTCCACTCCATCGTGCTCATCAACAAGTTCGCTGCTACCTCCCCTTCCACCCTCGTTGATGGCCCGGAGATGGCCCCCCTCTGGCATCCCCAAAGAGGCCAATCGAAGACCAATCAATTCCACACAATCGTCTACCGTCGCCTTAGCCAAGATCGACAAAGATGCCCATAACCAAAGCAGCAGCAACACATCGTTCCCCTGGAAACCACAACAACATTCTTTGTCAACATTCGACAATCAGCCAGGGAAATGGAGGATCCAAGTCCCAAGGCTTACCTGAAGACCATGGCAACCAAGGCCCTGTGCAACTAACCAAGGGCAACATCGACATCTGCAAGAGCATCATTGAATCCCGAGCCCTCCTCTGCTTCGTCATCTGCTTCGTCGTGCTCCTCAAGAAAGGCACAAGAGACGTTCAATATAATTCCGCTATGGTGCTAATGGAAATAGTCTGCACGACCAAGCACAATGACGATCTCCGACGGTCCGCGTTCAAGTTGAATTCGCCAACATCAGCCATCATCGAGCAGTTCCTCCAAATTGTGGTCAAGGGGGAGTTCGTTGACCTACTCATTGCTAGTGTCACAACTCTGGGCTACTTGTCACGGACATTCTGAGCAACGGAGAAGAGGATCATAGGTCCGTTGGTTCGCCTGCTGGACGACAAGGCAGTGGTGGTGTTGAGAGAAGTGGTGGTGGCACTAACCAAGTTCGCGTGCACTGAGAACTATCAGTCTATCAGCATGTCAGCCATTCCCAGGCCATAATTGATTCCAACGAAGTAGTTGAGGCACCTTGTCCGGCTAGTCTACCACGACGAGCAGATGCATCTTGAAGCTCTGATTCTTTTTTGTTACATCGCTAAACATGTGTTCGACAGCTTGGAGCTGGCGAAGGTTGACGTTTTCAACACGCTCTCTTGGGCATACAAACAATCACACTTGGTTCAAGATGAGAGAGTGGATGAGCTACTGCAGGACGTCAAGTCTAGATTGGAGCTCTATCAAGTAAGAAAATTGTGAGGATGATTTTTGTTCTTGTTTCTGATCACCGTGTGACTTTGCTATCACATGTGATTTGAGATGCTGAAGCATCTATTGTAATGTAAGATAAGACGGTTGACAATAGATTCAATATAATTCAAACTTATTCATACACGGAGAGCTATCCTTTGATTAAAATGAGTGTATATCATATTCCTTTCACTTTTTCTCTATTTAAACCTATGCATTGCTTTTATTATTTTTTTTTATAAATATAAAGGATTCTTATTTTTTGCACCGGTCCTTTAAATCTAGGGCCGGCCTTAGTCTATGGTTGGAGAGCTCCTTCCAATGGACTCAACTCACCCCTCGCTGCGCTACTTCTCTGCTGTTGGACTCCGCTTGCTTTAATGCAAATTTATACACCCAATCGGTTCAGTAACCAGGCAAAAGGAAGAATAATGAGATGCCATAAAAAAAGGTCAATTGATGTATTTTTTTGCATTATGCATGCAATTGCAGGTCCAATGATTATAGTCAAAAGACTCAAAACAATGCATAAATGACGCCTGTTTCATAAACGAATTGATTCTTTTTGGACAAGAAATTAAATGATTCCATTTTCGAATTAAAGGGAGTCAAAATTATTTGTTTTCAATTTAAAAATAATTTATTTTTAAGGAATTAATTTATAATAATAAATTTCTAATTCATTTGCTTCAGATGTCACGAGTATTTTCTTCATTTACTTGTATATTCTTGAATTGAACAATAAATAGGCAGATAATAATAGGGCTGGACATTCCTAAACTAAGCTTAGTTACATGTTTTTAATTAAAAAATTAATATAATATAAATTTAATATGTTAGATAAATTAATTTACAAGAATAAGAGGACAACCTCCTAGAGAAATGAAATGTTTATAGCTGAATAACTTAGCCGGAAATAGCTGAACCGCGCTCATCACGACGGTCCATTAATTTGCATTTAAACATGTTAAACAATAATTTATCAATCTGTATAAGAAACAAATATGAAATGCAGAAACTAATAAAAATGCTCAGTTATTTTTACTAGGTTTGGGTCCAGCCAAACTAACCGGTCCGATCAGTTCACATAATTAATTACTTCTACGTAGACCCGAGCCTACATAATTTTACTTAAATAATATTTTTTATAAAAATGAAATATAATTTTATTTATCTGCTGGTGCACATCTGTGGGAGTTTGAGGAGGCACGTCCATGGTGGACTCCACTTTCGGAAGATATGTCGGGGACGTTGGGCGAACGTATTCGTTTTGGTCACTTGAGGAGGTACGTCCACGTGACAACGTTGACAGCTGGTAATCATGGGGACGCACCCCTTGGAGATGTCGGCGTACGTCACGCAGGCGACGGCGAGGCAGTAGTATTGTTCAATGATGATAGGATGCGGACGTCATTCCTTCGGTTGAGGATGCCGACGAAGGCGACCGCTGCCACAGCAGCGATGCCGCCCTGCCACGTCTTGATACAACACCGCTGTCGGAGCTTGCGGATGAGGTAGTGGCGGATGGAGATGTTGATGATGTTGGCGGTTGCGGAAATAGAGATGGTGGTGGTGCTAATGCAGATACCGAGGCCCCAGGTGAGAGTGTGGATGTCGTCATGTCGACGTTGGCGGTGCCGACGCCGATGGAGACGCAGTCCTCTTCTTCGAAGATGAGGCAGTTGTCTGTGATGATGCCGTTAGACTTCTCGAAGTGGATCCGTCGACGTTGCGACTGAGGGCAGGGAAGGCAATGCGGACGGTTAAAAAAGAAAATCAAGAATTATTTTGTTCATGATAAAATAAACATATCCATCACGATTCAACGATCTGTTTTATTTTACTAACAATTATTTAATCTCCTAATGTGAGATTTATATTTTTATATTTTATTTTATTTTTTATGCTCGAGATTGATTATGAGGTAGAAAGGTGATTTTTCAATACTCCCTGGATCAATATAGAAAAAAAGTAAATGTCGGATGATTATAGTGGGCCGAAAAATATGCATGAGATTGATTATGAAACATTCGGTCCATTGTTTTTAACTCCGAAATTGCCGAAAAATTATTATAATCCTCTTAAATATTCTCTCGAGAATATAGATTATTTAGAAAAGCTCTAAGGCATAAATTATGCTAACTAGCTATCTTAATTATTCTTAGCAAGCTTTAATTAGCTTTAATTAGCATTAATTAGTTTTAATTAGCTTTAATTATTTTTAATTGCGGTAAATCATTGAGCTGTAATTATATTGTAAATTATTATAAATACAATCTCAATAGGAGAGATCATTACGCCCTCAAGTCATCTCTTTCAAGTGCCCTCAAGTCATCTCTTTCAAGTTGGTATCAGAACCATCATTCCCTGTCCAAAAATTTATTAAGCCAAATTCATGTCTGAACACTCCAGCGAATCCACCACAATTCCTCAGTCCTCCTCACATCCCGCCCAGATAACCACCATCAAGCTGAACGACGACAACTTCTTACGATGATCGCAATCAGTGAAGATGTATATTCGGGGGCGAGGAATGATGGACTATTTAACGGGTGAAAAGAAAACTCCATCGGAAAAAGACCCAATGTATGCTACATGGGATGCCGAAAATTCCATGGTAATGACATGACTTGTAAATTCCATGGAAGAGGAGATTGACGCAAATTATATGTGTTTCCCTACGACATATTAATTATGGGAAAACATAAATCAGATGTACTCTGATTTGGGGAATCAGTCCCAAATCTTTGAGTTGACTCTCAAACTTGGTGAATTGCGGCAAGGAGAAGAACCAGTCACCAAGTATTTCAACTCCTTGAAGAGGATCTGACAGGACCTTGATCTTTTTTATGCATATGAGTGGAAGAATGTTGAAGATGGACAGTACCACAAGAAAACAGTGGAAGACAGTCGTATCTTCAAATTTTTGACTGGCCTCAATGTTGAGTTCGATGAGGTAAGAGGAAAAATCATTGGTAGGAGACCACTACCATCCCTCAGTGAAGTCTTCTCCAAAGTTAGAAGGGAGGAGAGCCGGAGGAATGTTATGCTTGGCAAAAAAGAACCTACGACTATCATTGAAGGTTCAGCCCTTACCTCTACAGGCTCAAACATACGCAGAGGCACTGCCAATCTACGTAAACCAGAAGAAAAGTCAGTTCTGTGGTGCGACTTTTGCAACAAGCCACGTCACACCCGAGAAACCTGCTGGAAAATTCATGGCAAACCTGCCAACTTTAAAAGTAAATCAGGTGAGAAAAATGAACGTATCTTTCCCACTACGAATGAGGCAATGACTACTACCAGCGCCATCACAAAAGAGCATCTGGAGCAACTTCTAGCACTGTTAACTTCAAACTCATCATCCAATACTCCTAATGTTTCTGTGGCGCATACAGGTAACGAAATAATTGCCTTTCCATGTGGTTTCGGAATTTCTGCTCAATGGATAATTGATTCTGGAGCATCTGATCATATTTTCAGGACATGGTGAGTATAATTTTAACAATTTCAATTATCCATGGAGCAGAAATTCCGAAACCACATGGAAAAACAATTATTTCGTTACCTATATGCGCCACAAAAACATTAAGAGTACTGGATGATGGGTTTGAAGTTAACAGTGCTAGAAGTTGCTGCGCTGGCAGTAGTCATTGCCTCATTCGCAGTGGGAAAGATACGTTCATTTTTCTCACCTGATTTGCTTTTAAAGTTGGCAGGTTTGCCATGAATTTTACAGCAGGTTTCTCGGGTGTGACGTGGCTTGCTGCAAAAGTCGCACCACAGAACTGACTTTTCTTCTGGTTTACGTAGATTGGCAGTGTCTCTGCGTATGTTTGAGCCTGTAGAGGTAAGGGTTGAACCTTCAATGATAGTCGTAGGTTCTTTTTTGCCAAGCATAACATTCCTCCGGCTCTCCTCCCTTCTAACTTTGGAGAAGACTTCACCGAGGGATGGTAGTGGTCTCCTACCAATGATTCTTCTTCTTACCCCATCGAACTCAACATTGAGGCCAGCCAAAAATTTGAAGATACGACTGTCTTCCATTGTTTTCTTGTGGTATTGTCCATCTTCAACATTCTTCCACTCATATGCATAAAAAAGATCAAGGTCCTGCCAGATCCTCTTCAAGGAGTTGAAATACTTGGTGACTGGTTCTTCTCCTTGCCGCAATTCACCAAGTTTGAGAGTCAACTCAAAGATTTGGGACTGATTCTCCAAATCAGAGTACATCTGATTTATGTTTTCCCATAATTCATATGCCGTAGGGAAACACATATAATTTGTGTCAATCTCCTCTTCCATGGAATTTACGAGTCATGTCATTACCATGGAATTTTCGGCATCCCATGTAGCATACATTGGGTCTTTTTCCGATGGAGTTTTCTTTTCACCCGTTAAATAGCCCATCATTCCTCGTCCCCGAATATACATCTTCACTAATTGCGACCATCATAAGAAGTTGTCGCCGTTCAGCTTGATGGTGGTGTTAGAGTGTATACTAAAAGCCTAGCTTTTGGTATAAACATTTATCTAGAAATAAGAATCACATTGGTCAAATATCTACATTTATGATAAATGTAGTTGTTCAATTAATTTATATTGTAGATAACATGGTGTGTGGTGTCACACACAAAGGATCATGTTATCAGTACCTTATAAATTATAAACAGTAGCTCACGACCATAATGGAAAGGAACAAACCATTGGAAGGTCGTAGTGTAATTAGGTATTAGTTTATCTTAACTATATAATTACACTAGTACACTTAGAGTGTATTGAGTAGGACCATTAGAGGTCGTTTCTTTTATACTGACTTTATAAAGAAACAAAGACCTCAGTTATTATGGAAGTGTGTGCTCTTAATCCTAATATAATAACAAGCACATATATTTGATATTTATTTCTTTAATTTATCAATGGGTGAGATTTAGTTCGATGAATCAATAAGCCCGATAAGTTGGGAAATGATATCACTTATAGTGTGTGTTGTTGATTATAGAAGGAAACTGTGTCCTAGTGATCTAGGTTGAGAATGTCCCCAAGAGGAGCTCATAAGGATTGTCATGTTAAACCCTGCAGGTTAGTCCGACATGACGATGAAGTTGAGTGGTACTACTCTTGGAGCTAGATATTAATTAAGTGAGTTGTCGGAACTTACTTAATCAATGGACATTGTTATCTTAAACACAGGGGAGATTAACACACTCATAATAAGAAGGAGCCCAAAATGTAATTTGGGATTGGTGCGTAGTTCAATAATAGTTCTTTAGTGGAATGAATTATTATTGATGAAATTAAGTTGTGCGTTCCGGCCGAACACGGGATGCTTGATTTCATCGGGAGACCAAAACCAATTCCTCCTCTCGGTCCCTATCGTAGCCTCTAGTATATTGAGATTTATACCCACTGCATACCCACCTTCTTACCCATCCAATGGGGCCGGCCAAGCTAGCTTGGAACCCAAGCTAGGGCCGCCAAGTCCAAGTGGATGAGCTGTAAAGGCCACCCAGCATGGGTCCCAAGCTTAGGTGGCCGGCCACTAGAATATTAAAACGGATTTTTATTAAAATTATTTCTTATGTGGATATCATGATTTTAAAAGAGAGTTTAAAAATTAAAAATTTCCTTTTATAGCTTTCTACAAAAGATTAAGAGAAGAGATTAATCTCTTTCCTTATTTGTAGATTAAAAGGATGGTTTTAATTTTTGGTAAAACTTTCCTATTTGTAAATCATCTACATGTTTAAAGAGAGTTTAAAATTTGAAATCTTTCCTTATTTGTTGATTAAAGGAGGATTTTAAATTTTAAGAAAACTTTCTTTTTAACCATGTTCATGATTTAAAGAGAGTTTAAAATTAATAATTCTCTTTTATTAGTTTCTAAAAGATTGAGAAAAGATTTAATATCTTTCCTTATTTGTAGATTAAAGAGATTTTAATTTTAGAGATAACTTTCTTTTATCCACATGTTTAAAAGAAAGATTTTAAATTTCCTTTTATAAACCAATCATGAAGGATTAAATTATTGGAGAAATTTTATAAATTTCGGAGACAAATTAGGAAGTTTTAATTAATTAAAACTCTCCTTGTTTGTAGCTTTGTGGTCGACCATGTAAATTGAGAAAAGGAAAATTGTTTTAATTAAATAAATTTTTCCTTTTCATGGCAAAAGAATTAAGGAAGTTTTAATTAAATTTCCTTATTTGCCAAGACCAAGGATTATAAAAGAGGGGTAGAGAAGGCTTTTTGGTGAACAACCTTTATTATTTCTTTCTCTCTTTTCCTTGGTGTTGTGGCCGGCCAACCTCTCTTCCTCTCTTCCTCTTGGTGGTGGCTGAACCTTCTCTATTTGCTTGGAGCTCTTGTGGTGGCCGGATACTACTTGGAGAAGAAGAAGAAGAAGGAGAGAAAGCTTGTATCCCTTGGAGCTTGGTTGGTGGAAAAAGATCTTCATCTTTTGGAAGCTTTGTGCTTGGCCGAAACTTGAAGAAAGGAGAAGAAGGTGCTTTGGTGGATTCTCATCTCGGAAGATCGTTGTCCACACAACGTCCGAGGTTAGAAGAGGAATACGGTAGAAGATCAAGAGGTCTTTCTAAAAGGTATAACTAGTATTTTTTCTTTCCGCATCATACTAGTTATTTTTGGAAATAATACCAAATACAAGAGGCTTACGATTCTAGTATTTCGAATATGTTTTTCGAAGTTGTGTTCTTTTGTTTTATTTTTCCTTGTGATTTGATTGTTCTTTTCGGTTAACCTAAAGTTATTTTAGGAAATTAAATATTAGATTTCTATAAAAGGTTTTGTCTAGTCGGTGGTGGTTGCTCCCATATTCAAGAAGGCCATGTGCCTCGCCACGTCAGTACTGGGAACCAATTATGGAAATTAATATTTAATGGAATTAATAACTTAAGGTGATTTGGGTCGAACGTGTTAAGTTCCGCAGGAGATCCAAGTCAAAACCTAAAAGAGCAAATAGATTAAGTTTTGGATCAAACGTGTTAAGTTCCGCAGGCGATCCAAAATTTAATTTAAAAGAACACATGGTAGCTAGGAAAAGGTTCAGACCTTTGTACAAAATTTTTGTACAGTGGAACCTCTAGGCTTTCCGAGTAGCAACCAACAGGTGGTTATCTGGGCGGGATGTGAGGAGGACTGAGGAATGGTGGTGGATTCACTGGAGTGTTCAGACATGACTTTGGCTTAAGAAATTTCTGGACAGGGAATGATGGCTCTGATACCAACTTGAAAGAGATGACTTGAGGGCGTAATGATCTCTTATATTTGAGATTGTATTTATAATAATTTACAACATAATTATAGCTCAATGATTTACAGCAATTAAGAATAATTAATGCTAATTAAAGCTAATTAAAGCTTACTAAGAATAATCAAGACAGCTAGCTAGCATAATTTACACCTCAGAGCTTTCCTAAATAATCTATATTCTCGACGGTATTCTATTCTTTGTGAGAGCTATGAGCCAAGACTTGAGTTATTGACCAAGTCTTCCCCTGACCATTCACCATTTTAGCACTGCCAATCGTCTTCCCCGAGCTCCGGTCCTGAAAGGTACAATGAGAGTCACAAAAAACTACACGATAGTTAGAGTCTTTGGATAATTTACTGACTGAAAGAAGATTGCATGTAAGTTTAGGTACATAGAGAACAGACTTAAGATCTATATTCTCAAAAATTTGGACTGAACCTTTTCCGGCAATAGGTGAAAAACTTCCATCTGCAATCTTAACCTTTTTATTTTCAGGACAGGGTGAGTATAATTTTAACAATTTCAAGGAATTGGTCATATGATCAAATGCTCCAGAATCAATTATCCATGGAGCAGAAATTTCGAAACTATATGGAAAGATAATTATTTCGTTACCTGTATGCGTCACAGAAACATTAGGAGTACTGGATGATGGGTTTGAAGTTAACAGTGCTAGAAGTTGCTCCAGATGCTCTTTTGTGATGGTGCTGGCAGTAGTCATTGTCTCATTCGCAGTGGGAAAGATACGTCCATTTTTCTCACCTGATTTGCTTTTAAAGTTGGCAGGTTTGCCATGAATTTTCCAGCAGGTTTCTCGGGTGTGACGTGGCTTGTTGCAAAAGTCGCACCACAGAACTGACTTTTCTTTTGGTTTACATAGATTGGCAGTGCCTCTGCGTATGTTTGAACCTGTATCAATTATTTTTACAAATGAAAAATAATTGGTTTTTTTTTTACCAAGAATGACCTCCTTATTTATGAAAACAAATATCTTAGTTTTAAAATAAAAAAATATTAAAAATAATATTATTTTCTTTTTATCCCTCCGGTCAAGCTTTTTAAATCTCAGACCCATGTTTTCAATGCATATGTTTGATATAAGAAAATATCAAACCTATGCTCATCCTAATATTGTATCATATAAGACTCAGCGTGAATTTAATATTTTTTAATATGCATGATATAAAAAAATATTAGGTTCAGTATGAATTTGATATGGAAACATTAGATATGATATTGGATCATATTAGACTCAAAGTAGATTTGATATGAAAGTAAGTCCGATATAAAAAAATATCTAAGTCCGATATGAAAAAATATCAAAATCTAATATGAATATGTGGATATGATATAAGATCATATCCGGTCTAATGACATAATATAAGAAAGAGGAGATGCATTAGAAAACTGAGAGTTAAAAAGAAATAATATTATTTGTTATTATTATTATTTTTTTAGTTTTAAAATTAGGACATCCGTTTACGTAGGTGGAACTGTCATTCTAACGGTCCCTGACTCTGGTCTCATAAAACTTCAGAGAAAATAAATCACGATTAATACTGGGCAGGATAGATGACTGAGTCAAAGTAATTTTTGGCGCATACCAGGATTTAAGACATCCGTTTACGTGAATAAAGGTCCGATGGAGGTGGAACGGCAGCGGCGGAGCGGGCAGAAGCGGAGGAAGTTGGAGGAGGAGAGCAGCACCGCCGCCGCAACCAGCTCCCACGCGTCTCCGTCCTCTGCGGTGGAGGAAGAGGAGATGGGAGTCGAAGAAATGTGCTGCCATCGCTCCCAGGAAGCGCTCGCCCGCGAGGTCCGGGCCCAAGTCGATGTCCTGGAGCGAGCTTTCTCCTGGCGCCTCGCTGTTCGAGCCGCCGCAAGGCTCACGCCCTAGCCGAACTCGCCAAGAGCGGTTTGCTCGAAGCTTTTATTCCCTTAGAGCTTTGATTTTTTTGTTTTCTTATATGAATTTAAATTGGTTGTGAATGAGTTATTTTTGAGTGAGTTCTGATGGATCTGGGTACTGCTCAGCTGCACAGAGGAGGCTGTGAGCGTGATCGTTGAAGGAGGGGCCGTGCCGGCGCTCGTGAAGCATCTACAAGAGCCTCCGCCTCTGCTGGTAAGGGATGGCAGTGCTAGCGGAGAAGATCGGCCTTTGGAGCACGAGGTTGAGAATGGGAGCGCGTTTGCTCTCGGTCTACTTGCAATGAAGGTATAAAATAGAAACTGCTTTTTATCTGATGCCCAGAATGCTTGTGGTTTTAGTTGTCATAGTTACTCAGATACCGAGTGATTAATGCCATACTGTTTGTGAATATTAGAATCTAAGTATTCTATTTTCTGATTTACACGTAGGTTTCGTATAGTATCCTTACTTTATGCATTTTCTTGGAGCTCGCGAATTAAGGACCTTAAGGTTGTTTGCTGATATAGAATAATGTTCTGACATTTGCTCCATTTCCATTACAAGAGAAATAAGAGTGAGAAAGTACTGAACTAGAGAAGTAGTAAGCTTAACCATATATTTCTATGAATAGCAGACAAAGTTGCCAACAAAAAAAAAAAGAAAGAGATTTGGAATTCAACATCAATTTTATTAAGCAAAGAGCGTTTAATTGAGAAAGGAGAATGAGTTTGAAAGGAAAGAGAGAGAGAAATAAACAAGCCTAGCTTAATCACTCAATTGATAAATAAAATTAGGGACTTTAAGACTAAAGAAACAATAGATGCGGGCCCTCTTCTTTGTTGCAAGAAGTAACAAACTTTTAGTTCAACTTCTCTTTCCTAGTCCATCAGAAGACATCCTTACAGGTATGCTGTTTGGTAGATGTTTCTCAGTCTTCCTATAAGAGGGAGAATTTGATATATATTCCTTGTTATGATTAATGTGATGATGTGTATTTTATTTTATTTTATTTGAATAATGATGTGTATTAATTAATAAACTAAATCACTTTGTCTATTACTGCTTTAAACCTTTTACTATAAATGCATGATTTTTTTTTTTTTTTCATTTTCACTTTACATGATCTTCCTTAAGGTACTTTTCCTTATTTAACAGCCTGAACATCAGCAACTCATAAATGATGCTGGTGCTTTGCCTTTGCTTGTCAATCTCTTAAAAAGGCATAAGAAAGGTTACAATTACTGGGCAGTTAATGGTGTTATTAGGCGAGCAGCTGATGCAATTACTAATCTTGCTCGTGGAAATAGCAATATCAAAACATATGTCAGGTTATTGCACACAAAACTGGCTGTCATTTTGGATGTTTATCCTATAGAATTTTCTGCTTATATTTGTCTTTCATCTCTTTCAGGATTGAAGGTGGGATTCCTCCCCTTGTGCAACTGTTGGAATCTATTGACATGGAGGTGCAGAGGGCTGCTGCAGGTGCCTTGAGTATTTTGGCATCTAAGAATGAAAGTAACAAAAATCAGGTAGAAGTTGAAACATTTCCTCTATTTATTTAGACCTCTGTTTTGCCTAAATTGTTGTTGCAGATTGTTGAATGTAAAGCTCTTCCCACATTGATTCTCATGCTTCAGTCAGTTGATCCTTCCGTTCATTATGAAGCGGTAAGTTAATGCAGAGAAACATATATGACTTAATAGCTCAAACATGTTTACAAAGATTTGAATTGATTTCATGGAGTGTATGTTTGGAAAAACTGATTAGTGTTCATTTATGGGCCATTCTAATATCTTACATGTGTCTAGATGGACGTAGATGCTTTTTTATGTTGCCTCTTTTGGCTACTGTGTCAATCTGCAGCGGAGTAGAAGATGGTGTTTGTTAACAAAGAGTAGGAATTGCAAGGGAGCAAATTATAGGTTTTCCCCCTCTCTTGGCTCATGGTAGTCTATAGAGGGATGTGGATAATGCAAATTATAATTTTCTTTTTTTTTAGAAGTTTAGATTTATAATAATTATTTGGGTAGATTTGCTTATTTTTTAAAATAAACAAATAAGTTTGTTTTCTGATCTGGTAATTATCTAATTTAAAGTATAAAATATTTATCCAAGTTCGATCGAGTTCTTTAGGGTATGAACTATATCTTTACTAAGACATTTTTAGTTTATTTCAATTTTGTTTGAGTTGGAGTCTTAGATCCTCATTCTTCCATATAATCATATTCTTCATAATAAAATTTAATTGCTGAGAGCTTGATTTTGGTGTTCTATTAGTTAGATACAATTTATTTTAAGGAAAACAAATATGTATCTCACTAATATCACGTAGAATTTTGACAATACATTTGTCCTTATAGAGTGGACAATCCTCCTAATATGGAAACAAATAGCAATTTCTTAGAGATAACCTCCTTATTAGTCCTAAGTACTATATATAGATATAAATAGGTGGTAGTTATCAATGGAAGTTACAACCAACTTCCTTATTTTATGCATTGCAATACAAGTGTTATGCTTTCTTGGTTCTTCTAGAATATGTATAAATGCTTTTCTTCTTATGTGGTACCATGGGCTGATGATGTGGCATGGAGATCGTATCAATACCCCCTCCGTCGAAAGAAACCTTGTCCTCAAGGCGGAATGAGGGAAATTGTGCAGCTAGCAAATCATAATTCTCCCAACTAGCTTCTTCAAGAGGTCTATCAAGCCATTGGATTAAGAGTTCCAAAGAGGGGCACCCACCTTCATTGATCCAGTGATGATTCAGTATAGTGGCAGGTGTTAGTAACATCTCCCATTCGGAATTGATAGGAAGCGACGGTGTGTGCGAAGTGTTATGTTGTCCATAAGCGCGGTGTAGGAGAGAAACATGGAAAACTCGATGCACTTTGGAGGAAGGTGGAAGAGCAAGCTCATATACAATTGGTCTAACTTTTATTGTGATACTATATGGCCCAAAGAATCGTGGTGACAACTTTTCATACCTGCTCTTGGCTAAGGAACGTTGTCTATAAGGTTGGAGACGTAAGAAAACCAAATCACCAACTTGAAATTGGAGATCACGTCATTTGGAATTTGCGTGTGACCTCATGAGACTAAGCTTTAAGAAGGTGGTCCTTCAATGTGAGAAGCATAGCATCCCGTGCCATTAATTGGTCTTCAAGATCAGCAATATTAGTTTCACCCTGAATGTAAGATTGCAAGTGTGGAGGATCTCGACCGTAAACAATGCGAAAAGGAGAAGTGTCAGATGAACTATGGAATCCAATATTATATGAATATTCTGCCCAAGATAAAAACTTGGACCAAGAATGAGGCTGTTTAGTGGTTAAACAACGTAGATAAGTTTCAAGGCAGCGATTCACAACTTCAGTTTGTCCGTCAGTTTGCGGATGGTAAGCAGAACTTATACGGAGTTGTGTGATTGAGCTTGAATAGTTGTTGCCAAAAAACACTGAGGAAGATCACATCTCTATTAGACACAATAGACTTAGGAATCCCATGGAGACGAACAATTTCCTTGCTGAATAGGTGAGCAACAGATTTGGTAGTAAAGGGGCGAGATGGTGAAACAAAATGGGCATATTTGCTCAATCTATCAACTACAACCAGAATAGTATCATAACCCCTTGACTTCGGCAGATTAGTAATGAAGTCCAAAGAAATATCCTCCCAAATGTGGTTAGGTATGAGTAGTGGTTGTAGCAAACCCGTGGGAGCTAAAGCTTGATATTTCGACCGTTGGCAAACTAAACAACTTTGAATCCAGGCTTTAACATCATGCTTCATGCGTGGCCAGTAAAAACTTTGTGATAAGCAATGCAGAGGCTTGAGATAACCTCCATGACCAACAGTGAAAGTGTCATGAGATTCAACCAATAATTTTTGTTGAAGTGAAGACTGCTCAGGGATGACAAGCTTGTTTTTGTAGTCAGAAAAATCTGGATGTGTCTTTGTATTAGAGGAAATATCTGTTATTAGGGAATCTGTATAAGGATCTTGTAATAATGCCTGCTGCAGCTCCAGAAAATCCAAAGGGAAAGGAATGACCATTGACAAGAAGTCAGCATGTTGAGGAAGGCATGATAAAGCATCAACTCCTGTTGTAAAATACTGGAAGTAGGCGAATATTAATAAGGGAATTTTCCAGAATTTTTGGAGATTTTGGGAATTTTTCGGAGCTCGTACGGACGAGTTGACGGGGATAAAAACGGGGTCCGGAAAAGCTTGTTTAAGCTACCCGAATTAAGCGAGGAAAAGTTTATATTTATATATCTTTTTCCTTTTATTTTTCTTTATTTCCTTTGCATTTGTCGCCGAAACCGAGCCGTTCCCGCACCTCTTCTTCCTTTTCTCCCCGACGCCGCCGTGCTTCTCTTTGCCCTAACCGCCGGCCGGCGGTTTCTTCTTCCCGAAAGCCGGAGGCCGGTTCATTGTCGGAGCCCTAGCACCGCCGCCCGACCGCCTGCCCGAGCCAAACTCCTCTCCTCTGCTTGCCCTAGCCACCCGACGCCACCACAGCGCGTCTGTGCCCCAGTGCCGGCGCCACCGTGGACCACTCGGTGCCCTAGCCACCCGGCGCTGCCCGACCACCTTCTTCTCTTCTCCTTTCCTCTGCCCTCGGGCCCGAGCACTGCCGACGCAGAAGTTCACTGTGCCCTAGATTTGCAGCGCTGCCAGCCACCGAGATTCCATCTCTTCTCCTTTGGTCCGACAAGCCACCGCCGGACACTCTTGCTCTCGGCCTTATCACGGTGATCAGTAGCCACTGCCTACAGCCGACCCTCTCCTTGTTGCCACTCTAGGTCACGGATTTGGTGGGGTTTTTGTGCTTTGAGGGGTGTTTCTAATTACCGGCAGCCTTCAAATCAGCATCATCAGTGGCTTTGGATCAAGAACAGAGGATTGGAGATTGAGGTATGTGTAGGGTGATTGATACCTGATGTGTAGTAAGTTTGATACCAATTGGTTAAGTTGAATTAGGCTTATGTGTAGGTATTTGATCTTGGTTGTGGATCATAGTATCATTTTGAATTCATGATCATATGTAGGTTTTTGATTACATGATCATGTGTAGCATTGAATTAGGGTTATGTCTAAATTGAATTAGATAATTAATCCTTTATGTAGATCATGATTGGATTTGATTATTTTAGATGGATGATCATGTGCAGGTTTGATTGAAGGTTTAATTAGATAAGTTGGATTGTGGTGATTAGGGTTTTGTCCTAATTCAGTTTTGGGAATTTTATTTAGCTATTTCATTTGGATTTAGTTAAATAAAATATATATATACTGTTTTGACGCAGGACTCTGATTCGAGACGGGCATCTCGACTTGGATTTGCTAGATTGGACCTTTCTATTTTCGGAGACGGGTACTTTTGACTATTTGTCTTTGATATGCTTAGTAATGAAAATAATATGTTGCATTAATTGTGTTTCATACTTGTTTCGGTTAATCACTGCCCAATACATGCTACCCGTTGATTGATTGTTTGTTTACATCTTGTATGGATATGTACCTGATTCCACATGCTCATGGGTAGTGATATAACCATATTTTACCATGTCAGGACCTAGGTTTGATACCTTATATGATCAGATACCTTGATATGATTCATTCGCTTTGGTGCACATTATGATATGTCCAGAGATTGGTTTAGTATATTACCATGTTTAGTGACATGCACCATTCGCATGATTGCATGCTGAGTGATTGATTGCTCCTTTATTGTCGAGCACTTTGCCAGTTTCATCACTGTTCGGTGCTCCGTTGTGACGCTCATGGGTAGCGGGACACAGCGTGGTAGCACGTCAGTTTGACTCTTCCGGTGCTCCGTTGATCCGCTCAGGGGTAGTGTGACGCAGCGTGTAGCACGTTAGAGATTCCTCCCCGTCATAGCGTACCGGGAGATGAGAACATTGCGCTCCCCCATTTATGATTTGGGGTAGGAGTACGTATGTACTCCGACAGCATCCTGTCCACTCGATCACTCATCAGGAGTAGTGTTGCTGAGTACACGGTTGTCACAGCCCTACCCACTCGGTCCCACTGTTGTTGTGAGTCGGCTGACTGGCGTCAGGGGTGACCATGACATTGGCATCATATGCATGATGCATTTATTGTTTGTGTTTGTGTTTGTTGCACTTATATGCTGCACATTGCTTGGATACCTTGATTGACATGCATACAGGTCTTCTATACCTTTCGGACTGTTTGTCCTTATACCGGGTCCTGGTTAGTACAGATTCTCTCCTGTCTTCTTCGGATTGCATTTACCTTTATCTTTATCAGGAGACTGTACGCATGATTAGTGCTAGGTGTTATTTCTTTACTTTGCATATCAATTGTACCTGCTGAGTGTTGGACTCACCCCGCCTCCATTGTTGATATTTTCAGGTTGATGCTGTCAGGAGAGAGTTCCAGTTGCTGGTCCCTGCAGACCTCGAGGATGTGATTGGGTTTTTGTTTGGTTTCCTTTTCTGTTCTAGACTATTTGAACTTGTTATGTTCTGGATTTATTTACTTATGGACATGGTATAGATTTTATTATATCGATGGATTTGGATTTGGTTTTTATTCTACTACATGGACGGCAGAAGAGGTGAGTTCGTCGGATTTGAGCTTTACGAGTGTAGTGGTGTAGGGTGGATTTCGAGTCAGAGTATTATTTTACTGTTTAATTATCTTAACTGCGTGGTTGTGACAGCCAGAGGCTGAATAGATTATATATAACTGCGTGGTGATGTTTTATTTTGTTGTTATTATTCCAGCCGCCTGTGGCTGAGGTATTTGTGAGATGTGGAAAAGTTTCAGATTGTCCACCGTACAAGGGAGATGCTGCCGAAATTTTCTCGGACAGGGACTCCTCTGGGGCGTGACACCTGTATTTTCTGCAATTTTTTTTTGTAAATGATGGAGAAATCAAACGACAACAATTTCAAGAGAAACTGTTGTTGTTCGTTTGTCGTAAGACGTTCGAGCAAAACCTTGAGACTACAATGATCAGAAGCGGCAAAGAAATGCCGACCCAACAGGTAATGCACCATTTTTGTAATGCCAATACCAATGCCAATATCTAACTCACGGTCGTAAGTAGATTTGGGTCTGCTTGAAAAAGATAAACTTTTGCTGAAATAAGAAATAGGATGTTCATGTTGGGAAAGAATGACCCCTATACCTTTTGATGATGCATCACATTCAATAGCATTAAAATCAGGAAGATGAAGAACTGAAGTAGATGTAAGGGTATGTTTCAGTGTTTGAAATGTTGCAGTAGCTGCTAAATGCCAGTTGAAGTTATTCTTCTTCGTGAGATCAGTTAAAGGTTTGGCAATTAGACCATAGTTCTTGATGAATCCCCGGTAATAACCTGTGAGGCCAAGAAAGCCGCGTAGCTCCTTCACAGAGTTTGGTAAAGGCCAATGATGGATAGCCTACAATTTATTCGAATCCATCTATACACCCTTGCATGAGATAGTATGACCTAAGAAGAATAGTTGGGATTGATGAAATAGGCATTTGGACATTTTAGCATAAAAGGAATTGTCCTGCAAGAGCTGGAAAGCGATGGACATATGTTGTTGGTGTTGTTCAGTATCAACACTATACACTAAGATGTAAAAAAAAACCAAGATAAACTTACGTAAATAAGGCCTAAATAGCTCATTCATTGCTACTTGAAATGTAGACGGAGCATTCGTAAGACCAAAGGGCATGACAATAAACTCATAGTGCCTCGAATGAGTCTGGAATGCAGCTTTGAATATATAGTGCATTCAGATCTGATGATAGCCAGAGCGCAAGTCGATCTTGGAAAAAATGGTAGCACCATGTAATTCATCCAATAATTCATCTATATTGGGGATTGGATATTTATCAGGGATAGTAATTTGATTAAGATGCCTATAGTCCATACACATGCGCCAAGAATGATCTTTTTTTTGCACTAAAAGTATGGGACTTGCAAACGGACTAGTACTTGGCCGTATAAATCCTAATTTCAATAATTTGGCCACTAGTGATTCAATTTCCGTTTTTGAGAATGAGGATAGCGGTATGGTATGAGGTTTGGTGGTGTAACCAATGGTATTAATGGGATAGAATGTGAGTGGTGTCTAAAGGGCGGAAGCACCTTAGGTTCATGAAACACAGCCTCAAATCGGTCTAATAAGTAGTCGACTGGACATGCGGTAACCCGTGGTTTGGTAGGAGTGTTGGCAGGTTGTGCTTTAGTTGTTGTAATCAGTGGCTTGACAAATTTTGTAGGTTGCTCCTTAGCTAAATATTGGAATGTAGCCTCTGAATAAGATGGTGCTGTTACCCCCTAAAGTTTGTACTGTTTGCCATCTACATAGAAAATCAAAAACATCTCATTCCAATTTGCTTGTACAGTATTTAAAGATGCTAACCATTTTATTCCCAATACGAGATCTGCGCCTCCAATCGAGAAAGGATAGTAATCCGGGAGAATACTCAAGCCCGATAATTGCACTTCAACTGTCTTACAAATTTTGTTGCAACATATGATTTCTCCATTACCAATCTGCAGACCAAATGTAGGCGTTGATTGTATCGTCAATCAAAGGTCGTCGACTAACTTGTCATATATGAAATTGTGCGTGGAACCACTGCCAATGAGGATCAACACTGGACGACCATAGAGAGTTCCTTGTACTTTCATTGTAGTGCCGTAAGAACTACCTAGAATAGCATGAAAAGATATTTCTGCCATGTCGTCCTCTCCTCCCTTTATTTTAGTTTCATCTGGTTCCTCTAACCGGATAACCCCATCTTCATTATTAGGAATTTCTAATAATGAAAATGAAGTTGGTTCGTAGCGATGTCTGGACTGAATTTTTCATTACAATGAAAATAGAGGCCCTTGTCTCATTGTGCTTGTTTTTCTGCATCCCAGAATTTTATTGGTGTAGTGGTGTTAGAAAGATGAGTCGATGGGGAAGACCGATTAATGTTGAAGTTGGTATTCTGGCGGGGAATGTAATTGATGTTGTTTCGACCATGCACAACCACTATAACACCCTTGAAATTTCTATTCATCTTTAACTTTGTTTCATATTCCAAGGCTAGACTCATTGCTTTATAAACACTCCGAGGTTTGTGGATTCGAACATCAGTTTTTATTTCCTCTTGTAATCCATTCAAGAAAACGCCTATGAGGCAATGTTTTGGCCAATGTTGTACATGCGCAACCCTTTTAACAAATTCCTGGCGATATTCTTGAACATTGTGAGTTTGTAAAATACTATAAATATGTTCATCAGGATTTTGAAATTTGGTCGGACCATAAATCTCTTGTATGGCTTGAACTTCCCAGTATACCAATGACCGCTCAATATTGATCTAGGCGAATAGATCTAATGCATCACCCTATAAGTACATGACAGTCACATCTACTTTCAAGTTCTTAGGTGTTTGGTAATAATGAAAATATTTTTCTGCTTTTAGAATCCAACCTCTAGGATCACCTCCCTTAAACTTTGGGAAATCCATTCTGGTGTGATATTACATGAAAAATTACGCTCCCAGGAATTGTCATATGGATTGAATGTTGTTGATCATCATTCTTGCGGCTTGTACCACTCATCGTAGGAATGTGGGTTTGTGATTTGAGAACAACCACATCAGTAGCTAACGCATCTAAACTATTAAGTTTATAATTGATAGCCGAAAGTTGTTGTATGATGGCCTCCGGTATTAGCGAAGGAGAGGAATGTACAACATTGTCGGTTGTATGGCTTGAACTTCCCAGTATACCAACGACCGCTCAATATTGATCTAGGCGAATAGATCTAAGGCATCACCCTCTAAGTACATGACAGCCACATCTACTGTCAAGTTCTCAGGTGTTTGGTAATAATGAAAATATTTTTTTGCTTTGAGAATCCAACCTCTAGGACCACCTCCCTTAAACTTTGGGAAATCCATTCTGGTGTGATATTTACATGAAAAATTATGCTCCTAGTAATTGTCATATGGATTGAATATTGTTGATCATCATTCTTGCAGCTCGTACCACCCATCATTGGAATGTGGGCTTGTGATTTGAGAACAACCACATCAGTAGTTAACACATCCAAACTATTAAGTTTAGAATTGATAGACGAAAGTTGTTGTATGATGGCCTCCGGTATTGGCGGAGGAGAAGAATGTACAGGATCGTCAGGAATCGGAGTTGATCGAGTATTCACCATTGTGGTAGCAGATGTGGGTAAGGATTTTGATGGCTCTGATACCAAAATGTTAGATACAATTTATTTTAAGGAAAATAAATATGTATCTCACTTCTATCACGTAGAATTCAGACATTTATCCTTATGGAGTGGACAATCCTCTTAATACGGAAACAAATAACAATTTCTTAAAGATAACCTCCTTATTAGTCCTAAGTACTATATATAGATATAAATAGGTGGTAGTTATCGATGGAAGTTACAACCAACTTCCTTATTTTATGCATTGCAATACAAGTGTTATGCTTTCTTGGTTCTTCTAGAATATGTATAAATGATATTCTTCTTATGTGGCACCATGGGCTGATGATGTGACATGGAGATCATATCATATTACTTATCAGAGCAAAAATTTGATTCATATTTTATATGTGTCTGTATGTGTGTGATAGCTAACTGATCCATCTACATGTTTAAAATGGATACCAATCTATTCAAGGTGTTCTCAGTTTATGCTGAACTCTAATTTTATAATCAGCAAAGCTTGTTTGAGTTAACCACTGGTGCTTCTTGGTCTAATGTGTATTCAATATGTAAATGAGATCTCATAATCTGTGGTACTTACACTTGACCTTTCAACACAACATGGATGCAAATATGAAATTTGAATTTGAGCACTAGTGCTTCTTATGAGTTGCAGTTTGCATGTTGCATGACTTAGTCAATGTGTATTCAGTATGTAATTGGGTTTTCATAATCTGTGGTACTCGCACCTGCCCTTTTACCCCATTGTTAAACTTGTGTTGCCATAACACAACATGGGTGCAAATATGAAATTTTAGTTAAACCAGATGAACACACTTGTGAGAGTAAGAGGAAAAAAAGATGGAAGAAAACCTATGTGCAACTTGTGCTATGCTGGGAGGAAATGAAGTTTGGAAATGTCGTGTGTGAGAAGTGAAGATAATACCACTGTTATTCGTGTTGGAGGAAACGGAGCAGTTATTAAATGCCTCCATTAAATGAAAGGGAGTGTTGGGTGAAAGGGAGACTGCAGATGACATTTAAGCATAGCTGGTACCTTTCAAGGTGGGAGCAGTTTGTATAGAGGAAAGGGAATTGCTCGCATTAGGAGCGTAGGGAGAACTTGCGTGTGAAGTCTTCTATGGACATGAGCTAGGGTTATGTTGGTTTGGGTATTTGGGGTAAAGTTAAAATGGCATTTAATTATATCACTTATTTTTAATAATTTATATTTGGCCATATAACTTGTATTAGTTACATAAGAACTTATATTTATTTAGCTTTTTTTTTTGGTTAAATGGTAAGCGTGTTATATAACATATAAATACTGTTGTTTAAATTTGTTAACCCTTTCTAAATTTAGCAATTCACAAACAAGGTAGTCCTAGTGTGTTGGTGAGATGCTCAAGCCTTAGATCTATAGGAGCATTGCTTTTTAAGGGATTTATCTATTCTAATGATAAAACTGATTTTTAAAAATTCTAAAAATAGAAAATTTTGAGAAATGTATAAAAAGTTTTATCCTAGAATTTTAAAGATAATTTTTGAAAATTATTTTGCAATTTAAAAATCCTAGTCTATTAAGCACATTCCTAATTTACGACGTAAATTACTAAACTCACTTTCAGGAGGGGTTTAGTGAATATGTCAGCTAAATTAGACTTGGACTCAATGTATTTGAGTTCAATATCTCCTTTAGTGACATGATTCCTGATAAAGTTATGCCTAATTTAAATGTGTTTGGTTCATGAATGATGCACAAGATTTTTTGTTAAATTAATTGAGCTAACATTATGAATTAATACTATTACTTTTGTAAATTTTAAATTAAAATCTTTTAAGGTGTGCATCATCCATAATAATTGTGCGACACATTCTCCTATAGCTATATATTGACTCAGTAGTAGATAGGGCAACATAGTGTTGCTTTATACTAAACCAGCTGATAAGCGATGGACCCAGTAGTTGACACCCACCACTTGTCCTCTTACGGTCTAATTTACAGCCAGCGTAATCTGAGTCAGAATAGCCTATTAGTTCAAAATTATTTATTCTAGGATACCAAATTCCTACATTTGATGTTCCTTTAAGATATCTAAAGATTCTTTTGACTTGAGTCAAATGAGATTCTTTAGCATAGATTTGGTATCTAGCACACATACTAACTGCAAATAAAATATCAGGTCGACTTGCAATTAAGTACAGTAGGCTACCTATGACACTCCTATAGTATTTCAAATCAATTGGTTTGCCATTAGGGTCATCATCTAGGGTTGTGTTAACTGTCATAGGTGTCTTTATATCTTTAGTATTTTCCATTCTGAATTTTTTAAGCAATTCTTTAATATATTTTTGTTGATAAATATAATTACCTTCATTTGTTTGTTTGATTTGTAATCCTAAAAAGTAAATTAATTTACCTACCAAACTCATTTCAAATTCTTGTTCCATTAGAATTATAAATTCTTGTAAAAATTCTGAGTTAGTTGATCCAAAGATTATGTCATCTACATAAACTTGGGCTATAAAGATATCCTCTTGGATTGATTTGACAAATAGGGTTGGGTCAACTTGACACCAGATCCTTTGGATATTAGGTAAGAAGTCAACCTTTCATATCATGCCTTAGGTGCTTGCTTAAGTCGGTATAAGACTTTTTTTAGTTTAAAGATATAGTCAAGATGGTCGAAACTTTCAAACCGGCTGACCTACATAGACTTCTTCTTTTATTAGTTCATTTAGAAAGACGGATTTAACATCCATCTGATAGAGTTTGAACCCTTTATGGGCTGCATAGCTAAGTAACATTCTAATGGACTCTAGTTTAGCTACTGGGGTATAAGTTTCATCGTAGTCAAGTCCCTCTACTTGAGTAAACCCTTTAGCAACTAGCCTAACTTTGTTTCTAGTGATTTCCCCAGTTTTGCTTAGTTTATTTCTGAACACCTATTTTGTTTCTATTATCTTTTTATTTTTAGGTGGTGGTACTAAGTCCCAGATTTGGTTTCTCTCAAATTGAGCTAGTTCCTCTTGCATAGCTATGATCCAGTCTGGATCAAGTAAGGATTCAACTATAGTTTTGGGTTCAATTTTTGAAATTAGAGATATTTGACTTAGGTTTCTAAAGGATGACCTAGTCTGAACCCTTAGGTCTGGACCATCAATTATTTGGTCAATTGGGTGATTTAGGTTGACTCTTATGGTTTTAGAAGGTTGATTCACTTGAAGGTGATCTTCTTCTTCGTGATTTAAAGATTCACTGGTTTCCTCTTGATTATTGTTATCTCGAACAAAATCAATTGACTGAATCTGAGTTTGTTCTAGGTTTTGGTTAGGCTCTTCAAATTTCACATTTGAGGTTTCTTTAATTCTTAGTGGAACTTTATTATAAATTGTATAACCTCTACTGTTAAGTGAATATCCTACAAAAGTTTCATCTTCTATTTTAGAAGTAAACTTTCCTAAATGTTCTCTTGTGTTTAGTATGTAGGTTGGACACCCAAATACTTTAAAATATTTGATATTGGGTTGTTTATTGTAATATATTTCAAAGAAGGTTTTATTATGAGTTTTATTTAGTGTGGTTCTATTTTGCACATAACATGCTGTACTAACATCTTCTGCCCAAAAGTATTTAGATAAGTTGTATTCATTTAACATTGTCCTAGAGGCTTCAAGTAAAGTTCTATTTTTTTTCTACAATTTCATTTTGTTGAGGTGTTTTGGGACACGAAAATTCGTGATGATATCCGTTTTCAAGATAAAATTAGTTGAAGTTATGATTTTTAAATTCACTTCCGTTGTCACTTTTAATTCTTTTAATTTTTAGATCTTTTTCATTTTCAACTTGTTTACAAAAATTCGTAAAGATTTCAAATGTTTCATCTTTATTTTTTAAGAATTTTACCCAGGTAAATCTAGAATAGTCGTCTATTATTATTAGATAATATATAAGCTACTATTTATTGATTTGACCCCATGAGAGTCAAATAAGTCTAAGTGTAAAAGTTCTAGTATTGAGTTTGTTTGAAGTTGATTAGTTGACTTGTGAGTAGATTTTGTTTGTTTTCCTTGTTGACAAGCATTACAAATTGTTGAGTCTAAGTTAGGTAATTTTGGTAATCATCTAACTAATCCATTTAATTTGCTTATATTTCTGAAGTTAGTGTGTGACATTCTTCTATGCTATAACCAAGTTTCTTCCTTTTGTGTTAAGTAACACTTTGAAGAAGTGGTTAGGTTAATTGCATAGATGTTATCTTGTCTTAACCCTTTTAGACTTATAGTAGGGTTATCTAAGTGCTTGATTAAGTATTCCGAAGATAAAAACTTAACCTTATATCTAGTGTCACATAATTGACTAATACTAAGAATATTATACTTGAAATTTTCAACAAGTAATACTTTTGTAATAATAAAGTCAGTTCTAAGTTCAATATTACCTATATCAATTACCTTGAGTTTACCGTTATTCCCAAAGGCAATTGTTCCTAAGCTTTTGTAGGTTAGTTCAGTGAATTTGGTGTGATCCTCAGTCATATGTTTGGAGCAACCATTATCCAAGATCCACTTGATTTCCTACCATAGGTAGGAGTTAAGATTAGTTTAAGTTTGAATTTAATTTTACTTGAAATGATTTTAAGTTTAACTGTTTAGTTAAAGTTTTTTTAATTTTTCTTTGGTTAAAACAAATTTTTAAAGTAAACATAATTTTTAAAATAATTTTTAAGATAAAATAATTTTTAAAGTAAAATAATTTTAAAGTTAAATTAATTTTTAAAATAATTTTGAAATTGAATTTTCAATTTAGTTTTAAATTAAAGTTAAAATAATTTTTTAAAGTTAAAATAAATTTTTAAAATTAAAATACTTTTTTGAAAATAGTTTTTTAAAGTTAAAATAGTTTTTTAAAGTTAAAAAGATTTTTTTTAAATGAATTAATTTTAATTTTAAATTAATTTAATTTAATTTAAATTTTGATTTAATTTAGTTCAGTTCGATTTGATTTGAAGTCCTTAGTCATCTCACCCGATCTACGTTTTCAATCAGGGAAATCTATAATTTTTGTGAGATGAAGTTGAGTTCAATTTTTAGGGTTTGGCTTAACTTTGTGTTAGATTTAGGTTTAGCTTTGGGCTCAGCAAACAGACATATTTTGGATAAATTTCTGGGCTATGGTGAGTCACCTGAACATCATTAGAGTAATCATGCCTTCGAGATTTTTTAAATAGTCCTATTCACTAAACTTAGTACGAAACCTTGGTCTAACTAGTTAGGATCCATAAGGGATAGCTTCAGTTAGTTTCGCTCAGTCAAATGCACCAGGTTGAAGCCATATCTTTCTAGACATGCATAGACTGAGCTTCCCTAAGCTACTATCATCCAAAACTTTACCAGTACAGTAGGTCAAGTTAAACTTAGTCCCTTTTTAAACTAATCCTAATTACCCTACCGAGTAGGTTATTTTTGGAGGTGTCAACTAGTTTGGAGCCTCCCCCTTGTTGGTGCAACATCCCTCAGGTCAAGGTTGACCTGGTTGACCAAGCTTGAGTCTTGGTTTGGGTTTCGATGTTTGACAATGCAAGGTTGATTGAAGAAAGTCAAGTAGGTCAAGATTGACTGGATACTTGACTGAAAGTCCTGGTGAGTGAAGCCAGGCAGAAGGAAGTCCTGGTGAGTGAAGCCAGGCAGAAGGAAGTCCTAGTGAGTGAAGCTAGGCAGGAGGAAAATCCTGGTGAGTGAAGCCAGGTGAAAGACCTAGTGAGTGAAGCTAGGCAATTGGGAAAGTCCTGGTGAGTGAAGCCAGGCATGAGAAATCCAGATGGGTCAAGGTTGACCAGACATCTGGTGAGAGTCCAAGTAGGTCAAAGGGATTGACCGGATACTTGGCACGTGGAAGAAAAGTCCAAGTAGGTCAGAGGGATTGACCGGATACTTGGCAAGAAGAGAAAAGTCCAAGTGGGTCAAAGGGATTGACCAGACACTTGGTGAGAGAGTCCTAGCTAGTCAAGGGTGACCGGATGCTAGGTCTTATGTACCAACAAGTCATGGTTGACTAGATGTTGGTTTAGGGGGCTTTGGACTTGGTTTTGGGCAAAAACCAAGATCTGGATTGATCAGCCGATTGATCCAGCAGGTTTGGATTGATCCAGCAGGTTTGGATCGATCGCGGATCGATCCAGAGCTTCGATCGATGATCGATCCAGCAGATCCGGATCGATCCGGTGAGTCCTCGTGAACGCCTCCGGATCGATCCGTGGATCGATTCAGAGGTCCCAATCGATCGGATCGATTGGGAGCTGCTTATGCGCGATAAGCCCCGGATCGATCCACCGATCGATCCGTGCTATTCCGTAGAAGCGCCGGATCGATCCGTGGATCGATCCAGCCTCCCGATCGATTAGAGCATTCCAATCGATCATGGGATTAGCGTCGATTTAAGCCGCAGGCGTTCATTTCCTTCAGAATCTCTTCACCGATTCAACTCAGATCTTCACCAGCTCCTCCACAGCTTTTCTCAAGCTCGAGATCGTCAGTTCTTGAAGGTTCTTGGAGGCTCTTCCAAGTCAAGAGGCGGATCAAAGCAAGAAGAAGAAACTAGGGTTAGGGTTTTTGCACTCATTGTAAGCTTGTAAGCTTGTATTTCATTACCTTTCCCTTTCTTCTTGTATTGAGTCTTGTAGGGCTTCTCCGCCCTTGGTAGTTACCATAAAGGAGAGTTTTATTAGTGGAGGGTGTGTGTGTTGGTGTGGATCCTTGGATTAGTCACCTATTGTGAGGTGGATACCAAGTAAACCAACCGTGTTAGCGTTGTGTGATTGTTTCTGTATTTTCCGCTGCGCATTTTTGAAGAAACAAGCAACGCCGAGCAACGAGCACGCGACGAGCTATTCACCCCCCCTCTAGCTACTTTTGGTCCTACCAAGTGGTATCAGAGCAAGGTCGCTCTTCACCGGAATCATCGCCGGAAGGGGAAAACAAAACAAGCAAAGCTAGAGGGTGAAGAAGTTGAAGCAAATTCATCAAAAGTCAAAGATTTCAAGAAGCTCAACTTCAAGATGCAATTCCAAGATGGACTTGGATTTGACACAAGGGTGGCTCCACCGTACACATCCACAAGCTTCGATTCTTGGAAATCAAGAATTGAAAATTTTCTTATGATGGAGATAGAGCAATGGTTTGCTCTAATGGAAGGTTTCAAAGCTCCAACAAACTCCAAGGGCAAATTTCTCAAGAAAAGCAAATGGAGCTCGGAGCAAATTCAAAGGTTGGAGGCAAATGACAAAGTGACCAAGCTTTTGGTCAATTTATTGCCAAGCACCATCCTTTGCAAAATTGGAAAATTTGAAGATGCAAAGGAGTTATGGAGCAAATTGGCCAAGCTTCATGAAGAGATCCCCTCCACTGTACAAGATCATGAAGAATCGAGAGAGGGTGACTCTTTGGGGCAAGACCAAGAGGAGGACTCCGAGGTTGAGAGATGCTCAACCTCCGAAGAAGAGGAAATCCAAGAAGCTTCATCCTCAAGGGAATGTAACGAAGGGAACAAGGAGAGAGCATACTCCTTGTTTCATATTCAAGATGATGAAGCCTCCACCTCTAGGATTGAGGGGGAGCAATCCTTGGTGACGCCGGATCAAGAAGAAGGAGAAGCTTCTACATCCGGGTCAAGAGACGAAGAGGAGGAAGAAGATTCTACCTCCACAAGTCAAGAAAAATCAAATGGAGGAGAATCAAGGTCCGATCAAGAGGAAGCTTCTACCTCTGGATCCAAAGGAAAAGATGCCACCCCTACAAGCAAAGGTATAAATATTTCAATTAATAATAAAAATCATATTATATGCTTTGAATGTAGGGAACATGGGCACTACAAGAGCAAGTGCCCTAAATTGGCCAAGAAGAAGTGCCAAGTGACACAAAAGGGCAAGGTGAAGCCCAAGGAGACCAAGCCCAAGGAGACCATCCCCAACACAAAGAAGAGCAAGGAGCATATTATATACTTCTCTTGCAATCAAAAGGGGCATTACCGTAGTCAATGCCCCAAGGGGAAGAAGATGGTCAAGGCTCAAGGAGGCACTAGTCAAGGGGGAGCCTCCAAGGTAAAGAAGAAGGTAACATTTATTGAGCCTACCCCTTTACATTATGGTAAAAAGCATGATAGTTCTAATTTTTATCATTTTAATGCAATTTACCATAAGAATAGAAAGCATGAGGGCTTTAAGGAAAAGTATGTGGCCCTACATGCCAAAACTACCCAACCTAAGGTTAGGAAGGTAGATAGACACTTGGGCGGGAACACTAAGGATAATAGATACATGCCTAAGAACAAAAATGCTCATGGATCAAATGAAAAATCAAATACTAAGGACTTAGTGAGAGAAAATCAAGTCTTAAGGTCAAGACTTGATAAAATGGAAAAGACCCTAAAAAGGATGGAAAATATCCTATTAGGGCAAAATGAGCATAGCCTAGGTCTAGGAGCACAAAGGTCATCCAACGGCCATAGAGGTTTGGGATACAAACCAAAGGCTAAGAAGGATGTGCCCTGTTACCATAGAGTTCCATATAGTTATGGAACAAACCCTAGGTCTAGTGGTCAAGCCAAAAATACTAGGGAAGTCATCCCTAAGAGTATTTTTGCAACCAAAGTGACTAAGACTTCTAAGAAGTCTAAGAAATTCACTAACAAGGTCACAAGGGAGGCTATCCCTAGAGTTGACCTAGAAAAAGTGACCAAGGCTTATAAGAAGCCAAACAAGGTCACTAGGAAGGTATTTAGGGAAGTTATCCCTAGTGAATACCTAGAGCATCCAAGGAGCACCAATAGGTGTTGGGTTCCTAGGAGCATCTTCTCTACCCCATAGATGGGTTAGAGAGTGTCAACTCCGATTAAAAGGGTAGTTAACCCAACTTTGAGGAAATTGACACTCAAGGAGCATTTTTAAGGTTTTTGTTAACCTTTGAAAATGAAATGGAATTATTATTTACTCCTTGAAAGAGTAAAATGTGCCTAATGGTGGAAAAATTGATTTTATCTTAAAATGGCACAAATTGAGAAACCTTGAGAAATACCAAGTTGGGATTTTGGTATTCTCTTGGAAATTTAAGGCAATCCGGGCCTTGAATTAATTGGTTACTCTTGAGGAAAAATGGAATATGCCAACATTTGAGGATATTCTTAATTGTTAAGTGGCATAAACAAATCAAGAGAAATAGAAATATCAATATAGGTTTTGGCATTTCTTTGAAGCATTTAGGGCAATCTAGGTTAAATTTTTTTAATTAAAACAAGTAGTATATTTAGACTTTAGCTAAGTGGTTAAGGATACTTAGGTAGGTAATCTAGGTATATTTTATTTATGTTAAATCTTGCCATGATTGATTGCCCATTATATGTCATGACATCATATTAAGTCTTGTATCTTTACATTCATGTTTTATTATGAAAAATACAAAAATACCATGTCATGCCATACATATATCATGTAGCTATAGGAATCTTTCTTTTGAAAGCTATTTTATTTTGATGAATGCCATAACATTATTATGCATTAATTTGGTTTCCTTAAATTTAAGGACAAATGGCATTAGTTCAACAAGTGGCATTTGTTTACAACAAGTGGCATTTGTTTAACAAGTGAATCAACGAGTAACATCCTTGGTGGATGTTTACCACTCAAAATGCCTAGATAAATTTGCATGAACCCTAGATTAGGGAAAAATCAAAATATACATCTCACAAAGACCTATAAGATGACTTGTATGTGTTTTGTCCACAATAGATACAAGTGAGATGTTAGGATGATGAACAAAACTCAACATATTGATTTAGTGCATTTCTTTGAGTTTTAAGTTCATCAAAACACATAGTTATGTGTTTTCCCATCATTGGGAAAGCTAATGTACAAGTCATGTGCATTAAGCCCAAGGAACATGGTGGGATATTGGTTTGAAAATGTTTTCAAAATGATTTTGGAAAACCTTGGTGAAGGCTATCTTTTGATAGTAATCACCATTGAATAGTTAGACACAAACTTGAAGAAAACACTAAAGTTTTTGCAAGTTTTCAAGTTTGTGCCAATCTTTGAAAATATGAAGTATTTTCATAGAAAACTATTTTTCCTTGATAGTAAATGCCCTAAATAATGCCTACACGAAATTTCATGATTTTTGGATTTTTGTAGAATTTTCTAGGGATTTCTGAAGTTAGCTGATTTTGAAATTCAGCAACTATCAGAGCTCCGATCGATCCATGGATCGATTGGAGTGCCTGAATCGATCCATGGATCGATTCAGAAGGCAAGTCTCCCGCGAGCAGAAGCTCGCTGGATCGATCAGCCGATCGATCTAGGAAGTCTGAATCGATCAGTGGATCGATTCAGAAAGGTTCAATCGATTGGAACCCAACTCCAATCGATCCAATTTGCTGATTTTGGCTGGGAAAGCCCATTTTCAGCATTTTGAACCTATTTTAGTCAAGGTAATTATTCCTAACCCCTCAAAATACATATGTTTACATAAAAAGGGGTGTTTTCATGTGAAAACAAGGATGGACCGGTTAAGGAAGGCTAAGTTGAAGTTTAGGTTGAGGTTTGTTTCAGATTTTGAATATTGGAACCTCAAAACTTCTACAATAGGGTTTCCTAAAGTTTTAGGGATTCCAAGTCATTGTTGGTGCAATGACAGAAGTTACCACCATGTCTTTAGGGGGAGGGACTCTTTAAAGGCATGAAAATTATTTTTCATAAACCTTGGAAGGTGGTTAACCTTCCGTTAAGTGAATAATGCTCAAGGATGGGCATTTGCCTACATTGAGGAAGAATGTAGGGTTAAGGATAAATGAAGGGTATGAGACCTTCCTTATCGTGTTGATCACAACGAGTGAAGTTGTGAACAACGATGAGCAACTCTTCAGGGGGAGAGTTTTCAACAAGTGAATTTGTTGATGTGTGCCCAAAAATGGGGCATGGTTTGATGTGTGCCAATAGGGGGAGAATGAAAGGGAGTAAGTTAGGCTTTTATTACCTAGAGGGAGTTTGCCCTCTTAGGGGGAGAATGAAGGGCTTAACTTATGTATTCATTACATAGTGGCATGAAGAAGGTTTAGGCTATGGGATTAGCCTAACTTACATGTGGTATTGTAAGTGATAGTGTTGGTATTGTCAAACATCAAAAAGGGGGAGATTGTTGGTGCAACATCCCTCAGGTCAAGGTTGACCTGGTTGACCAAGCTTGAGTCTTGGTTTGAGTTTCGATGCTTGACAATGCAAGGTTGATTGAAGAAAGTCAAGTAGGTCAAGATTGACTGGATACTTGACTGAAAGTCCTGGTGAGTGAAGCCAGGCAGAAGGAAGTCCTGGTGAGTGAAGCCTGGCAGAAGGAAGTCCTAGTGAGTGAAGCTAGGCAGGAGGAAAATCCTGGTGAGTGAAGCCAGGTGAAAGACCTAGTGAGTGAAGCTAGGCAATTGGGAAAGTCCTGGTGAGTGAAGCCAGGCATGAGAAATCCAGATGGGTCAAGGTTGACCAGACATCTGGTGAGAGTCCAAGTAGGTCAAAGGGATTGACCGGATACTTGGCACGTGGAAGAAAAGTCCAAGTAGGTCAGAGGGATTGACCGGATACTTGGCAAGAAGAGAAAAGTCCAAGTGGGTCAAAGGGATTGACCAGACACTTGGTGAGAGAGTCCTAGCTAGTCAAGGGTGACCGGATGCTAGGTCTTATGTACCAACAAGTCATGGTTGACTAGATGTTGGTTTAGGGGGCTTTGGACTTGGTTTTGGGCAAAAACCAAGATCTGGATTGATCGGCCGATTGATCCAGCAGGTTTGGATTGATCCGTGGATCGATCCAGCAGGTCTGGATCGATCCGTGGATCGATCCAGCAGATCTGGATCGATCAGTGGATCGATCCAGAAGATCTGGATCAATCCGTCGATCGATTCGGTGAGTCCCCGTGAACAGAACCCCTCTGGATCGATCCGTGGATCGATCCAGAGGTCCCAATCGATCAGTGGATCGATTGGGAGCTGCTGTTTATGCGCGATAAGCCCTGGATCGATCCACCGATCGATCCAGGCTATTCCAGAAAGCACAGAGGCGCTCTGGATCGATCCGTGGATCGATCCAAAGCCTCCCCGATCGATTGGGAGCATTCCAATCGATCGGGATTCGACCGTTAGCGTCGATTTAAGCCGCAGGCGCTCATTTCCTTCAGCATCTCTTCACCGATTCAACTCAGATCTTCACCAGCTCCTCCACAGCTTTTCTCAAGCTCGAGATCGCCAGTTCTTGAAGGTTCTTGGAGGCTCTTCCAAGTCAAGAGGCGGATCAAAGCAAGAAGAAGAAACTAGGGTTAGGGTTTTTGCACTCATTGTAAGCTTGTAAGCTTGTATTTCATTACCTTTCCCTTTCTTCTTGTATTGAGTCTTGTAGGGCTTCTCCGCCCTTGGTAGTTACCATAAAGGAGAGTTTTATTAGTGGAGGGTGTGTGTGTTGGTGTGGATCCTTGGATTAGTCACCTCTTGTGAGGTGGATACCAAGTAAACCAACCGTGTTAGCGTTGTGTGATTGTTTCTGTATTTTCCGCTGCGCATTCTTGAAGAAACAAGCAACGCCGAGCAACGAGCACGCGACGAGCTATTCACCCCCCCTCTAGCTACTTTTGGTCCTAACACCCCTGAATTATGGATCTGGGTTAAATTTTAGTTTTTGGTTTATGTCGATTACTTTTATAATTGTAATCAACTTGATGATAGTTTAGTTTTATTTTGGTTCTACAGTTATTTGATTTTGGTTTAGTTGATTTAATTTTATAGTTAGAATTCTGAATTGGGTTTTTGTATTTTACATAATATATTTCATTTTTAGGTATATAAGATTTATTAATTCCTACTTGCGTGGTTAAACATGCTTCTGGAACCCAAGCTTTGGTTTATTTTTTATTTTGCGTTATTAGTGATATTAATGATTTATTTGAATTTAACTTGTATCCAAGTCCAGATTTATTGTAAACAGCCTTTTGACTGTTTAAGATAATATCTAAATTTTTAGATCTAACTGTAAATTTTTCTAACAACCCTTTTAGTTTTATGATTTCACTTTTTAGTGTTGAATTTTCCTCCTCAAGTCTTAAAACCTGATTTGGATTTGATTTTTCAATTTGTTCCTTGAGTTGTTGGTTTTCCTCAAGGAGCATTTTATTTTGATTTTCAATTGCAGTTAACTTTCTATCTAAACATGCAATAATTTTAAAAAACTTTTTATTTAAATAGAAATTTACCTCACGGGGACCTTCGGAAACGAGTACGAACTCGTGGCTTGATTCGAGTTTGGACTCGTTTTCCGATCCTAACTCACGAGCCATCAACGCGAGGTGACTTTGGTACTTCTTCTTTTCGGCTTCTGATTCTTCTGAAGACGAATCGTCCCATGTTGCTTTAAGTGCCTTCTTCTTGGTTGTCTTTGATTTGTCGTTCTTCAGTTTTGGGCACTCGTTCTTGTAGTGACCCTTCTTGTTGCATCCGAAGCAAGTCACGTGTCTTGGTTCAGTTGTGGAGTTGATCTTTTGCAGGTCCTTCCTGCTGAAGTTCTTCTTTCTCCTGGTGAATATTTTTCTTATCAAGTTCATCAGGTACTCTTTGTCTTCTGAATCTTAGTCAGACTCATCTTCAGGTTCAGGCTTGGTCATTGTCTTTTCCTTGGAGGAACCTGCAAAAAGAGCGATACCTTTCTCGGTTTGGGCGTTAGTTTGCTTGTGTAGCTCAAGTTTACAAAACAACTCATCTAACTTTAATTTAGAAAGATTCCTCAAAATCTTATAGGCATCCACGATGGATGCCCACAATGCATTTCGAGGAAACACGTTTAAAGTGTACCTGATCAAATCGTGGTTCTCCATTTGGTGACCGATAGTGTGAAGTCTATCGAGGATATCCTTGATCCTCGCGTGGAGTTGACTCGCGGATTCTCCTTCCTGCATCTTAGTATTAAATTTATTTAAAAGAAGGTCTCGTTTGGTTATCTTGGCGTCGCTGATTCTCTCGTGAAGTTCGACGAGTTTGTCCCATAGTTCTTTTGCGTTCTGGTGTGGTCCCACTCGGTTCAGTTCTTCCTTCGTCAACCCACATTGCAATGTGTTGAGTGCTTTGAAATCCGTTTAGACTTTCTTCTTCATGTCCGGATTCCATTGTTCCGGGTCCAATGGATTTTCGGAGTTGTCGACAGACGCCTTGAGCCACGGGTGACCCTGAACCACTGGTCAAAGTCGGTTTTTAAGTAGACTTCCATACGCTTCTTCCAGTAGGTGAAGTCGTCACCGTTGAACAGAGGTGGACGAACTGTGCTAAAACCTTCGATTTGAGATATTGATCCTGCACACAAGGAGAGAAAAGAAAAAAAAGTATCCGGTCTTGGATTAGTAGTGCGGGATTAAATTAAAAAATAAAATAAAATTGAATTGGTGTTGCACCAGTTCAACTTAATTGCTACGAAAAAAATAATTTTCAAAAAAGTAATGATACCAGTTTGTATTATATCGTAAAACTTAAAATCGAAAAGAAGAAAAAGAATTTCACCCCCTTTGTCTGATCGGTGGTTGCACTAAATCAGAGCAGAACCTGGCTCTGATACCACTTGTTGGATCGTGGAAGTCGCTAAAGTGGGGGGGGGGGGGGTGAATAGCGATCTAAAATTCGAAGCGAGTATGCACTGGAAAAAGCACAAAAGACAATGCTAACACGAACCAGTTTTACTTGATTCGGAGCCTTCGTCGACTCCTACTCCAAGGCCCGCACTCGTTGAGTGTTTTCATTGGGCAATCACTAATAGGTCACAAACAAGATTACAACAGTAAGTATAAGAACTATTAAAACGAAATACTGACAACAATAATAAATAAAACTTGAACCGCAAGTTGTCGGAGTATCTTCGCAGCGTAACAGGGGCAGAGCGCAACAGAGCAGTTGTAGCAGAAGTTGTGTTTGATGCTCCGTGGAGGCCTTCTTTTATAGGCATGCTTTGGACGCCCAGATCCCTTCCGGGCGCTTGGACCGTGACGAAGGTTCGACCAATCAGCGCGCTCTATATCTGCGATGAGATAGTTTTGCCTTCCGGGCGCCCAGATCCCTTCCAGGTGCCCGAACTAACTTTGGGCGCTCGGATCCCTTCCGGGCGCCCAGACCACCATTTTCCTGAAATTCCTTTTCCTGCAAGAAAATGTTAGTCCGAGGCAAAATAAAAGTTAAACTACTCTGCAAAACAAAAGTTAGCACAATTTATAGTCAAACAGAGTAGTAATTAGATTCCGTCTCCTTGAGACCAGAATCTAGTCACGATCTCAACTTAGATTTCCGAAATGGTTCTAAGTTGGATCGACGCCTAAGTTCTCTAACTGGGAATGCATCCTCACCAAATCACTCCCCTCCAGTGACTTACCTTAACTTACCTGCTAGACGTCTGGTCTGTCTGTCAACTCGTCTAGACTTCGTGCCAGCTGACTGGTCAGCTGGACTTCGTGCCAGCTGACTGGTCAACTGGACTTCGTGCCAAACATCCGGTCAGCTCATCGACCAGTCTAGATTTCGTGCCAACTATCAGGTCAACCCGTCGACCTAGTTGGGCTTCCTGCCAGCTATCCAATCGGTCCGTCGACCTAGCTGGTCTTCGTGCCAACTATTCGGTCGGCCCGTCGACCTAGCTGGACTTCTCCTGCACACTTAGTCAAAGTGTTAGATCACAACAAAACTAACTTAACCTATTTTGTCATTCATCAAAATCTGAGTTAGACCGTCAGTGCTAATCGCACCAACATTTCCATCATCACACCTTTATTCTAATTAGACTATCCACAATCATCACACACCATTCTAGGTTAATCAAACGGTCCTCCTCCCATTAAACCCCACGATTGATACGCGAGTAACCCCTCGAAACCCCAACATCACCTTCGGTTGCCAATTTCTCTACTTCAATTTTCTTGCACTTCATCATCTCCGATGACATGTAAGTTGTTGGAATAATTAGCATCAATGATCAAACTTAAGTTTTTATGAATGACAAATGAATTAAAGTTAGATGTTGTATTATCTAATCTCTTTACAGAGTGTACATGAATTGACGAGTATAGAGGACCTGATACCAAGCTGAAGTCTAGATGTGCGTTTCTGGCGGGAAGTCCAGCTGGGTCTACGAGACCTGACAGTTAGTTGAAGTCCAGGATGTTCGATTCCAGACAATTGGCTGGAGTCTTGATGTGCGATTCCGGCAAGAAGACTTGGCGAGTCAAAAGGTAAGTCATGTGATTGCAAATGATAAGTGAGGTAAGTCACTGGAGGAGAGTGATCCAGTGAGAACGAGTCCCGGTAGAGCTATAGGTGCTGGTCCAGTTTAGATCAATTTTGGAAACTTAAATTGAGACCATAACTAGATTCTGGTCTTAGGAAGACAGAATTTAATTAATAATGCTATCTCTATATTGTATTAACTTTGTTTTGTACGTTATATTTTTTTTTGTTAACTTTGTTTTGTACATTATATTTTTTTTGTGTTAACTCTGTGATGTAGGAAATCATATGGTTGAAAAAGGAGCTCCAGGCGTCCGGACTCAGTTCAGGTGTCTGGAGGTCCAAGCATCCGGAGTTGATCAGCCGCCCAGAAAGGGGCCGAATGGGCGACTAGTTGAGTTGAGATGGCGCAAGCTGATTGGCTAGCATACGTCACAATCCAAGCACTCGGAGATGGATGAAGTTTTAGAAATAGAGTTTCAATAAGGCATGGACATGTCAGCGGTCCAAGTGCCCTGGCCAGGTCCAGGAGCTCGAACATGGATAAGTTAGCGACGAAGCAGAATCGGATAGAACTCGATCTAGGCGCCCGGAGGTAGTCCAGGTGTCCGGAGGTGGTCCAGGCGCCCGAATATGCCTATAACAGAGTGATCCTATCTAAAGCTGCTGGGTTCCTGCCTTGTGCCGCCGCCGCCTCCTCTCTGCGTGATGAGTTGGTCTTCCTTTCTGCATTAAGAAGCAATGTTTCTGACAGGATATGTTCTTCTAGCAATTCCTCAAATTTATGTTCGATTGGTTCATTCATCCCCTAGTTCATGACGTACTGTGGCGATTCTTGTCACGGTAAGAAGCTTTTGTGAATTATTTCTCTGGATCTCTGGGTGTGTTTGGTTGATCCAAAAGTTTATTCAATTGACGAAGAAATCTCTCTTTCGTTGGGGATTCAGATGGGTAATGAAGAATATTTGATTGTTGTAGTGATTGATCCAAAAGTTGTTTTGCTGACATGAAAGAATCTTTTTTTTCCCCTTCTTTTATCTCTTTCCATCTTTGAGAATTTTTTTGTTGTTGTAGTGATTGATTCAAAAAGTGTTTTTTTCTTTGGCATGAAAGGATCCTTTTCTCCTTTCCTTTGTCTCCTTTTTCTATCTTTGTGAAAAATTTGACCCCTCTTGTGTTTTTCCTCCTTTCAAGTTTATAGTCAGAAGGAGGAAAGCGAAACAAAGTGAGGAAATTCTCTTTTAGCTGGAAGCATCAGCATTATGGATGAAACGCCTTTCTGCAATTATGCGGTGATATCTTGTTCTTCATCCTTTAGTCAGAAACTTCTTCTTTATGATCTATTAGGCGCTGGCTTGGTTCTAATTGATTGGAAATGATCTAATCAAAGGAGCTTGATTTAGATAGTTAATCGTAAATGCCTCCTTGACAGATGAAGTATATTGAGCACCATGGTAATAGCATTGTCGTTTTGATTATTTTTTTGTATACGAGGAGAGTAACTATGTTGAGTAATTCACAAGCTCACTTATATTGTCTCTTCTGCTAAGATGGGTTAAATCTTCCATCAGCAAGTTTTGGAGCATAGGACCTCCGAGTGGGATGACGACCCTTTCCGAAACTTATAGTAATGGGTTTTAGATCAGGTTTTATGGTACCTTGTGAAATTTTATGGTTTGTTTAGAACTTAGAAATAGCGCTGTTTGATTTTAGAATAGAGTATACTGTGAGATGGCAGTGATGGTGTTTTATGAATTCTATCTATTTTTTACTCATTCAGATTCTAAATAGTATTGTAAATGAGGTCTTTCCCTTTTGGAGAATCATAGGTAATTCATTTCATACAGGGAACTTGAGTGTTCTTTTAAAATTAAGCTAAACAACTGACTGGAACTTGAGGTTGAAGAGGTTAAACAAAGCAGCTTGAGTGTCGGTTGGGTACTAAATAGAAAGTATTCGGGCTTAGAATGTTTATTCTTATAAAAAAACATTATTTAACATTTCCATTTTTTCACTTCGGTGCTGGTAGTACTTTTAATTGATTATGAGATAAGAATGTAAAAGATGCTTTTTACTTAACATCATTTTGTATATTCAACTTACAGAACTACTGGATTTTTTTTTTTTAAAAAAAATCCTTCAGAAGTTCACCTACATCAGATGGTTGATACTTATTACATCTTAGCTACTTTGATGGTTGCCTACTGTATCAATATTATGCATTTGGCAGATATATGGTTATGAGAGAATCCTGAATGAATAGTCAGATATCTGATCATGAGCAGTTGATTATTCTGCAACCTTAGTCTTCGCTGTGATTTGTTTCTGCTACAATGCTAATAGAGGGCAAAGCTTCTGATGATAAATTTTGACAGTCATAGTGATACAACAAAATCCATACTATGAACAGAATGAACAAGGCCGACAGTGAATTTGTAAACATTGAGTAGCTTAAGCCAAGCAGCTGTAGCATGAAATATTTGGTTTTCATTCATCTTGGTATTATCTATTCTTGTAGTCGGAACTGTCATTTCTTCGTTCCCTGGATCCAGTTTGCTTACATTGAGGATCTCAAATTGGATAGCCATCACTGCTACTTCTAACTTGCAGAATTCCATCAGGAGAGACAAATTCCTGGAGGTTCCTCTGATTATTTGGGGTTTGAACAATCAGAAAACCGCACTGGCCAGGGCATGCTTGACTACTACATTCTTGAGCATAACTCTTCTGATGCCTAGCCTTGCTCATCTCTATTCTACAAAGACTTTGATTTGCTAGAACCAATGCCATTTGATAAGCTATTCAATTTTGAAAAGTTCAATGTTCTATGTGATGGATTTGTCCGGGTGGGAGCCGTTTGAGGTCTTTAATGGTAGTGGTTGGAAGTGGACAAAGGAAAGGGATCTTGATCAGTTGACGCAATGCAGGAAAGAGTTGGTTGATGGTACTGAAGTTATTTGGATCCTTTGGCTCGACCATTGGCCAGTTATTGATTATGCAAAGATATCTGAATATCTTGTGGTAGTGGATGAGATAGAGAAGGAAATTGCTAAGATCACATCGAAGATTAGAGATGTAGCTAGGTGGGGAGGTGAGACAGAATTCTAATGCTTCACAGAAGAAAGAAAGTTCAGACAGCTTGCAAGATTGGATGATTCATTGCAAGAAAGTAGAGCAAAGATTGAGCATCAACCAGATATGTAGTACATCAGCCTATGGTGGTTTACCTTGCAGAGGCCGACCTCCTTTTAGAGGATGATTCAATACCATGTGGGTGGAAAGATGGTTTTGTTCCTTTCGAGAAGAAGAGACTTGGAATTAAGGATATGTTCTTTAGATTGTTGAATGGAGTTCACAAATTCGCGCACCGCAGAAACTGGGTATCCATCATATGCATACCACATCATCAAACAACACGGTGAAGCTAAAAATGTGGATGACCGATGTTGCGAACACATTCAAGAAGAAGAAAAAAAAATCACCTTTGTTTTCTTCACATTCAAAGCTATCTTCATCTTGTCGACTAGCCTCTTGGTTTCCCGCAGCCTTTTAAACGCGCTGATGCCTCTTATTCTCTACGACATTGTACCACGAGAAATTCAGTAAGTTTAGAAGTTCAATCAGCACAAAGTTGAAACTATGTAGATAGATAGATAAACTTTAATGTAGATGCAAATTCTTTGAGTAAGAGTGAAGTAAGGAATTATTCTTTGAAGGCGGTGATGTTTTTTTTTCTTCTCTCCTTTAGATTCTTGTTGTCTCTAAAATGAAAGACTTTATTATTGGTGAAGATTGAGTCGCATAAGCTAAGACTATCGTTGAATGACCATAAATACCCATTTAACGATTGGATGCATGTAGTGAGGTATTGTAAATGGAGTCTAATACGGATTATGACGAATAGATCCGGAAAAGTGATATGGTAGTAGGAGCTAAGATGACAAGACGGTCAAAATTAAGATGATGTGGTAGTCTTATTCAAAAATAGTAATATCCCTTCATCTGGTCTGGATCAGTTCCCCAATGTTAAAATCCTTAGGTTAACCAGATCAGGTTTTAATCTGGTCAGAGGAAGGTGGTCAGTCATTAAGCTGACAAACCAGGGAGTATACTGTCTCAAGGGCAGTTAGATCTTAGGGAGGTCAAGTTTAAGGTTGGTCGGTCTTACATTGCGGCTGGAATGATTGATTCATTCTATAATATGACAATCATAAATAATAGCGTGCATGTGCATTTGTTCGTTCTTAAAATCGGCTGAGCATGTATACTCTAATCATAGGAATATTCGACCGGGTTAAAGGCACTTAACCTCATCAATTCTCATATATGTGATGGGTCAAATAAAGGTCGGCCGAGTTAAAGGCACTTAGCCTCATCAATTCCTATATGTATGATCGACCAGATAAAAGTCGGCTGGTTAAAGGCACTTAGCCTCATCAATTCTCATATGTGTGACCAGCTAGATAAATACCAGCCGGGTTAAAGGCACTTTGCCTCATAAATTCCCATATGTGCGATTGGCCAGATAAAGACTGACCAGGTTAAAGGTACTCATCCTTGTCAACCCTTATATACGCAACCAGCTGTCCGAGCTTAATACCCTTAGCTTCATAAATCTTTCCAAGTACATCCGACTAAAGTCCACATGCGCCTGATAAGGCAAAAGATTGATCGGGCATATGATACTTATACTTATGTTATTACTAATCGCCTGAATAGAATTCCAACACAACATATGTTATTATAAAAGGGGTTTTCCGGGATCCTGATACACTCTACCATTCTCCATCGAGTATATTAATGTTTCCAAAATGTGATTGAACAATTTAATTTGACACGGGGCAGTGGAATATTTAGAATGCCACTGAACGGATCAATAAAAGAGGCTAGCTTAAGGACTAGCCAAGACATATTCAGCGCATATTACATCAACCTAATAAAGATGTCGGTTTAAGGACTGACCGAGATATATTCAGTACAGATTACATCAGCCTAATAAAGACCTAGCCAAGCTAGCTTTCACCATCATTCCCTGGAATATAAATATACCAGTAGAACAGACACTGTTAGTAGCCTGCATTAAAAGACAAACCAACTTAGAGTTACAGAGTGATCAGAGAACCCCAATTATATTATTTCTACAACAGGGCAGTTTACCACCTAAAAGCATGTCAGTTCACTTTGATTGGTGATCAGCTTTATAAGCGGGCTTTTTCATGTCATTTGCTCAAGTGCATAGGGTCGGAGGACATATAATATGTAGGTCTCTTGGAGGCCGACAAAAGGGGGTGAATTACCTTGCACAGAAAATGAACACCTTTTTTTTTTTTTTTTATCTTTACAGCTTGTTTAAAACTAATACTTGCATAAAAGGAATTAGCAAACTAATTAAAAAGAGAAAGAGACATCGAGGATTACTTGATTTACAATCAGGGGATTACTAATCCAAGACGTTGAAAGCTCACTATTCAATTTCCTTCAGGCGGAGAAGTCTCTTACAATAATTGAAGCACTCAGTTACAAAGCTAAATAAGAAAAGAAGCGTTTACAAGTGTTGTATTTAGCTACTGAATCAGGGATGTATTTATAGCCCTGATCGGGCCGCCTGGAAGGGTTCCAGGCACCTGCAGGAGAATAAAATTTTATCCACGACACAACGGATCACGACAACTGATAAAGCGATAAACTTTCTGGCCCGGATCGAGCTGATCTAGCCCGCGACCAAGACTCGCACCCTGGGCCTGCCCAGGGTGATTCGGGCGCCCAGACCAAAGTCAACTCCTGATTGACTTTTTATCCGGGTATTCTGCTCCGGTTCCGCTTGCTTGGGTGATTTCAACCATCTGGAATAGGGCTCACTCGAACTCATTTTCCAGCCTTCTCGAGCAATCTTCCACTCTTACTTCTCATCCCTCGGAACCGTCACACTTCCTTCTCGTCCGTCAGTGTACTCTTCCGTAGCGCCTCGTCCTTCGGATGCACCAAACCCACCGGCTTTCTTCCATGTCGTCCTTCTCACTAGCTGTGTTTTTTGCTTGACTTCTTATGCTCCTATGTTCCTACACACTTAGACATAAGGTATCAAAAGATAACATGACCTAACTTGACTTTGTTTATCACATCAAAATTATCACGGGATACTTACAATCTTCCCATTTTTGATGTGAGCAATACAAATTAAGTTAGGGTAAACCAAAAATAAATAATAGAAAACTAGCAAGTATATATTTTGTATTTCAGAACAAAAATATGCAAAAAACAAGTTGTGCCCTCTCCCTAGACTTAACATCTAATTCTCCCCTTTGATCACATTAAAAATAGGAGTAAGCTTAAAATGACTTGGAAATAAATTTAAAATAAAGTCTAAGGGATAAGAATATAGTGACTATCATCCAGAAAAAATAATCAAGTTAAAATTTTGAAAATCTAGATTTTTGTATTTTATAAACAATTTTTGTAAAAAAATAATATTAGAATTATGTTTAATTTAAAATTTTGAAAATTTGTAGAACAGTGAAGCAGAAATATCCAAAGCTGTGAAATTTTTTTCACAAAATTATGAAACTGATTTAATCAGTAATAAATTATTTTCTTAAAAAGGTTATTTTTTTTTTTAAAAAATATTTTTAAATACTTTCAAGCCTCAAGAAATCATGAAAAAATTTCTAAAGATGTAATAGAGCAAGTATTTTTACTAAAAATTATTTTTTAAAAATTGAATAAAAATAGATTTTTTTTAATTTTTAAAATATGATTTTTGAAGAAAAAAATTATAGAAAAATAATACAACAGTCAAAATTTTTTTAAAAAAAATTCTTTGATCGAAAACATGATAAGAGTTCGCAGAAAAATAAAGTTTGCAAAAGTACTTTGAGAATTATTTTTAAATAGAAAAATATAAATTTTGTTAAAAAATAATTTAACGATCAGAAAATTTTAAAATTTACAGATAAGTAATGAAATTCTCTTTCTCCAAAAAATTAACTTCTAATTAATTTCTAACAGAAAACATGCAAAGCCATTTACTTGACAATATTTGACAATAAAAAACTTTAATTCAATTTAAAAGTAAGACGTGTATTTAATTTAAGTATGATTTTAGAACCCAATATATGTTCCTATCTACTAGATTGATCAAAAATTTTTTGGGAACATATTTACATGATAATTTTCTAATTTACCCTTCTGATATCTAAGGTACCAATTGAATCTAAAATCTGAAAGAGTAACATTTGTACATGCAAAAATTTTCAAGTTTTGAATTTGTTCTTTTAAATTATTATTTTCTATTTTAGTTTGTCGAAATCTTCCAATCGATAAGATATTGCTAGGGTTCCTTTTAAATCATTATTTTCTTTTAATAATTTTTTATTCTCAATTTCTAATTTACAAGAAGTTTTAGATAGGATTTTTATAAATTTAAATAACTTATGCGGTAGAGATCGTACCTGACTTACCTTGTCAATTTCATCCTCTGAGACTCCTCCTGTAGAGCTTCTCTCTTCTGACGTTGTTCCCCCTTCATCGATACTCTCAATGCTCATTGCGGAAGAGCTTACTTCGTCTTCTTCTTCTTAGTGACTTGCCATCAGCGCAAGTCTGTCGTAGGCTTCGATCTCTGTTTCTAATGAAATTTCGTCCCACGTCTCCTTTAGGTTCTTGTGCCTTTTCTGGGTTGGTCTCTTGTCTTTGCTTGTGTCCTTATCCTTGTTCTTTAGTTTTGGGCAGTTGTCTTTCACGTGCCATTCTTCATTACAGTAGTAGCATCTTACTCTTCTTTTTCTTCTTTTACCCCGCACTTGATTAAACTTATTAATTTTAAATAACTTTTTAAATTTCCTTACCATGAATGCCGTTTTGTCATCGTAAAGGGATGTTTCAGACTCTTGTTAGTCAATTTTTGCCTTAAGGGTAATGTTCTACATTGTCTTCGTTCTTAGACATGCATTTCTAGATTCATGAATCTCAAATGTTGAAAATAACTTTTCTAAATCACTTACCTCTATGTCCCTAGAGATGAAATACGCATCTACTACAGTTGACAATTATGAAGTTCTAGGAAATGCGTTAAGCACATATCTTAGTGAATCTCCGTTGGTTACCTTTTCTATGAGATTCGTGAGTCCAGTGATGAGCTCCTTGATTCTTGAGTGGAGGTGTGTGACGGTTTCTCCTTCTTCTAATCGGAGGTTGCAGATCTGGTTTCGGAGCATGTCCCGTTTCGTGAGTTTGGCTTCAGACGTACATTCGTGTAGCTTCAGGAACTTCTCCCAAAGTTCCTTTGTTGATTTATAGGAGCCGATTTTGTTGACTTCTTGCGGAGGTAACAACTCAGTAGATGGAATTTGGCTCGTCCATTTGCTACGAAGTCTGCTTGCTCCTTCTTGGTCCATTGACATTCTTCTTTGCCCCTTGGTGCTACAAAATCATATTTCAATATTAGTAATAACTCAATGTCCGTTTTGAAAAATATCTCCATCTTTATTTTCCAAATTGCAAACTCCCCCTCGAACTTAGGCGGGTAGATGCTTAATCTGGCCATCTCTTGTGCTTCGATTAGCGGTTAGTCCTTATGAAGTGTCCTTGCTCTGATACCACTTGTAGGTCCCTCGGAGGATGGTAAGAGGGGGTTGTCTTGCACAAAAAATGAACACCTTTCTCGATCTTTACAGCTTGATTAAAACTCACACTTGCATAAAAGGAATTAACAAACTAATTAAAAAGAAAAAGAGGCACCGTGGATTATTTGGTTTGCAATCAGGGGATTGATAATCCAAGACGTTGAAAGCTCACTATTCAATCTCCTTCAGGTGGAGAAGACTCTTACAGCAGTTGAAGCACTCTGTTATAAAGCTAAATAAGAAAAGAATCGTCTGCAAGTGTCGTATTTACTATTGGATCAGGGATGTATTTATAGCCCTGATCAGAGTGCTTGGAAGGGTTCCAGACGCCTAGAGATAGATAAAATTTTATCCACAACGCAACAAATCACGACAACTGGAAAAACGATAAACTTTTTGGTCTGGGCGCCTAGACCAAGTCCGAGCGCCTAGACTGAGCTGATCCAGCCCGCGACCAAGACTCGCACCCGAGGCGCCCTGGTTGCTCCGAGTGATCCGGACACCAGAACCAAAGGCAACTCTTGGTTTACTTTTTGTCCGGGTCTTCCACTTTGGTTCTTCTCACTTGGGTGATTTCAGCCATTCAGAATAGAGATCATCCGAACCCATTTTTCGACCTTCTCGAGCAACCTTCCGCTCCGGCTTCTTGTCCTTCAGAACCGCCATGCGCTTCCTTCTCATCCGCCAGCGTACTCTTCCGCAGCTCCTCGTCCCTCGGACACACCGAGCCCATCGACTCTCTCTCTCATGCCGTCTTTCTCACCAGTTGTGTCTTTCGCTCAACTTCTTGTGCTCCTAAGTTCCTGCACATTTAGACACAAGGCATCAAAAGACAACAGGATCTAACTTGACTTGGTTGATCACATCAAAACTACCACGGGATACTTACACAATACATTTTTACAAGAGATGCATCAAGGTTCCTACAAAATCATATGGATGGTCGATCTCTCGCTCGGAAGGTATTGCTGGCCGGGTATTTTTGGTCCACCCTGCAGACTGACGCTGCCCAGCTAATAAGAACTTGTTTATCTTGTTAGAAGTATCAAAATATTCCTCATCACCCCATGGAGTTGTTGAAAACTTCTATTGTCTCTTGCCCATTTGATCAATATGGTTTGGATATAGTAGGGTCTTTTCCTTTAGCACTTGCTCAAATTTTTTTTTTTGCTAGTAGCTGTAGATTATTTTTCTAAATGGGTGGAGGCCGAACTATTGGTATATTATTTGTTGGTTTGGGATTTCACAAAAATTAGTCTCAGATAATGGAAGATAATTCTAGGGCAGAAAAATTAGAGAATAGTGTTCAGGCCATGACATTACACAGGTCTTTACATCTATGGCATACCCTCAAAGTAACGACCAAGCAGAAGTAACCAATAGGGAGATCATCCGAGGTCTTAAAACCAAATTAGATCATGTTAGAGGAAGTTGGGTCGATGAGCTCCCTAGTATACTATGGACATATCATATAAGTCCTTGGGAAGCGACGGGTATAACTCCATTTTATCTAGTTTATGGTGGTGAAGCTGTTGTCTCGGTCGAGATTGGCGTGGAATCCAATTAGAGGTGACTGTATGATGAGGACAATAACGATCAGTGCTTAATGGAGCTCGATCTAATAGAGGAAGTCAGAGACAAAGTGAGGGCTCGGTTAACTACGTACCAGCAAAGGATAAGACAAAATTACAATAGAAAAGTTATCCATCGATTTTTTTAGGTCGACGATCTGGTCTAGAAGCGGATCAAACCAGTCGGGGATGTGAACAAGCTAGTGCCACAATGGGGAGAACCATTCAAAGTGGTACAAAAGCTCGCTTCTAGCTCATATTATCTTGAAGATGCAGAAGGCAAAAGACTGGATATGCCTTGGAGTGCAAATCATTTACAGCCCTACCGGGCTTAATAAGTATGCCTATAATTTACTCGTATATTATACAAAATTTCTTACACTTAATGAGAATGCAGGCAATTTATCTGGAGATTCATATAAATTGTAAATTATAGCCCCAGCTTAAAGACCGGGTGAATTCTAAACTCCCTAAACTGTTTGGTCGGGTTATAAGTGAGTATGCTCTCGCGGATCAGATAAATCCAGAGCGGCTTAATGACCGAATTATTTCCAGACTCCCGAACCGTTCGGTTAGATTATAAGCGAGCATGCTCTCACAGCTCAAACAAATCCAGAGCGGCTTAAAGTCGCCTTCAACACTTTCCTTCTTTTTTCTTATTTGGACAATCTGGCTTGTAGTGCCCCTTCTGGTTACAGTCGTAGCAGGTGACTCCAGTCTTGTCCTCCGTCTTCGTTTGAGTCACCTTTTTCAGCTTGCATATCTTCCATACGAGCTTTACCAGTTCGGAAATAGCTTCGTCATCATCTTCTATGTCTGATTCGTCTTTGGACCCGGGTTTGGTTTTGCGATTTACTTTAGCTTCCCGGGTTCTGCTTGTACCTGCAATTAAGGCAATACCCTTCTCGACCGGGCGTGCATTAGTCTGCTCATGCAATTCCAATTCAGAAAAAAGTTGATCTAATTTTATTGACGAGAGATCCTTGGATACCTTGTACGCATCTACCATGGATGCTCACAAGGTATTCCTCGGAAAAGCGTTGAGTGCATACCTTATAACGTCCCTGTTCTCCACCCTTTGGCCGATCGCATGAAGCCCGTTGACTAGTCTTGTATCCGGGCGTGGAGTTGGGTAGCCGTCTCACCTTCCTGCAATTTAATATTATACAATTTATTCAAAATTAAATCGCATTTACTTACTTTAGCGTCGGAAGTACCCTCGTGCAGGTCGATCAGCTTCTCCCATAGCTCTTTGGCGCTTGAGAAGGGTCCAACTATGTTGAGTTCTTCTTTTGTAAGTCCGCATTGTAGTGTGCAGGTTACTTTGGCATCAGGTTCAACCTTCTTCTTTATACTAGCGTCCCAGTTGATGCATGAGACTAGTTCTCCTGTGCCGTCACGTGGAAGTTCGAGACCGGTCTGGAAAATAATCCACATTTCGACTTGCGTCTTGAGGTAGTATTCCATCTGATTCTTCCAATAGCCAAAGTCATCTCCGGTGAAAAGCGGGGGTCGGGCTGTACTGAAGCCTTCTTGGAGAGCCATGAAAGCAGAATCTCGTACACAAAGAAAAACAATGGAAAAGAATGTCCCAGGACTTAATCCTGGATCAGTAGTGCGGGAAAAAGATAGAAATGGAAATTCACGAATTTTGAGAAAAAATAATAAAATAATAAAATATTATTAAAATAATATTAAAAAATATTACCATAAATTTTTGAAAATGCAATAATTTGCTAATACAGACCAGTAGTGAAAAGATGACAGTGAATTTTTTGAAATTAATTTTGGAGGGAAAAAACGAAAGGCGACGAAAAAAATGCTCAAACGGTAGTTGTACCAATTTAGAGCAACCCCGCTCTGACACCAATTGTTGGATCGAGAAGCGCTAGAGAGGGGGGGTGAATAGTGTTCATGGCTTTCACTCGTTTCGGAATCGTAAAACTCGAATAACGCAGCGGAATAAAATAAATGAGAAACACAGAAAGACACAGGTTGTTTACTTGGTTCGGAGCCTGTGGCGACTCCTACTCCAAGGCTCGCGATCGTTGATCGCTTTCTGTGGGCAACACCTATAAGCTCGAACAATGGTTATAGAATTATTACAATCTATTTAAACTGAAATTGTATACCGACAACAAGAATGGGCAATTTCGAAGCTTCGGGTCGTCGGGATCTCGTTGCAGCACTTCGGGATCGTCTCGTTATTAGCTTATAGCAGAAAGATCACTTAGAAGAAGATATCTTTAGCTGCTGGTCGAGACTCTCTTATATAGGGTGTTCAAGGCGCCTTTATCAAGCTCCAAGGCGCCTCTAACCCAAAAATTCGATCCCGATTCAGCCGTTGTCGATGAGGCCTGGTTGCTGCTCGTTATCCATCTGAAGGCGCCTTCAACGCCGCTCCAAGGCACCTTCAAGCAGTGGTCCAAGGCGCCTTCACTGCCCATGAAGGCGCCTCCAGCTCCCGCACGCAGCCAACTTCAGCCTTGCACCCGAGGCGCCTCCAGGCTCCATAGAGGCGCCTCAGACACTGTTCATCCGATGTGTGAGTTGCTTCTTTGTTCCTGCGAAATGTGTTAGTCCCAAACACATACCCTACAAAACAAAATTAGCACAAAATAGGTATACTAAATGAAATATCGACAGTCAATGGACTGCCCGGGTCTGACTTCGGATCTCCAACCGGAAACCCTAGGTCGACCCGACGCCTACTGTTCCCTCTACGAGGAACGCACCCTCACCTACTCCACTCAGGAGATTTCCCTTTTGCCAATTCGGTCCTCCAGACTGACTGGACTTTTGCTCTGCGTCCGATGCTTCCGGTCTTCATGCCTTCATGCTAGATGTCCGATTCTCGACCCACCCAGACTTCTACCTGGTTTACCACACCAGGATTTTAACCTAGGGTTACCACCCCCTAGGATTTTTGCCCGAAGCTCCGACCCGCCAAGACTTTCCGCATAGGATTACCATCCCCTATGACCTAGGGTTACCACCCCCTAGGGTTTTCCATTTACCTAACCGCAGCTCGGACTTTCCTGAAACACTCAAACATACACATTAGATAACAATTAAACTTAACTTTGGATCCCTTTGCCATTATCAAAACTTGGGTTCGATCGTCGGATGCTTCCCGCACCAACAGATTGGAGGCACCCTCAAGTGGATAGGCGAAGACCGTTTTGGAGCTTATATGCGCTGCGGATCCAGCGGTGATGGAGGCGCCCTCAAGGGGCTTAGAGGCGCCTTCAACAGCTTTTATAAGGCGGTCTCGACCAACAGCCTAATCAATCGATTCAAAAGCATTCTTTCTCCAACGCGACGTTCCGGCTAAGCTACAACAAGATCCCGACGACCTGAAACTATGAAACTTCAAATCCTTGTCGTCGGTATAACTTTCAATATTATTTTGTAATTATCTCCTGTAAACATTTGCACTATTATAGTTGTTGCCCAAAGTAAATGCTCAAGGAGCGTAGGCCTTGGAGTAGGAATCGCCCTAGGCTCCGAACCAAGTAAATCTTGGCGTCCTTTCTGCGTGTGTTATTTATTATTCTGCTGCAATTACTCGTAAGATTTTCGAATATGAAAAGTGAAAGCCATGAGCGCTATTCACCTCCCTCTAGCGCGTCTCGATCCAACAATTGGTATCAGAGCGGGGTCGCTTTGATTTGGTACAACCACCAGTCAAGCATATTTTTTCGTGGTGATTTCAGTTTTTCGGAGTCGATCGGAATCAGTATTCTTGCCGTCTTCCGATCCAGTTTTTCTTTCGTAATCAAATTTTTCTCGAAGTTGGTGTAACATCACTCAAGATCGCGTATTAGTTCTCTTGTTTCCCGCACTACTAATCCAGGATCAAGTCCTGGGACAAGTTCTTTTTATTTTTTGTGCACAAGATATTATGTCCAAGAAGGCTATAGCACTACCCGCCCACCGCTCTTCACCGGAGATGACTTCGGTTACTGGAAGGGTCGGATGGAGTCGTACCTTCAAACTAATTTTGAGGTCTAGATGATCATCAAAATCAGTCTTGAACTTCCACTTGACGACACCAGCAAACCGATTTCGTGCAAGAACTAGGATGCAACTCTGATAAAGAAGGTAGAAGCAAATGCCAAAGCAACGTATACACTTAAGTGTGGCTTAACCAAGGAGGAGCTGAAATGAGTCTGCCCATTTTCAAGCGTGAAAGAGTTATGGGAGAAGCTAATTGAGCTACACGAAGGTACTTCTGATACGAAAGTAAGTACGCGTGATTTAATAGATGAATTATTTAAGTTAAATGAGCAGACTAATACTACTACGACCAAGAAGGGTACAACTTTGATTACAGGTACAAGCAGAGCGCGCAAACCAAAAGCAAGACGTAGAACCGAACCAGAGTCAGAAGAAGAACCGGACTCCGACAAAGAAGAGCAAGCAAGTTTCCTCGCTCTACTGGTACAAGCGAATATTGTTGAAACCAAGTCCGAGTTCGAGTTCGAAACTGAGAGTGAATCAGAAACCGAGTCCAAGCGAAGCCACGGATCCGTATCCATTTCCGAAGGACCTAACCCCACTATAAGCTCTCCTATTTCTGGTACTAATTTAGAAAATTTAGTTTCTTATTTGTTAAAGAAATTAGCTAAATCCAACGTCTGGGTCAAGTCACTCCAAAATGAGGTAACAACCCTTAAGGAAGTGACTAACTCGAGTCCTTTGACTGAGTCTATTCAAATTGGAAGTTCAACTCAAATCCAACAACTCGAGGAAGAAAATTTCAATCTGAAAACTCAAGTTAAAGAACTTAAGGATACATTGGAATGATTCATGTTGGGTTCCAATAATCTTAATCTGATTCTTAGAAAATAAAGAGCCGTTTATAATAGATCCGAACTTGGATTTAAGCGTAAACATAAATTTAAATCATATCTGTCAATTTTAAATAGATCAAATAGAAACATAGTCCAAACATGGGTACCTAAGTTTAACTTGGTTAATTAAGTTGGACTAGGTTATTATTGGGTCCCCAAGGATCAGATACATTACCTTGATAAACCATATCGAGGCTATGATCCAGGGGAAGCCAATAGAAAAACTATCTTTATAAATAAATAGAATTGTTTGATGATTATTTTTTTTTATATAAATGCTTAGATTAGGTTAGATTAAGGACTCAGACGTAATTTACACTTGACTGGTTAGTTCTAAGAGTTTTCAAAAGGAAAATTAAATATATAATTTCTTTGAAAGACTCTGTCTAGAAGTGGTGGATGATCCCATACCCAAGAAGGTCTAGTGCCTCGCCACAGCCTAGGAGCTAATCTTTGAAATATGTATTTAATTGATCAATTGAAAAATCTAAGTCTAACTCAAATGTAAATTAATCCTTAGGCAAAATTTAAATTAAAGTTAACCATCTCACAACAACATACAAGGTTCCCTGATTGATAATTTAGAAAAAGGGTGAGATGGACCTAGGGTTAAAATAGTTATTTAATTCTAAATCATAATTAATTTCTATTTAATTCTATAATTAATTTTATAATTATTTTAAAAATCATAATTAATTTTTAAAATCCTAATTAATTTTAAACCATAATTAAATTATTTTTAAATTATGATTAATTTCAAAATCATTATTATCAAAATCTTAAGTTTCAAATCATAATTAATTTTGAAACCTTACTTAATTTTTATAATTAATTTTAAAATAAGTTTCATTTTCAAAATCTTAATCTTAAGTTTCAAATCACAATTAATTTTGAAACCTTACTTAATATTTATAATTAATTTTAAAATAATTTTCATTTTCAAAATCTTAATCTTAAGTTTCAAATCATAATTAATTTTGAAACCTTACTTAATTTTTATAAATAATTTTAAAAGAAAATTTCATTTTCAAGATCTTAATTTTAAGTTTCAAATAATAATTAATTTTCAAATCATATTGAATTTTCAAAATCTAAATCCTAATTAATTTCAAAATCATATTGGAATTAAAAAATCCTAATCATTCAATTATTAGATTTTTAAAATTTTAATTATTTCTAAATGATAATTTATTCTCAAATCATATTCAAATTTTAAATTATTAATTCTTAAAATTTCATTTTCAAGATCTTAATCTTAAGTTTCAAATAATAATTAATTTTCAAATCATAATTAATTTTCAAAATCTAAATCCTAATTAATTTCAAAATCATATTGGAATTCAAAAATCCTAATCATTTAATTATTAGATTTTTAAAATTTTAATTATTTCTAAATGATAATTTATTCTCAAATCATAATCAAATTTCCAATTATTAATTCTTAGATATTCAAAATCTTAATTATATCAAATTAATTTAATATGGAAGATTATTAATTTTTAATATATCTTTGAAGCTTCAAAATCTGAAATGTTTACTTATATTTTAAATTTTGAAATTCAAACTCATATCTCAATTTCAATATTGACAACTCTATCTCACACTCACTCATAAACTGAATATGCTTGATAACCTATAATGAGTGAGATGGAAAATTAGGAAAATATAAAATATTTTTTTTTAAAATACAAGCTTGGACTCTAGGATCCTCAAAATTTTTTAGGCATTAATCAAGGGGGAGTGAAGGGAGTCGAGCTAAGTTATTTTTCAAAAAATATTTTTTTCACAAAAATTCAATTTATTTTTTTTAAAAAATGGAAAATAAATTATCTACAAAAACTAAGTATTTGCTCAAGTATTTTTCAAATCACTTACTTAGCTAAGTATTTTTTTTTGTGAAAAAGAGAGTTTCAAAACTTAGGATTATCAAATTTTATTTACATATTTTAAAGCTAAGTATTAAATTTATCAAAATGTTTTTAAGTTAAGTTTTGAAAGATAAGTACTTGACAACACATTTATTTTCAAAAATTGGCTATGTTTTCTTTGAAAAATCAAGTTAAAATACTTTTGAAAATGTTTTAAGTTTGTAAAATACTTAACTATGTTATTAAAGCTAAGTATTTTTCAAGCTAAGTACTTAACTATGCTTTTATAAAAAAAAACCCCTTTAAGATAAATACTTAATCAAGTTTTTTTTACACTAAACTTAGTTAGATTATTTTCTAAAACTTAGCTATTTGGCAAGGTGTTTTCTCAACGCAATCAATTTTAAAGCTGAAAATTTAGCTAAGTTTGTTTTTTGAAAAAGATATAAATGTTTCTAAGTTTTTGTTAAAAAAGTTAGATATTTTTCAAAATATTTCTAAATTAGCTAAGTATTTTCAAAGCTAAATTTTGCTAAGTGCTGCTATTCAGGGGGAGCTTAAAATTATATAGAATATTTTTCTCTGTACTTGTTCTTTTTAATTTATGTCAAAGGGGGAGAGAAAAGTCAAAGTTAAGTAAATTAAGAATTTAAACATGAAAGAGGAAGCATAGGTGTTGATTTCAAATTATTTCATTTATGCTCATGATTAACTTTCTGTATTTACTAGGGCTGCAAACGAATCGAGCTGGCTCGCGAGCTTTTTGAGCCGGCTTGAAAAATATTCGATTCGTATTCGAATTTATCAAATTCGAGCCGAACTCGAACATGTTCGAACTTTTTTTCGAGCCAAACTCGAGCCCAAATTATATTGTTCGAGCCGCTCGCGAGCCTTAATATTTATTAATATAAGTTAAATATATATTAAATAAATAAATTTCGAGCCTTTCGAACCTATTTTTGAGCAATAATTCGAATAGTTCGCCAACATGTTCGAATATTTCGAGCCGAACTCGAACCCGAGTCCTAATTCGAACCGAACTCGAACAAAATATTTTGAATTTTTTGAGCTTCGAATCAAGCTCAAACTCGAATATACCTATTTTGAGCCGAATTCGAGCCTTAAATTTTTCTGCATATTCGGCTTGATTCGGTTCGTTTACACCCCTAGTATTTACTGTTATAATTTTGACTTAACTTTGAATCATATTGCCATAACAAAAAAGAGGGAGATTGTTGGTGTGGGAAGCATCCGACGATCAAACCTGTGTTTTGATTATGTCAAAGGGTTCAAAGTTAAGATATTTTATTATTTGATATGTTGAATGAGCTTTGCAGGAAAAATCCTAAGTGTACTTAGGCAAAAGCCCTAACTACGGTTAGGCAGGTGGAAAACCCTAGGGGGTGTTAACCCTAGGTGAAGAAAAGTCCTAGCTGCGGTTAGGCAAAGGGAAAACCCTAGGGAGCGGTAACCCTAGGTCCTAGGGGGTGGTAACCCTAGGCGGAAAGTCTTGGCGGGTCGAAGCTTTGGGCAAAAGTTCTAGGGGGTGGTAACTCTAGGTGGAAATCCTGATATCGCGAACCAGGTAGAAGTCTGGACGGGTCGTAGAGCGGGCGTCCAACATGAAAACCGGAAGACTCGAGCGTCGAGCAAAAGTCCAGTTAGTCTACAGGACTGAATTGGCACAAGGTAACTTCTCCTGAGTGGAGTAGGTGAGGACACGTTCCCCGCTGAGGGAACAGTAGGCGTCGGTTCGACCTAGGGTTTCCGGTCAGAAATCTGAAGTCAGAACCGGACAGTCCGGTGACTGTCGAACATCCTTTTATATTCATTATTATGTGCTAACTTTATGGTGCATGGTATTTTTGGGACTAACATATCTTGCAGGGACAAAGGAGCATGTTTTACCTCGGATGAACAGTACCCGAGGCACCCTCCATGGAGCTTGGAGGCGCCTCGGGTGCAAGGCAGAAGCTGCACAAGAAGCCAGGCTGGAGGCGCCCTCATGGAGGCTTGAGGTGCCTCGGACGACATTGAAGGCGTCTTCCATGGGATTGGAGGCGCCCTCAAGTGGATAGGCGAAGACTATTTTGGAGCTTATCTGCGCTGCGAATCCGATGGTGATGGAGGCGCCCTCAAGGGGCTTGGAGGGGCCTTTAACAACCTTTATAAGGCAGTCTCGACCAACAGCCTAATCAATCGATTGAAAAGCATTCTTTCTCCAGCGCGCTGCCAACGAGATGTTCCGGCTAAGCTACAACAAGATCCCGATGACCTGAAACTACGAAACTTCAAATCCTTGTTGTCGGTATAGCATTACGAGTTATCTCTTTGTGATCCAAAAAACTGACAGAAGGATCGGAGGTTAGATATCCATCTTCTTTCAATTGCTTCATCTCGTCTTCTGCTCCAAGAAAGAGGGCTCTAGTAATGGAGTCAGCAATGGGGACGTTGAAGTCATGTGTTAGAAATAAAGTTTTTTTCTTTGCCTCAAATCTCTCGTCCTCTCTCGCTTGATAGGCTGCCAACTCCGTTCGGATTGCTATTGATTCAATTTGAGTAGTCATCAGATTTGATAGCATGGAATCCTGCTCGACATTTTGAGCCACTAGTTCGAATTCTTTGGCAGCTAGTGCAACAGTGTGTGTCACCTTCAATTCTTATATCTGAGCGGATAATTGTATGTTCTCTATCATTTGTTCGTCTAGCTTCATCTTTATTTCTACCCGAAGACTTGTTTTCGATTGAAGTTGAGCTTCAAAAGTGTCTAGGGCAGTCTTCCACTGGGTTGTCTTCTCACGCTCGATTTTAGCCAGCTTGTGAGCTTCTTGTAGTTGGCCATCTAGCTTCTTTATCCACTCAGAGGTACGCGCGGAAGTTGCCTCGGCAACTCGTTGCTTTAGCAACTTGTTCTCCCAAGCTAGGTTGTATAGTTGTTGAGCAACACTCATGCTAATTGCCCAATGCTGAAAGATAAGCATAGTTGCCTTTAGAATGGATGAAATATAATCAATTAAAATTACATTACCTTAGTTTGCTCATACAAGAACTCATCTGCCAACTCTGTAGGAGTAAGCTCGCTGAGTTTATTTTTTTCATCCTCCCAAGCATTTATCAAACAATCTCCTAATAATATCAGAAGGGTAAGAGAAGGGGTGGATGTTGAAAAGATTAGAGTTTGGACAGAGGATAAAGAAAAAATGATTGATGATTGACGAAGCCACTTTGGGGAAGCAATGGTTGTCTTTGCGTGAGGAGACACAGAGAAGTTGGGGTCTGAAGAATCACCCGATAAAGAAACGTCCTCTCAAGTTTGAATGGAACCAAGGGTAGAGAGGGTCGGATAAAGGGCGGATAGGGTCTGCTTAGGAGATATCTCTTGTGTATCCTCCGGGGCAGAATCTTCTTGGAAAGAAAACAAGGGTAGAGAAGGTGTCTCCATGAGGACCGCTAGCCTTTTGGGAGGAGGGGCAAGAGTAATTTTTCATCTTTTGTGTTTTTTCTTTAGGGAGACATCCTTCTCTACCGGATAATCCTCCGGCGTTGGAAGTGCATCAAGGGGTAATTCTCCAGAAATGGTAACCTTAATGGATGCAGTTGTGTGATGTCCAAAAGCCTTACCGGAAGGGGCGGTGGTGTTAGCCTTTTTGCATGTCATATGGCACTCCAAATTAATAAAGATTGAAACTCATTAAAATTAAGATAAGTAACGAGTTCCAAGTTATATTTTTCCAAGGATAACTAATAGGTGTACATTTATTTAGATGTGATATTTCATTTGAGTCTTTCCTAACAATATAATGCAATTAGCCCATTAAAAATATGGAATCCTAACTCTCTAAGAAGTGAATTTCAGATTCCCTCTAGTGTATTGCCAAAATTCAAATTGATAGTTCACGAAATGTACTCAACTCAAGACATTTGAATCTAAAAGTAAGCTATCCTAACACATGAATCATTCTCTAACAAGAAAGAACTAAAGGCTTGATTCAAGTTGAGCAAAATTACAATTCATAACTTTCATTCATACATTTAAAACTGAATTGCCTCAAATACGAGAATTAAAAGAGTAACAACACTCAATATCAAATAGATCAATGATGCATTTCAAATGAGCTGCTGCACATATCAGAAATCAGTGATGAATACCTTCCATTCAATTTATAGAAATAAAGAACTCAACACATTTGCAAATCCGAAATCAACATTTCAACTTCACCATCACAATTAAATTAAGCTAAGTCTGCAATCATCAAGTCTTCAATTATCCCCCTCATTCAACAAAGCTTAATAGAGGTAAACAATTAAAAGCTCAAGTACCCATTCATATTCAAACTCCATCACAGTCACAACAATTTAGATGCAAAGAACAAAGGGTTTTCTGATTCCATGAATCGACACTAAACACTAACTTAAATGATCCGAAATCAAGAATTCAACCTAAGCACTAGATTAAAAACTAATCAGTTAACTACAATTAGTTAGCTATATAAGATTCAGATTGCTACGGTTCAAAATCATCAGATGGTAATTGCTAAGTATCAAAATCAGATTGCAAACTATGAAGTGTGTTAAACCGGATTTGGAGAAAACTGACACGAAAAAGAAATAGTAAGGAAAAGAAAATCAGATCATAAGATCTGAGCAAGTGATGAACAATTCAAAGACAAAACAAAGTAAACAAAACCCTAAAGCATTCCATAATCCAAATCCGAAGCCAAACTCCTCCTCTCTGCCAAAACACAGATCTGCCTCTGGGAACGCCCTTCCGGCAATCACCGGCTCACCACTGAGTCTCCAACACATTCAGGAGAAGTCCAAAGCTACAGAGAACGACCTAGTTAGCTTAGATTCACCTGAAATCACCAGCCGCCGAAGAACAGAGCACATCTTGCAATTCCGGAGACGCGGGGTGGAAATGAAGATGGATGACCCTTTGAAGAATCGGGGAACGCCCTCAAATCCTCCAGTGAGTATGACAGCAGCTCAGATCGGGGAACACCCTCAAATCTTAGCTTGGATGAAGCTCGCGGACAGCAAGACAACGATTGGGGAACACCCACAAATCGCTGCTCTGCCCCTGGAATTGCTGGTGGCCAGATCGTAGATAGCTTGCCGGAGACGAAGGAGATTGAATTCTGGCTCTGGATATGGAATGGAAGCGTCGGCGCCGCTGATGAAGAAGACACTAGAACAGTACATAAATTGCGAACGCCGAGCTCACAGTCACTGTAGCTTCTCAAACGATTTAAATCAACCTCAAAACTGATCGGACGGTCCAGATTGTTTCTGGGCTTGATCAACGGCTAGACCATCTCAGATCTAGATCAAAGCTTCTGGATCTTCATCAACAGACAAGATCTACTCCTCATTAGGTTGGATGGGCCGGATCTTCAATGGATGACTCAGATCTACTTGATTTTGGATGAACGACCCATAACGCTCTGAAGCTTGATCGTCTTGTTTAGCCTTAGATTTGAATCCAAATGTGGTATGATCTGATCGGGTCCATGACCCTTTTGATGCCTACAAAATAATAATAGAATATTAGCATCAAATACCATAATAATTTGCTAATTTACGATTAGGTCCAAGATCATATGCAATTTGTAAAATGTAATGTAAATGTGAGTTTAAGCTATGAATAAACCATTAAAACATGCATTATGAATCAAAATAATATAGTAACATCATGGTTATCAGGCGGTCAAGGGTAAACCATGTTCAACTAGTAATTCTTGCTCTTTGGCATGAATATTTTCTACGGTCAAGTCAATTACTGCATCGACCAGGGACTTCAAAATGGTATCCACTGCACAAAACAAAAAAAACACCTTACTTAGCAATAACCTAAGGGCTGAATTACCAAAACTAACCAAAAGAGATAGATAACTTCTTGTGGATGGGGCTTAAGCCAAATAGATATAGGAAGCCTTCATGTAGCCACCTATAAATTCTAAAACGTTGACTATTCAATTTCAGAAGATATAAAACAAAAATGGGATCCTGTTTAAACTAGCCAAGGTCAGGAAGAGGAGGAAAGGAGAATTGTCATCCGGTACAGCCGACTCTGGCATTTCTATAAAAAAGAAATTAGATTTTTAGCCTTTGTTTGAAGATGACATGTCCTCAAAGAAAATCGCCTTTAGTTGGGACTGGAAAAGAAAGGCCCCGAGTTCTTTCTTGGGATAGGAGAAGAGAAAAATATTATGGGGAGTAGGAGGGATGTCAAATAGGCGGAATAACATGAACATTTCACATATGTATCAAAAAGTATTTTGAACGAATTGTGGCAAAGAGATTTGGAAGTATCGACTTACTTCCGACAAAAAAGGATGGACAAGAAAGTGTAAACCTACCGCTAATTGGTTAGAAAAGAAGGTGATATGATTAGGGGGAAGAAGGTGAGGTCGATCGTCGGGAGAAGGCATGACGATAGTATACCCTTTAGGGATTTCATACTTAGACAGGATGTAAGCCCCATTAGAATCATCAAAGGTAAAACAGGTAAAGGTATACTAAGGGGCGAATGATTCCTGAGCCATAATAGGCTGTAAATTTAAAAAAAGGAGAACAACTTATTGAATCGCTTAAGGGTGGAAAAAGGAGAAGTTTGGAGAGTAAGGGTCACCGGAGAAGAAGAGTGAGGAAGATGAAAGGCAAAATGCAGTGAGCGTACATCGCTTAGGGTTTTATAAAATGAAATTTAATTATCACTGTTAGATTAAAATGACCTATATTGGCAAGGTCGTCGATCTATAAAGAAATACGTGTTGTTGAGCCATACGAAGAGGCGTGCTTCATAAATCATTTTGGAAAATGAAAAGGAGAGCCACGTGAACTCAACGCATAAATAGATATTTATGATGGAGATCACAATCACATCATTCTTCTGACCATGAACTTTTCTGCATGCCCTCCATAGTCTCTCCTAAACAAGTAGTTGTGAATAAGTAGTTTTTGAAAAAATCACTAAGTCCTTAAGGAAAAATAGAAAGATCAAATCACCTAACAGCACTGTAAAAAGTTTGAGCATATGGGCGAGAATAAGGCTTGGATCCAGTTAGTCGGTTATACCTCCTTTGACTAGATTTGAAAGGGAGGCTAGTAATACGGATTATGATGAGTGGAACCAGAAAAGTGATATGGTAGTAGGAGCCAAGATGACAAGGTGGTCAAAATCAAGATGATGTGATAGTCCTACTCCAAAAAGAGTAATATCCCTTCATCTGGCCTGGATTAGTTCCCCAGTGTTAAAATCCTTGGGTTAACCAGACCGGGTTTTAATCCGGCCAAGGGAAGGTGGTTAGTCATTAAGCCGAGCGAACTAGGGAGGATAATGTCTCAAGGGCGGCCAAATCTTAGGGAGGTCAAGTTTAAGGCTGGTTGATCTTACATTGTAGTCGAAATGATTGAATCATTCTACAACATGTCAATCATAAATAACAGTGTGCATGTGCATTCGTCCAGTCTTAAAGTCGGGCGAGCATGTATGCTCTGATCGTATGAATATTCGGTCGGGTTAAAGGCACTTAGCCTCATCAATTCCCATATGTGTGTCTGGCCAGATAAAAATCGGTTGGATTAAAGAAACTTAGCCTCATCAATGCCCATATGTGGGACCGACCAGATAAAGTTCGGTCGGGTTAAAGGCATTTAGCCTCATCAATTCCCATATGTGCGACCGGCTAGATAAAGACTGACTAGGTTAAAGGCACTCAGCCTCATTAATTTCCATATATGCGACCGACCAAATAAAAACGAGCTAGGTTAAAGGTACTCAGCCTTGTCAACCCTTATATATGCGACCAGGTGTCCAGGCTTAATGCCCTCAGCTTCAAAAATCTTTCCAAGTACGTCCGACTAAAGTGCATATGTGCCTGATAAGGCAAAGGATTGATCAGGCATATGATACTTATACTTATGTTATTACTAATTGCCCGAACAAAATTCCAACACAACATATGTTATTATCAAAGGGATTTCTCGGGATCCTGATACACTCTACCATTCTCTAGTGAGTATATTAATGTTACGCAGAATGTGATTGAGCAGTTTAATCTAACACGGGTAGTGGAATATACATAATGCAACTGAACAGATCAATAAAAGAGGTCGACTTAAGGACCGACCGAAATATATTTAGCGCAGATTACAACAACCTAACAAAGAGGCTGACTTAAGGACCGACCAAGATATATTCAGCACAGATTAGATCAACCTAACAAAGAGACCGGCTTAAAGATCGGTCGAGATAAATTCAGCAGATTATATTACCCTGACAAAGAGGTTGGCTTAAGGACCGACCGAGATATACTCAATAAACAAGCAACAGACAATATTTTAACAACAATTTCATCAAAGGGCCTAAACCATAAACGATAAAAGAGATACATCTGTGGGTAGAAAAAAGATTTCTCAAATTGTTACTGTATATCATCCAGACTGTACTTTTTCCATCACCTAACAAACTTCAATGCATGATGATGCCACCTTATGATCATAGAGGTTATGAGATGTGGTATATAAATGGGGTCCTCTCCGTTGATAAGCTACACATCATCTACATCAAGAACCTACGCTCGCGCTTATCCACTACTGTTCTTTATTTCACTCGCCAGAGATTGTACTAACTTAAGCGTCGGAGGACTTTACCAGGGATCGTTTCCCTGGTCTTTGGTCACTAACACTTTATTGGATCGTTTGAGTGTGCGCAAGATTTAAATGAAATCACCTTCTCTGAGCCAGGAGGTCTTCTCTTCGTCAACAATAAAATCATCAACACTAGTGCGCCATCTCTTCAACTCTCAGGCAAGATCAGAGTCGATCTGTGGCAAATGGGAGTCGATTGGATACTTGTACCACAGACCGAACCACTTAGATGAATTAGTGTTTTCCTTAACTAACTCATTTATCTCGATCGAGTTGCATCCGACTCGAGTAAATTCAACTAAGGCCCTATACTTGGCGCCAACCTACATCTACCTTAGGTGAAGTTGCTTAGATTTTAAGTTTACATCAAGCCGAGCCACACGATTTAGTCGAGCTCAATTAGCTTCTTCTTCGTCAATCAAATTCAATTATCTTCGTATCATTTATTTACGATCCCAATCGGGTGTATATATATAAGAACTCTATACATTGAGAATAAATACTAAAATATTAATAATTATCTCATTATCGGACTGTATCAATGGGGAAATAACAATCAATATAGCATAACCCATTTATTGGTGAAGCATAAATGGATCGATTCTTGTATATATGATATGATCCTTTCAATTCTAACTGATCATTATGGGAATCTGATCATGTTGGACGAACAATGCGATTGATGGACTTTGAATTTTGTCATCTGCTAGTCGGTGAAAACAATTTGATGAGTCTACTCAAGAAATTTGGTTAGGCCAACTTGATATATATGATTCTCGAAAAGAAAGTGAAGAATATATACTTTTATTCGATGTTTAATCAAGCGACTCTTCTCGATAGGCAAAAGGGATATGAGTAGTGAAAAGTAGAGGGGGGAAATAATAATGAATGGGAAAAATAAGATAATTAAAAAGATGGGCATCTTTGTTCTTCAAACTTTATCTTTCTTTTGATTCAACTTGTAGCTCAAGGTTGAACTAGTTCAAATTAAACAAGCATTTTATTTTATAATTAATCAAGTTTTTTTTTTTTTTTAAAAAAAAAGCTTTATTGAAACCATGTTTACTAAAGGAGAAGGAAATGAGGGAAAAAGGATTACCCCGGCCCTTAGGACGAAAGTTGACGAGCACCCTCTGAGTGCTAAGCCCCTCTGAGTGCCCTTAGTGACGGGTTTCCGATGAAGGTCAACCATCGATAACCCTCAATTCTTGTTGTGTATCTACTACCCCTACATTGGCCTTATGACCTATGATCTTGCCAAGGAAAGGGAACAAGTCACTTTCCTATCACTAACCTTCAGTCTTCTCTCCTTTCTTTCCCTTCAACCACTCGGTCTTTCTCTCGTCCCAAGTAAACAAAGTCCTAGAATCTAGAGAAAGCACCATGGAGTGGAAGATGCTTTGCGTAGTTTGTCTAAAAACAACACCAAAAGAACAATTAAAGCAAAAGAAGTATTCCCAACACCAAAAAGACAATTAAAGCAAAAGAAAGATTCCGAAATGCCAAAGGCTCAACTTGCAATACTCAACTCAAATCGATCCTATCATCTAGCATAGTCTCTCATCCTATTTAAGTTCTTCCATGTTCCTCGACTCCGCATTCAGCATTCATCCATCGATCCACCATTTTTTAGTTTCCTTGGTCAGATTACGACTATCGGAACACGATCAACACCACCCTTCCTCTACATATACTATGACTTCCCATTACAAACCCGACGACACACTAATAGAAGAGCTTACAAAAAAAGTAAGTATTAGTTTATTTATCTTTTGATGATCTTTAAACTTGTTCAAAAATTTCTATCATTTAACTAAAAGAACAAAGAAGATTGATTATTAGTATTGCCGATTGAATTATTATTATTATTGTTATTGTTATTGTTATTAATATAAGTAAATTAAATGATTAAAAGGTTGATGACAATAAAATCACAATCAAGCCGAAGGCGCTTGCAGTCACTTGGGGCAAAGACTCTCGCTATTGGGATATCAATGACAAAGAGAAGTATGTTTTTTCTTCACTTATCCATTTTCTTCTATACAGAATTTCATTTCATTTCATTTAATCACCAAGTAAAAAGGAAGAAGAAGTATTTGTTATCCTCTTTCACTAATTTTTGAAACACAGTAAGGAGGGCTCGATCACATTGAATCAAGTGTCATGGCTCGAGGTGACCGGTAGTTTCTCGATTAACGGCCTAACCTGTGGCAAGTATAACCTCAATTTCAAAGTGGCGTTGAAGCCGAACGCGTTTGGATGGCAAGGTACCCCGGTGTACTTCTTCGTGATCAATCCGATGTCCGGCAAGAGGATATGGAAGAAAAGGGATTTGAGCACCCTAAAGAAAGACGGGAAAGAAGCGTCTGTACCTGACGATCTCAATTTCGAATTCACGGCAGACCCCAAGCCTCAAGTCTCCCAAATCAATTTTGGATTGTATGAGATATGGAAGGGGGGATGGAAGGGAGGCCTAGAAATCCGAGAAGTTGTTATCGAAAAAATTAAAGCCTAAACAATTATACTAGAAGAAGAATAAGTAATATGATAATCGACATAATAAATTAAGGATTGAGTGGATATGTTTCTACGTTTGTTTGTGCTTGTGATTAAGCATGTAATCCAATCCTTGGATGCTTGTAGCCATAATAAATAGTGTGTTTTTGTGTGTAATGTGATCCTTGTTGTTTATAGAATTCAATTGTTACAAGGCCGAGAGATGATGTTCCTCTCGGGCATTTCCGCAAACAAGTTCTTAGTGACGACGAAGACACTCATGGCCATCTTACCGGGATGTTACCTCCCCGGGAATCAATCCCCAATAACTAAAAGTTATTTAATTTGTAAAGATTGGTTAATGTGTTCAAAAAAAAAAAAAAAAAAAAAAATCAAAAGGCTCCCTGTTTAATCTTATAAAAAATCACTATGAAAGATCAAAATCTTTGTAAAAAGGTCAAAATTGATTTAAATAATAATAATAAAAATAAAAATAAAAATAATAATAATAATTATTATTATAGGATAATTTTCCTCATTTTAAAATATTTTAATTAAATTTAAGTAATTTTTATTAAATTTATAAATATTATTTTTTATAATAATTAATTTTATGTCCGCTATAATAATATTAAAATAACTCGTATATCTGCTAACTATAATTATTTCAACGAGTCTTCATTTTTGCTTGAATACACGAAGCATAAAAAAAAAATGGCATCGTCGATCGCTTCACGTCATTAAAAGAAAGTTCAGTAAGAATTCAAATTGACACGTGCATAGGCGAAGGTCTCCATAGGTGATAAAATCCTTTGTTGAGTTTGACTCCTAACCACTATCATTATTATCTCATACACTTATAAATTGAACCAACCCTAAACTCATTCGCTTGCAGGAGCGATGATATCTTATATCAAATGTAGATGATCGAGGATATTCCCGAAAAATGTGATAAAAATTGGACCCTGAAGAACGAATTGAAACTGGGAGGAGCTTTTGTAGCTATTGAACCACCTTCTGCGGGGCTGCAACTACTCCATTAATCGAAAACCTAGATGCTCGCAGGGGAGAGGCATTTGAAAAAAGTGAATTTGATTTTAGGAAGGAAAGGAAGGAGAAGCAGAAGAAATCGAAGGAATATGAATGAATGAAGTGAAATGGACTAGTCCAAGGTTGATCATTTTTAAGCGACCAGATAATTTATGGGCGATTGGGAGCCAACTGTTGAATCATCCAATACCGTTGTCAAAACATATCACAACGGCCACGTCAACAAGACTCCATGTGACCAGAGAGCCTATGATCGACCGAGAGATGCTAAGTCATCCAGAGTCACTATCGAGTTGTTGTTAAAGCGGATAAAAGCTGAGGACATATCAGCACTATACAGATGATCGGAGAGGGTATGGTTGACCGGGGGTGCTACCTTAGCACAATGGTCAGATCGAGATGAAGACTATAAATAGGACTGAAGCTCAAAGAACAAACAACAACATACTCGTATGCATTTTCGTTCAATTTTGTTTTATTTCTTTCGTGCGTAACCATTGTATATTAGTGCAATCAGCCTCTAGGATTTGGATATTTGACAATATACCAATGTTGAATCAAGTTGAAGAAGGGTTAATTCAAATAGGACTTGATGTTTGAAAGAGAGAAGTCTAGTCAGGTTAAGGTTGACCGGATGACTAGCAAGAGAAGTCATAACTGGAAGTTAGGCAAGGGGATGAGAAGTCTACCGAGTGACTAGTCCTAACTAAAGGTTAGGTAAGAAAAGTCATAATTAAAAGTTAGTCAAGGTGGTGAGAAATCTATCGAGAAACTAGTCCTAACTAAAGGTTAGGCAAAGATGTGAGAAGTTTACTGAGTGACTAGTCATAACTGAAGGTTAAGCAATGGTAAGAAATTTACCTAGTGACTAGTCCTGATTGAAGATTAGGCAGGTGAGTAGTCTTAGAGGAGTGAACTCTAAGCAACAGAAACCCCTAAGGGGAGGTGATCCTAGATAGTGAGAAGTCTTAAAGGAGTGAACTCTAAGTGAGTGTGACCGAAAGATTTTCAGTCGACCGTGCTTGGAGCAAATCCTTAATACTGCTAACACTACTTTACTTTACTATTTTATATTTATTATGCTAACTTAGTGTTACAAGTAAGTCTTATTTGATAAGGTTGATCAGACACTAAGCATGACCAGAGAAAGTCCAAATAGGTATGGATGACCAGATGTTTGGTGGGTAAATCAGGTAAGCAGCTAGAGGAGAAAGTTCCAGTGAGTATGAATCCTAGTAGGATTATAGACACCGGTCCAACTTAGATCCATTATTTTAAAATTTTAAGTTGAGATAAAAACTAGATCCTTATTGTGTTAGATGAGATCTAATTCATAATTTTATTATGTGTGCTAACTTTGTTTTACAAGTATTTTTATTATATTGGACTAATATATTTTACAGGACCTTAGAGTAAAAAAAATAAAGTTCGAATGAACAATGCTTAAGACACCTCAGCTTATTGGAGGTGCCCTGAGTGAAGGGTTGGAGGTGCCTTGGATGGATAGAGGCGTCCCAGAGGAAATAAGCTTCAAGGATAAAGTTTCAGCCGAATGGAGATACCCTGTGTTGATTGGAGGCACCTCAGATTTTATTGGAGGCGCCCTCATCTGAATGGAGGCGCCCCCAAGTGGATAAAGGCTGCAGATCTCGAATCAGATCAGCGTTGATGGAGGGGCCCTAGCTCAATGGAGGCGCCCTCATTACAATTTAAAAGGAGTCTTTGGCCAGTGCATTGGATATCACTTTTACTATTCATTCTAAATCAATTCTGCTACATCGTCTCTCGGTTACTGTGGTGTTGCGACTCTACTACGCTCAATTGTACAGTAAGAGCGACACCAACATTGTGTTTCGATCTTCAACTACAATGCTTGTCGGTAAAAATAATATTTTCCTTTAGTTGATGTTATACTTGCATAGGAAAGTATAGAGTGTTACGCTTTTCACATTTATGTATTTGACTTTTCTATCTGAAGGTTCTTCGGGGGAGATTTTAATGAATTGCTCAATCGAAATGTTTTAAGGGATCGTAAGTCATGGAGTAGTAATCATTGAACTACAAACCAAGTAAAATACAAAGTGTTATTACTTTCTGTTGTGCTCTTTCTATTTTAAGTCTTTCACTGCGTACTTGAATTTTTAAAAAGATTTTAAAAGACAAAAAAAAATTATAAACAAGATTCCCCCCCCCCCCCCCCCTCATTCATTTTGATCGTATAGTAAGTGGTTTCTCGGCCTCCGAGTCATTTCCAAAGAAGGAGAAGATAGCGGAGCTTTCTGTTGGTACCCCAAGGTAGTTTTGATGTGATCAAACAAGTTAAGTTAGGTCCTGTTGTATTTAATCTTATGTCTAAGTGTATAGGAACTTAGTAGCACAAGGCGTTGAGGAAAAGACGCAGCTAGTGAGAAGGACGGCACGGGAGAGAGCCGACGGGCTCGGTGCATTTGAACGATGAGGTGTTGCGGAAGAGTACGCGGGCGGACGAGAAGAAGGCACGCGACATTTCTAAGGGACGAGAAGTCAGAGTGGAAGCTTGCTCGAAAAGGTCGGAAGTTGGGTTCGGGTGAGCCCTATTCCGGATAGCCGAAATCACACAAGCGAGTGGAGCCGGAGCAGAAGACCCGGACAGAGACGAGCGAAACCGGAGCGAAAGATCCAGACGAAAAAAAGTTAACTATGTTGACTTTTCTAGTCCGGGCGCCCGGACCAGGTCTGGGCACCCGGACCAGTCAGGGGCGCCTAGAGCTGGTCCGAGCGCTCGGACCAGCTCTGGGCACCCGGACCAGTCAGAGGCTCCCAGAGCTGGTTCGGGGCGCCCGGACTATCCGAGCACCTAGAGCTGGTCCGGGGTGCCCGGAGCCCAACTTTTATCTAGATCGACGTGACTTTTGACTATTGCATCGGGGATAGATTTCTATCCCAGTTCAAGCGCCTGGAATACTTCCAAGCGCCCCGAGCAGGGCTATATAAGCAGCTTTGCTCCCAAAAGCTAATAACACCCAGAAATACCAAGAAACAACACTTGTGTGTTTTTACTTTTCCGTTTAACTTTTTCTGTGTGTTCATTGCTATAAAAAAAGCTTCTCCGCCTGAAGGAGATTCTTAGTGCACTTTAACTTTCTTGGATTAACAACCTCCCCGGTTGTAACCAAGTAAATCTGCTGAGCCTCGTCTTTTTAGTTTATTATTCTTTCAACTTTTATGCAAGTGTATATTTTAATTAAGTTATAGCCGAGGAAGGTCTTTTTGTTTTGTGCAGGGGCTATTCCCCCCCCCCCCCCCCTCTAGCCGACCGCCAAGGATCCTAACAAGTGGTATCAGAGCCAGAACGCTTCAAGAGGACTAACCGCCGATCGAAGCACCAAATCGATGGTCGGACCGAGCATATGCCCACCGAAGTTCAAGGGGAAATTTGCAAGGTGGAAAAAGAGAATGCAGGTATTCTTTAAAAAAAGGTTTTGAATTTCTTTTAATAATGAAGTTCGATTTTGTAACACCCAAAGGTAAGGAAGAATACCAGTGGATGAAAAAGGAGTAGGTCGACTACATGGCAAATGTCAAAGCAAAGTTTCATCTGCTGAGTATCCTACCACAATAAGAAGTCAATCGGATCGGCGCCTACAACTCAGCAAAGGAGCTTTGGGAGAAGCTCCTTGAGCTACACAAAGAGACGTCCGAAGCCAAACTCGTGAGACGGGATCTGCTAAGGAACTAGCTGAGTGACATAAAATTGGAAGCAGAAGAAATCGTTTCACATCTTCACTTGAGAATGAAGGAACTAATCACTGGACTCACGAATCTCAGAAAAAAGTAAGCAACTGAGATTCGCTAAGGTATGCGCTTAATGCATTTCCTAGAACTACTGAATAGGCATCATTAGTAGATGCTTACTATATATCTAAAGACTTAGAATCTGTCACCTTAGAAGAAATGTTTTCAGCATTTAAAGTCCATGAAATGAGATGTACATATTCGAAAAAGGAGTCGAAGCACAATATTGCTCTCAAGGCGAAGATGGATGAACTAGACTCAGAATCATTTTTCGATGACGAGGAAACGACGATGATGGTAAATCAATTCAAAAAGTTATTCAAATCTAGAAAATCTAACCATCTGTAGGGTAGAAAGAGAAGAAAAATCAGATACTACCACTGCAATGAAGAAGGGCACGTTAAAGACAACTGCTCTAAATTGAAAAACAAGGACAAAGGCAAGAACAAGAAGCCTATCCAAATGAACAAGCACAAAAACCTGAAGGCAACGTGGGATGAAGCGTCGTTCGAATTAGAGATTGAGGCTTTCTCCGGACTTACATTAATGGCAAGTCATCAAGACGACGAAAACGAAGCAAGCTCATCCGAAATAAACATCGAGAGTATCGATGAAGGGAGAGCGACATCGAAAGAAAGCAGCACTTCAGGGGGAGCTATGGATAATGGGATCAACAAGTAAGTCAAGTACGATCTCTTCCTCCTGATAAGTCATTCAAGTTTATAAAATATTTATCAAAGAATTGTTGCAAACTGGAAAAAAAATAAAGAGTTAAAATTTATTCTAGCCAAATTTTGTCCATTAGAAGAATATGATAAATTAAAAATAGAAAATGATAAATTGAAAATACAAGTAGAAGACTTGAACAATCATGCATGCTCAAATTATCAAAATGTTAGGAAATATAATTTGAACTAGTATTTTAATTAGCTTAAGGGATAAATTAGAAAATTTTCTCAGAAATGCATACCAACGAAATTTCTAATTAACTCAGTTGGAAGGAACCTATATTGGGATCCAAAAACTTGTCTAAATTAATTTAAATTGGACTCAGGGCTTTCAGAGAGTACATTAAATGTTTGATTTACTTAAGAGACTTTGTCTAGAAAGTGGTTGTTGCTCTAATACCAAGAAGGCCTAGTGTCTCGCCACAACCTGGAAGCCAAATAATGAAATAAAATATTTAATTGACTAACTGATAAAGTATTTAATTGTAATTAATACTTTAAATAGTTACTCAATTTTTTTTACTTAAATTTTTTTAAAAAAACTTAAGGTTTCTAAAATTTATGTTGTAATTTTTTTTTAAGTGATATCAATTTTTTTTCAAAATTTTTTCAAAGTTTTCAAAAATTTGATAAGTTTTTCAAAATGGTTGGAAAATTAGAGTTTTTTTTTTAAACTACAAACTTACTTATTTTTGAAAAGTTACCCTTAGATTTTTTTGGTACCCCGTTTTTTATGTGATCAAAGGGAGAGAAGGGAAGACTAAGTCTAGGGGGAGGTAGTTTAAATTTTTTTTTACTTCTTGTACTTTATTGCAAATTTATTACTTTTACTTTATGTTGGTTTACCCTAACTTAACTTGGGTTGTTTACATCAAAAAGGGAGAGATTGTTGGTACCCTAAGGTAGTTTTGATGTAATCAAATAAGTGAAGTTAGCTCATATTGTGTTTAACCTTGTGTCTAAGTGTACAGGAACTTAGGAGCACAGAACGTCGAGCAAAAGACGTAGCTAGCGAGAAGGACAATACGAGAGAGAGCCGACAGGCTCGATGCGTTCGAGGGACGAGGTGTTGTGGAAGAGTACGTCGGCGGACGAGAGGGAGGTGCGCAGTGTTTCCGAGGGACAAGAAACCGGAGCGGAAGCTTACTTGAGAAGGCCGGAAGTTGGGTTCGGGTGAGCCCTATTCCAGATGGCTGAAATCACCCAAGCGAGTGGAGCCGGAACGGAAGAATCGGACTAAGACGAGTGGAACTAGGGCGGAAGACCCGGATGGGAAAAAGTCAACTATGTTGACTTTTCTGGTCTGAGCGCCTGGACCAGTCAAGGGCGCCCGGAGCTGGTCCGGGCGCTTGGACCATCCCGCGCTTGGACCATCCGGCGCTTGGAGCCCTTTCGGGCGTTCGGAACCCAACTTTTATCCAGATTAACGTGACTTTTGACTGTTACGTCGGGGATAAATTTCTATCCTAGTTTAGGCGTCTGGAACGCTTCCAGGTGCCCCGAGCAAGGTTATATAAGCATCCCTGCTCCTAGAAGCTAATAACATCCAGAAATACCAAGAAATAGCACTTGTGCGCTTTTACTTTTCTATTTAGCTTTTTTCTGTGCGTTCGTTGCTATAAAAAGGTTTTTCCGCCTGAAGGAGATTCTTAATGCGCTTTAACTTCCTTGGATTAACAACCTCCCCGGTTGTAACCAATAAATCTGCTGAGTCTTATCTTTTTAGTTTATTATTCTTTCTACTTTTAAGCAAGTGTCTATTTTAATTAAGTTATAGTCGAGGAAGGTTTTTTTATTTTATTTTTGTGCAGGGGCTATTTCCCCCCCCCCCCTCTAGTCAGCCGCCAAGAGTCCTAACACTTTCATCGTTTTTGGACTAACAACCTAAGGATTGCAACCAAGTAATCTCTTGTGTCCTTTTTCTTTTATATGTTTATTTTGTCTTTAATATGTGCGTCCTTGTTAAATAGTTAGCAAGAGAAATACATTGGATTCAATTTGGAAGTCGCTATCCCCCACCCCTCTCTAGCGATCCAAACTGTTTCCGTCACACCAACACTTAGTATCAAAATTGGACCGCTCTGAAGAACTCATCGTCGACTAATCAACTAGATTAAGATAAATGGTCAAATCAAGCATCCATCCACCAAAATTTGAGGGTGAATTCACTACATGGAAAATAAAAATAGATTTATTTTTAAAACATATTTTGATATTATGTTATGTATAAAATATAATTTTGAAGTGCTCAAGAATGAAGATGGAGTATAAATCGATGAGTAATGATGAAATAAAAAGCAACGAGATTAGTTCTTGGCTAATGGTAAGGCAGAGTTCCATCTTCTTAATGTATTACCCGTACAGAGCTAAACCAGATAGGCCTCTATGACTGAGCCAAATACCTCTAGGAAAAGTTCCTAGAACTTTACCAAGGGACCTCAGAAATAAAGCTAACCAAAAAGGATTTGTTGAGGAATCAATTAACTCATCTCCAACTAGAGAAGGGAGAGACGGTGGCATAACTACATGTGAAGCTAAAAGAGACAATCTCCGATCTCAACAATCTCAGAGAAATGGTTTCAAATTGGGATGCTGTCAGATATGCATTGAATGCATTTCCAAGACCCAAGAGTGGACATCAATAGTAGATTTTTATTACATCTCGAAGGACTTGGAGGTAAGTATTGGATCGTTGTGGACCAATTAAAGGGGGAATGAAGAGTCTGCAAATTAGAAATTCAAAATCTCTTGCTTTCATACTTAGCAATGAACACACATTAATTGATAAACAAAAATAATAAGCATAAAAGTAAAATAAGAGGCGGCAGTTTTACTTCGTTTACAACAGGTGAGGTTGCTAATTCAAGACAATGAAAGTACACTAAGAAGAGATCCTTCTTTGACAAAGTCGAAGGCAGAGTAGCCCATTACACCAATTGAAAGCTTAAAATGAAATTATAGAATATGAAAATTAAAACGAGTGTATTGTATTGAACTTTAAGCACCAAATCTCTAGCTATTTATGGTCTACTGGACAAATTTAGTCATCTATTGACGTGACACTTCTCGAGCGCTTGGACCCAGTCCGGGCGCTTGGAGTATGCTGACGTGAACTTCACGCTGATCCTCTTCGACAATAGCTATGTCGATGTGGCCGCCCTTCCTGGGCGTCTGGAAAGGATCCAGTAACCTGGAAACGGTCAACTCAGAAGTTAATAGTTTTCTCGTCCAATCACTTGGGTGATACTCCTCGAGCAGACTTCCTCCCGACTTCTCATCCCTCGAATGTGTTAGGACTAAAATAATTAAGATATCTCTAAAATGAGATGATATTGTCTACGTTGGACCGAAGTTCTCATAGTTTATTTTTGGGCTATACCTAAAAGGTCTCATATCAATAGAGGTAGTTTTCCTTATAAGTCCATGATCCTTTCCATATATTTTCAATGTGAGACTTTGTTTGCAACCATTGTAACCCAACAGGATGTGCCACACGCGTCCTTCTCATTCATCAATGTACTCTTCCGCAGCTCCTCGGCTCTAGATACATCGAACTCGTCGACTCCTTTCCTGTGTCATCTTTCTCGCTCGTTGCATCTTCCACTCGACTTCTTGTGTTCCTAAGTCTTTGTATATTAGAGATGACAAAACTTATGATTTATAATCGAGGAACCCCCCCCATTCTCGATCCCGTAGGGTTAATGGGCATTTGAAGCGGGGATGGGACAGGTGATGGGGATTCCCCTATTAGATGGGGTGGGGAGGGTAAATCCGACCTTGCCCCAGTCCCATTCCATTGTCATCCCTGTTGCACACTTAGACATAAGACATCAAATTCGCAGAGCCTAACTTATCTCGGTTGATCACAACAAATACTTTTTGATGTATATCAACCTAAATTAAGTTAGGATTAACAAACAAAAACATAATAGCTAAATTGCAAAATGATAACATTAAATTTTGCAATAAAGTACATGTTTGCAAAAAATAAAATTGTAAACTCACCCTCAACTTAACCCCTTTAATTTTCTCTCCCTTTGGTCATATAAAAAAAATAAGATAACAAGCAAAAATATGAAAAAAGTGTTCTAGGGGTTGTAAACGGAATATTCAAGAATATGTTTTTTTAACAAAATTATTTTTCAAAGAAAATAATTTTTAACAATTAATCATCATTTTTGTTAAAAAAATTCGAAAAATTATTTTTAATTTTTGAATAAATCCTAAAAATATTTTGTCAATATCAAATAGAATCATTCTTAACATGATAAATATTTTATGAAAAATTATTTTTATTTTAACTAAAATAAATATCTTTAAAATAGTCATTTTCGAATTTAAATATTTAAAAATAAATTTTGACTTCGAAAAAATCTTGATAATTTTTCTGAATATATAAAATATAATTATATAATGATTATCCAAAAATTTTTTAAAAGATCAATCCTTGGAAATTTTTAATTTTAAAAATATGATTTTGTTAAAAAAATTTATAGAAAATTATTTAACAATAGAAAAATTCTAAATTTTTTTTACTAATATATAACAAATTTATTTTTCATAGAAAAAATAAAATCTATTAAATTCGAATAGAGAGTATGCAAAGTAATTAATTTAGCTAATAAAAAAATCAACTATAAAAAATTCAAACATGCATATAAAAATTAATTCAATAGATTAGAACAGATTTTGGGATTAAAACAAATATTTACCTACTGGATTAATTAAATATTTTCAAGGAATATAATTTCTAGGCACTTTTATAATTTAACCTCTATGATTTTTTAAATATCAATTAAGCATTTTATAATTTCTAAAATTTGAACTATAAATAAAGTTTGCATTTCCGCATGCAGAATTTTTTTTGATAATTTCTACATGATCTTTTAATTTTGTATTTCTAACCTTAAGTTTATCAAACTCTTCTTATAGGTATGCATATTTTTTCTTTTTATTTATATATTTAGTTCTATTTTTGCAAAGACTTCTAGATAACATCTTAATTGCATCATAAAGTTGATCGAAAGGTAAAAATCATACCTCACTTACTATATCAGACTTGTAGTGCAACTCTCCTCCTTTGTTGTTGCTCTCGATGCTCATTTCAGATGAGCTTCTATTATCTTCTTCTTGGTGACTAGACATTAATGTTAGTCTGACATATTGTTCCATTTTAGATTCAAATAATGATAATTCATCTCACGTCATCTTTAGGTTCTTGTGCTTAGATTGTCTTGGTCCTTTGTCTTTATCCTTTTCTTTATTTTTCAGTCTTGGGTGATTATCTTTGATATGTCCTTCTCCTTTATAGTTGTAGCATTGAACCTTCCACTTTTTCGAGAGAATCTTGTTGCCTTATTTTTTTTTTATCAAAGTTGTTAGATTTAAAGTACTTTGAAATTTTCTTTACCATATACGCTTCTTTATTTTTGTCGAGTGATGATTCTGAATCTAGTTCGATCTTCTTTGCTTTTAGGGCGATGTTGTCATTTGACTTTTCTATATCTTTAAGACCTGCACATCGAGACTCGTGAAGTTCGAAAGTCAAAAATACATTTTCTAATATACTTACCCCGAGTTCATTGGAAATATAGTAGGAGTCTACTATTGTGAGATACGGCAAAATAAAATAACCTATAATGATTTAAGGGAATTTTTGGATATTTTTCTGGATTTATTTGGAGGACGTATGACCGTATTTAAGGGGATAAATTATTGGGCTTAAGATGGTATTAGAAATCATCATTAGAGGAGGGCTAATTAAGGGTTGGGAAGAAATTAAACCCTACCTTTATAAGAAGCTACAGTAACCCCCTACCGCAGCCCTAAAAACGCCGATCCCTCTTTTCTTTTCTTCGTGTCTTCTTCTCCCGAAACCGCCGACCCAACGTCGCGACGGCGCCTCCACACCCGAGCTCACGGCGACGATGAATCCGGCGGTCGGCAAAACCTCCTAGGCCTCTAACCCTCGACGACAGCGTCACCAGAGCTTCTTCCTCTCCTCGGATTTCAGCTGCACACGGGGAATCTTCAGTCGAGAGGAGCAAATCTGAGCTCCGGTGACTCCGAGGGTGGTAACGCCTGTTCCAGAGTTTGATAGGGACGAGGACGTATACCTCAGGCAGTTTCCTCATCTTCCCGAGTCTGGAGCCGAGTGGATCGAGTCGGGTTTCTCTCGGCCGATTGTGGAGGTCTTCGGCAGCAAGGTATTGAGGTATGGTTTGTTTGATTAGGGTTTTTCTATTAGCTATAGAACCTGTGATTGGGATGTCGGAAGGAGAGGTTAGATTGACTGAGGTTCGATTCTGGCAGTGGCTCACTGTGAGGAGTCCGGCCACAATTCCCAACTGCTGTGCTTCATCCGGGGATTAGTAGGTAAGGTTTCTACCACTATAGATGTTAGGTTGCAGATCTAAAGGTTGGTTACGGATTGAATTTGATACTGATTAGGCAACGTTTGGGATGCTCGTGATGCATATAGCTTTGTGAGAGCTCGGATCTGTGATCAGCAATATTGGCAGCATCAGTGTGTTAGTGGCAGCGAATTCCATCTCCAGGCAGGGAGACAACAGAGGTGAGTTCACTGTTGGGTAAAGATTTGGATTGGTTGGATACTTAGTTTAGTTGAGTATGAATTGTGCATTTGTACTTAGGGAATGAATGCATTATTGGAAATCCAAATTGTCATAGTGTGTGTGCTGGAATGGTGACATAAATTAGGGTTTGGGAATTGTTTTGGAGTAGATCAGTGTGGGGTTTATTTAGATAATGAATGAGCCCAGATTAACATGCCTGTTTTGAGTATTGGCTTAACTATTTGGTTCTATACGTATATGGTTAAAATTGATACGTTGATGCAGGACATTGATCAGGACGAACGTCATGACGAGATTGGCGTTGGATTCAGCTCACACTTAGAGGCGGGTACTTCTTGACTTGCTTCTTTAGATATTGATCCTAGTGCATGAGTTAGTCTCATATACGTAGTATTTATCTTGACTCCACTCGTCTTATTTCCTGTGCTTGATACTTTATCCACTCAATCTTTGAGCTACTCGTTTCTGTATCTATACAGTCTCTCGTTGCTATTCATGATATTTAGCAGATACTATAGTACTAGGTATTGGATACCAGATACCAGACATTAGATAGTAGGTATTGGATATATGGACACCTGATACCATGTTTACCTGCTTTGATTACTGTTTATTTATGCTTAGTATTGAGCATGCGGATTCATGTAGCATACCTGATTTCCTGTTATATATATATGATGACTGTTGCATTATTCGCATCATGTCATTGCATGCATAGCCGACGACTTTGGCTCCCTTGTGGTTGAGACGGTCGTTGGCCTGGGCCGCACGCTCGGCCACTCATGGGTAGTGGTAGCTGGAGCGTGCCGCTTGTCCTGTCGTGTCACACTCGGTCACTCATGGGTAGTGGCGGCTGGAGTTGCGGCAGCAGGGACCCCCGTCGCAGACGTAGCTATTCAGCTACTATGCACCTGTCCATCCGGTCACTCGAGAGTAGTGGCGGCCTTTGGGTGGTACAGTTTGTCATCGATCCGGCCTCTCGACCATACAGGGGTCGTGGTGCAGAGAGGTGGGCGGGGTGACCATCCGTACATACGCTGTTATTTATATCTGCTGGTTGTTTACTTATGCTGTTGTTGCTTATCTATGCTGCTGTTGCTAGATTATGCTGCTGTTGTTTATTTATGCTGTTATGCTTACTTAGGTTGAGATTTATACCTATGTTAGGTGTTTAGACACTGGCTTACTTACTGTTGACCTGTATATACCTCACATGATACCATGTAGTTATGAGCAGTACTGTAGCAGGACTTTGCTACATCTACCTTCCCTTACTAGCCTAGGATATGGTTTCAGGTATGGTTATGTACTTTGTTTACTCAGTAGTATCTGCTATTTATCTTTCCCGAGACTGTATCCTGTTGTATTCTTAGCTGTTTATGATACTCATGCACTGTCTACTCTATTACCCGCTGAGTTTTTATACTCACCACCCGCATTGGTAATTTCACCAGGTAGTTGATAGCGATGCTAGTACGCTTGGAGGAGGATCACGACTGCCGGTCCCACATCACTTCCGAGGACGGTTTTATGATTTTGGTTTTCATGTTATTGTGAGTTGAACCTTTGAATTTAGCATTGTAATAATTGGGTTGTGGACTTGCTATTCTGTATTTGGTTGTTTTGTCGAGGAGTCAAGCCGGGCCGGCCCGCGGTGAGTTTTTGTTATTTTATCTTTGTTATTCTTGTTTTCCGCTGTGTTCGATTGTCCAGCCGTGTGGGCTGTATATTATCTGCGTGGGTGTGATATATATTTGTATATGTATTATTTGTGGTGTTGTATACCGGTTCTATTTGTCACTGCTACAGGGGAGGTGCTGTCCGATTTTCGTCGGACAACCTTACTCTCGGGGCGTGACAACTATAGATGTCCATGTTAGTATTTTCAGAAATGCATTTAAGGCATACCTTTGTGAATCCTGATTCGTTACCATTTCTCTGAGATTTGTGAGTCTGGTGATCAACTCATTTATCCTTACATGTAGATGAGCTATTGTTTCTCCCGGAGATTACTGAGTTAGTCCCGGAACAAGTCCTGTCTTGTGAGTTTAGCCTCCGAGGTTCCTTTGTATAACTCCAAGAATTTCTCCAGAGCTCTTTAGCAGAGTCATAAATGTCAATTTGGTTGACTTTTTAGGATGGAAGTATGCTGAGTAAATGGAACTCTACTTTATCGTTGGCTACGAAGTCAGTCTTCTTCTTTTTACTCCAAAAGTGCTCTTCTTGTTCTTCTCTATGCTGATCTCTAGGTGTCACAAAACTATATTTTATTATTAAAAGTATATCGAAATTAGTTTTAAAAAATACCTTTATTCTTTGCTTCCATAGCACAAACTCCCCCTCGAACTTTGGTGGGTGAATGCTCAATTCAGCCATCATTTTCTTACTTTAGCTGACAGCTAGTCCTTCAATACTATTAAATCGGTCTAACTCTAATACTAATTGTTGGATCATTGTGAATCTGCTAGAGGGGTGCATAACCTGTTGAAGTAATCCCAATGGTCTATGCGACCATGTGTTTTGGCGTTTGGACAAAGGATTTAAGTTAGATTCATCCTTGTATTTGATATATGTATTTGAGTTGTGCAGGTTTGTAGGATACACATATGACTCGCTTGATGCCTTCGAGTCCGGTGAAGGATGGAGCATCCGAGGGATCGTGGACAAGACAGCAAGGATAAGAACCATGGGAAGCGCACTTCGAGGCATACGTGAAAGATGACATTGGGACGAGTCGTGGGCTTGAATGCAACTATTGAGAGATACTTAGCTAATTTAGAAATATTTAACCCTTTTTTTTAAGACTTAGATACACTTAATAGTTGCCTTTTTTGAAAAAGAGTTTAAAAGAAATAGTTAAGTAAAAGACACTAAAAAAAAGGCTTAGTTAAGAACTTAATTAGCAAAATGTAATAAAAGTTTAGTCTAAAAAAATTGATTAAAAGTTAAGTACTTAGCTTAAAAACAATTTTCATAAAGGCATAGTTAAGTGCTCAACTTTAAAAAAAATATTTATCCTTTGTAAAGAAAACATAGACTTAGCTTGAATTTAGCTTAAAGAAATGATTTTGTTAAAAAAAACTTTGCTAAGTAGCTAAGTTTAGAAACTACCTTAACTAAGGTTAGTTTTGAAAAATTACTTAGTTAAAAACTTAGTTGAAAGGGAGTTTAATAAACATTTAGGTTTGAAAAAGAAAATTCTTGCCAAAATACTTAGCTTTTTCAACAAAAAAAAAACTTTAGTTAAGTTTTTAGCTTTGAAAATATTTAGATTTTACCAAAGACTTTTGAAAATAACTATTTCATCAAGTATTTAGCATTTTTTTAAGGAAAATACTTAGCTTTAAATATAATTTCATAAAAGCTTAAAATATTTTATTGCAAAAATACTTAAAAAATACATTAGCCAATTCTTGGTTTTTGTCTTTTCAAAGAAATATTTTAAAGAACTTAGCTTGACTCTCTTCACTCCCCCCTTGATTGATGCCTTAGTAAATTCTTAGGGTCCTAGAGTCCAAGCATGTAAAGAAAGTAAAAAACTTAACGATTTTATTTTCCTAATTTTCCATCTCACCCATTCTAAGTTATCAAATATGTTGATCTTATGAGTGCGTGTGAGATGGAATTGAATTGAATTTTAACAATATTTAAAAGTATTGAAATTAAAATATAAGTTTGAATTCTTCAGTGAATTTCAATTCCAAATGAGTAAACATTTAACATTTTGAAGATTTAAAAATTAATTGAGTTTGAAGTTATAATTTGAAAATACGATTTTCAAAAGATTTTTTAAAATGATTTTAAAATAATTTTTAAAATGATTTTTAAAATATTTTTAAAGTGATTTTAAAATATTTTTAAAGTGATTTTTAAAATGATTTTAAAAAGGTTTTTTAAATGATTATTTAAATAATTTTTAAAAGGATTTTTAAAAGGATTTTTAAAATAATTTTTAAATAATTGTTAAAAGGATTTTTAAAAGGTTTTTAAAATAATTTTTTAAATAATTTTTAAAAGGTTTTTAAAATAATTTTTAAAGGAATTTTTAAATAAGTTTTTAAAAGTTGATTAATTCGATTAAGTTAATTAAGTTTATTTAGTTAAAATTTACTAAGTTCAACATATATCCATCTCGCCCGATTCTAAGTTATCAAATAGAGAATCTTAAGTAGTTCTGTGAGATGGTTATCTTAATTTAGATTATTTCTAAGGATTAATTTACATTTGAGTTAAACTTAGGTTTTCCAATCAGTTAATTAAATATACATTTCGAAGATTGACTCTCAGGCTGTGGCGAGGCACTAGGCCTTCTTGGGTATGAGATCATCCACCACTTCTAGACAGAGCCTTTCAAAGAAAATATATATTTAATTTTCCTTTTGAAGCCCCCAGGTTTAACTAAACAAGTGTAAATTACGCCTAGATCCTTAAACTATCCTAATCTAACTATGCTTATTGAAAAAAAATAAACAAGCATCAAGTAATTTTATCTATTTATTAAGATAGTTTTTCTATTGGCTCCCCCTGGATCATAGTCTCGATATGATTTATTAAGGTAATGTACTTGATCCTTGGGGATCCAATATTGACCAAGTCCGACTTGATTAGTCAGATTTGACTTGGGGACTCATGCTTGGACTACTTTTCTATTTGATCGATTTACAAGTGATAAGTACGACTTTTATTTGTGTTTGACCTTAAATCCAAGTACAGATTTGTTGTAAACGGCTCTTTGTTTTACAAGAATCAGATTAAGATTCTTGGAACCCAATGTAAACCGTTCAAGCGTGTTCTTAAGTTCTTTAACTTGAGTTTTCAAATTGAAATTTTCTTCCTCAAGTTGTTGGACTTGAGTTGAACTTCTAATTTGAACTGGCTCAGTCAAAGGACTCGAGTTAGTCGCTTCCTTAAGGGTTGTTACCTCCTTTTGGAGTGACTTGACTCGGACGTTGGATTTAGCCAATTTCTTTAACAGATAAGAAACTAAATTTTCTAATTTATCTACATTTGTACCGGAAATCAGAGAGCTTACAGTGGGTTTGGGCCCTTCAGAAACGGATACGGATCCGTGACTTCACTCAGACTCGGTTTCTAATTCGCTCTCAGTTTCTGAATCAGACTCGAACTCGGACTCGGTTTCGACAATATTTGCTTGTACCGGTAGAGCGAGTAAGCTTGCTTGTTCTTCTTCGTCGGAGTCGGATTTGTCTGATGACTCGGACCATGTTGCCTTCAACACCTTCTTCTTTCTAGCCTCATTTGTCTTGCTTGTACCTGCAACGAACGCAACACCTTTCTCGGTCGGAATAGTATTAGTCTGCTCAAATAATTCGTCTATTAAACTATGCTTACTTACTTGTGTATCGGAAGTACCTTCGTGTAGCTCAATTAGCTTCTCCAATAACTCTTTCGCGCTTGAGAATGGGCCGACTCGGTTCAGCTCCTCCTTTGTTAGACCACATTGAAAAGTATACATCACTTTGGCATTAGCCTCGACCTTCTTGATTATGTTTGCGTCCCAGTTCTCGCAAGGTACCGGTTTTCCTTAGTCGTCGAGTGGAAGAGTTATCCCAATTTGATGATGATCCACATTTCAAACTGGGTTTGTAGATATGACTCCATTCGGCCCTTCTAGTAGCTGAAATCTTCGCCAGTGAAGAGTGGAGGTCGGGCTGTGTTGTAGCCTTCTTGGAGAGCCATTAAGAAGGAATCTCGCACAATAAAAACAATAAAACTTGTTCCAAGACTTGGTCTTGGATTAGTAGTGCGAGAAAAAGATAGAAATAGAAATTCATGAATTTTGATAAATAATAATAAAATATTATTAAAAATATTAAAAAATATTATTTCAAATTTTACTAAATGCGATATTTTATCAATACTAATAAGCGGTGAAGAGATGAAAATGAATTTTTCAAAAATAGTTTTGGAGAAAAAAAACTAAAGGCGTAAGGTTTTATTTTTAACACGAATGATATCTAATTTTGTTTTTTCAAAAAAGGAACCCCCCTGCTCGATTGGTGGTTTCAACAATTCAGAGCGGCCTGACTCTGATACCAATTGTTGGATCGAGAAACGCTAGAGGGGGTGAATAGCACTCGTGGCTTTCACTTTCGTATTCGAAAAACTAGACGAGTAAAGCAGCGGAATAAGAAATAAAGACAAGACACAAAGACACCAAGATTTACTTGGTTCGGAGCCTTGGGCGACTCCTACTCCAAGGCCCGTGATCGTTGATCACTTTCGGTGGGCAACAACTATAATATCGCAAATTCAGTATAGTAAATGTTTACAATTAAATGCAGAGGAAACTTATACTGACAACAATACAATGTAAAATCACAGCTCCAGGTTGTCAGGGACTTGTCGTAGCTTAGTCGGAACGTCTCTTTAGCAGCTTGTTGCAGAAGGATTGCTTGTTGATTGAATACCCAAGCTGCTGGTCGAGATTTTCTTAAATAGGTTGTTGGAGGCGCCTCAAAGCCCCTTGAGGCCGCCTCCACAGTGCCGAGTCAACCGCGTGGATGAGCTGAGAAGAAGTCTTCATCTATCCTCTTGAAGGCGCCTCCAAGGTTGTCCGAGGTGCCTCAAGCCTCCATGAGGGCGCCTCCAGCCTTGCCATCTTCTCCTTTGCACCCGAGGCGCCTCCAAGCTCCATGAGGGTGCCTCGGGTACTGTTCATCCGAGGCTAATCTTGCTCCTTTGTCCTACAAAAAATGTTAGTCCACAAACCAACCACATATCCAGCAAAACAAAGTTAGTACACACAATAAACATAATAATATGAAAGTTTGACAGTCACGGACTGTCTGGTTCTGACTTTGGATTTCCGACCGGAAACCCTAGGTCGAACCGACGCCTACTGTTCCCTCTTTCGAGGAACGCGTCCTCACCTACTCCACTCACAAGAGTAAACCCGATGTCAGTCTGGTCCTTTAGATTGACTGGACTTTTCGCATAGGGTTATCACCCCCTAGAACCTAGGGTTACCATCCCCTAGGGTTTTTCGCCACCTAGGGTTACCTCCCCCTAGGACCTAAGGTTACCCCCACTTTAGGATTTCCACCACCTAGGGTTACAACCCCCTGGAACCTAAGGTTGCCACCCCTTAGGGTTTTCCTCCACCTAGGGTTACCACACCTTAGGACCTAAGGTTGCCGCCCCTTAGGGTTTTCCTCTACCTAGGGTTACCACCCCCTAGGACCTAAGGTTACCACCCCTTAGGGTTTTTCACCACCTAGGATTACCACCCCCTAGGACCTAGGGTTACCGCCCCTCTAGGATTTTCCACCTACCTAACCGCAGTTATGACTTTCCTGCAACCTCATTCGCACACGTTAGATAATAAAAGAACTTAACTTGAACTCTTTACCATAATCAAAATATTGGTTCGATCGTCGGATGCTTCCTACACCAACACCAAGTAGGTGGAACTCGGCTCGTCCATTCGCTACAGAGTCTGCTTGCTCCTTCTAGTCTAGTGATACTCTTCTTTTTCTTCTCCTTGGGGATTTTTGGAAGCTACAAAATCATATTTAATTATTAATAATATTTCAAAATCGGTTTTGAAAAATACCTTCATTCGTTTCTTCCACGACGTAAAATCTCCCTCAAATTTAGGTGGAAAGATTGTTGATCCGGCCATCGTCTTGATCTTGTTGCTTCAAACGGTGGTTAGTCCTTCTGAGGCGGTTGGTCTGATACCACTTGTTGGCATAGCGGGCCGGCAAGAGGAGAGAGGTGAATTGCCTGAAATAAAAAAATACCCTCCTTGTTTGTTCAACTCTAAAAATGCAACAACAATAAAATAACAGAATTAAAGAAGACTTAGCAGTTGACTTGGTTACAACCTGGGTGGTTATTAATTTAAGGCGGTTGAACAACTCGTTAAGAATCTCCTTCTTTGAAGGTGGAGAAGCCTTTTACACACTGAAAGCTCTAAAAGTTGCTAGGAAGTTAGTACAAGAGTTGATTGATTATTTTTTAACTCCAAGGGTCTTTTTATAGCTCCTGAAAATTCTATCTAAAGCCTTGAGGGCGCCTCCCAAGGGGTGGAGAGCACCTCTAAGGCAAGATGAGTGGATAAACTTTTATCCACTTGCAAACAGTCAAGTTGACTGATTTTAGGGCGCCCTCAAAGGCATTGAGGGTGCCTCCAAGGCATAGAGGGCGCCTCCAAGACATGGAGGGTGCCCTCCCGCCTAAAGAAGGCGAAGGCACCCTCAACATTGCATTGAGGGCGCCTTCAGCTTGCTTTTCCAGCTCCTTTAGACCGTCAGAAGCTCTGATCGCTTGGATGATTGCGGCCAACCAAAATAGGGTTTATCCGAACCCAATTTCCGGCCTTCTCCTCGAGTAGGCTTCCGCTCCGACTTCTCGTCCCTCGAACGTCACATACGTTCTTCTCATCCACCGGTGTACTCTTTCGCATTTCTTTCGTCCCTCGGACGCACTGAGCCCGTCAGCTCCCTTCCCGTGTCGTCCTTTTTACCAGCTGTGTCTTCCGCTCGACTTCCCGCGTTCCTAAACTTCTGCACACTTAGACATAGGGATTAAAACAACACAAGACCCAACCTAACTTGGTTGATCACGTCAAAACAATCACGGGGTCCAACAATCAGCACTACACAGATGACCAGAGAGGGTTTAGTTGACTGGGGGTGCCATATCAATACAACGGTTAATCAAGATGAAGATTATAAATAGGACTGAAGTTCAAAGAATAAACAACAACATACTCGTATTCATTTTTGTTTTATTGTTTTCGTGCTTCACCGTTGTAACAAGCTTTTCCACCTCTAGGTCCTTTCCAAAGAAGGAGAAGATAGTGGAGCTTTCAACTATTCTTGGACAAACAACCCAAGGGTTGTAACCAAATAATTTCTCATGTTCTCTTTCTTTTTTATATGTTTATTTTGTCTTTAATGTGTGTCCTTGCTAAATAGTTAGCAAAAAAAAAAAAAAAAAAAAGATTGGATTTAATTTGTTGGTTGTTATTCACCTCTCTCCTCTAGCGATCCAAATCGCTTCAGCAGCACCAACATGAAGTTGTGGTGATAATGGATGGTTTTGTTGGAGTAACACACAAGGGAGTAAAAGATTTATTAAATCAAACAAACTAACCGAACTGATTGAAAATTCAATTAGGTTTTTTTTTTTTTTTTAATGAAAACATGGTTTTTTTCAAAAAAAAATGATTAATTCGTTTAAATCAATAGATCAAATAAATTAAATTTTTGGACTGAATAAAAATTTTAAACCTTAATTTTTACATTGAAATTAAATTTTTATTAAACCGAATTAAATTTTTAGATCCTAATTAGAAATTTTTAGTTAATTAGATTAATTTAGGTTTAATTTGTTTGATTTTTATTAAAAATTCAGTCTGTTAGATTATTTTGAAAAAAAAAATCAATCAATTCAGTTTAAGTAACTCGATTCGATTTTAATAGATTACTCATCCAGATGTTATCCTCCCTAATTAATCCTTTTTTTTTTTTTTTTTTTGTTGGAGAAGGAAAAGATAATGGGCTAAGTGCATGCAAATCTGGGCCCTGTTGAAAGATTCAATCCTTTGATGTGTAGTTCTAAGATCCAATTCCAATCCTAGAAAGAATCTATTTTTGCTTTTGTCGATTGATCATGATGTCGACCTCCTTCGACGAAGGCGAAGTTGAACGGATACCATTGTGCTTGCGGTCGGAATGGTCGCATGCCCAGCCTCTACCGCAAGACTATGGCCCCAACCTGGTCGTCTCCATCGCCTACCGCGATGAGTTCCGCGAGACAATGGAATACTTCCACGCTATTTATGCTGCCAATGAGCAGAGCTACCCCGCCCTCGAATTCACCACCGAGGCCATTGGGATGAATCCTGACAACTGTGAACTTCCGCTACTAACCTCTCAGATTGATAAAAAAAGCCTTCGTTTTTTTTTTTAGATTTGGTAGACAAGTTGCAATCTTTTATCTGAAATGTTGCGATCGAATTTAAAATTTTAATTAGGTTTTTTTTTGGAATTTTGATTTTTTTTCTAAAAAACGGCTCTATTTTAATTTTTTTTATTCATTTAAATTTAATTTTTAGTCTGAATCAAATTTTAAAATTTTAATTTTTAAATCTAAATTTTCAAAATTTGATTAATTGGATAATTTAGTTTTTTTAATTAATTAATATTTTATCAGTCTAATTTATTTAATTTTCATAAGTTCAAATAGTTAAAAAAAATTTAATTCGATTCAATTTTAATAGAATAATCTCTCGCTGTTGGAGAATGAAATAGTAATGGGCCACGTACAGCAAATCTCGGCCCGGTTAAAATCCAATCTTAGTTTTAACATCCAATTTCAACCCTAGACAGAATCTACTTTTCTTTTCTCTGCCTCACATGTCGAGCTCCTCCGACGAAGACGAAGTCGAACGGATACCACTGTGCTCGCGGCCGGAGTGGTCCGATGTCCAACCTCTGCCGCAAGACGATGGCCCCAACCCGGTCGTCTCCATCGCCTACCGCGATGAGTTCCGCGAGACAATGGACTACTTCCGCGCCATCTACGCTGCCGACGAGCGGAGCTGCCGCGCCCTCGAACTCACCACCGAGGCCATCGGGATGAACCCGGGAAACTATACTGTGAGCTTCCATGGCTAGCTTCTCAGATTGATACAAAGAGCCTAGATAAGTTGCGATCTTTTATCCGAACCCTGTTAATGTTGTCTTTTTCTACAAGGTTTGGCACTTCAGACGCCTTGTGCTCGAGTCATTGAATGCAAACTTGCATGAAGAAAGGGATTTTGTTGACAGAATTACTTTCCAGAATTCTAAGAACTACCAGATCTGGTGAGTGCTCGCTTTGTGTTCTTTTCGTCTGGTTTGAAGAAACCTAGTTTTGCTTCATTTTTGATCAATTTGCTTGCCTATACAAGTTGTATCTCTGAATGCTCGCGTTATGTATGTTGATTAGGCACCACCGGCGGTGGCTTGCTGAGAAACTGGGAACAGAAGCAGCGAATAGAGAACTGGAGTTTACCAAACAAGTGTTTGCTCTTGATGCTAAAAATTATCATACTTGGTCTCATAGACAGGTAGTCTCTTTCTCCTTCCTCTGTCTTGGTATATATTTTTTTTCTTGTTCAACATCTAGATCAAACAAATGGGAGATGAAAAAGATTTATCGGGCAATAACTGACCAATTAACTTGTTAGGCCCAACCATTGGCCTTAAAAGTTTACATTCCAATTAATGGTAACTCATTCATCTAAGCTTCTAAGGCTACTTTGTTGGCTCATTATTCACCATGTGGGAGCTATAATGTGGTGTTACAATCTTCATTGCTTAAGGATTGATGTTCTTCGTAAAAATTCAAACTCTAATTGATTGCACAGAATCATCATCAATTGAGAGCATATGATGTCCAATGGGGCTGCACGGTATGCAGACTACCTTTTTTGACCACCTCACCCTACCTAGAATGGGGTTTGTGTGATAGTCATTGTCATGATCTGGTTAGATTTGAGAATTTATTCATCAATTGTCATACTCAACTAGAGGCTCCAGATGCTTATGTCCAAGTTAATAGTAACTTGCTCATTGAGCCTATAAACCTTCTTTAATACTTTGCATTTCATTTAGTATGTCACACTTGTATAAGTTAACTTCTATTTCTATGAAGAGGGCATGATGAATGATCTCACTGTCAATCAAGTCCTGTAACTGAGATTTTCCTAATAATTTGCAATACAGTGGGTTCTTGAGTCATTAGGTGGATGGGAAAATGAGCTTGAATTTTGCTGTGAGCTTCTTGAAGATGATGTTTTCAACAATTCAGCTTGGAATCAGGTAAATATTTTGAGGTTTTATTGGCTTACTTTCATGTGTATTATACCTTTGTAGTTGTAGCTTTATTGGATTCTTTTTGCCATACAGAGTTGTTGCTTGCTAGATTCTTGGACCTGATAATTTATAGGTTTGACTTTGTTATCAGTGCTTCCATATGCACTTTTTTGTGCCACTGTCTGTGTATGGTTCTTTTGCCTTATATTGCTGTTGCTCTCTAGGACATTTCGTCATACGATTTTAAAATGTTTTAATGTTCTATATTAACAGTATTGGTCAACACAGCTGAAACATGTCTTGTTGGTTGCTGACTGATAGCGATACTATGTTGGCTTGAGAAATGTCGCTATGTTGCTCATGTCGACATGCTTCCATTGGGTACCAATCGCAATAGTGTATATTTATCCATGACATGCTTTGATTTCATTAACCAGTCATAGGAAGGAGATAAAACACAATAAAAAGAGAGATGAGGGATAGCACCAATGAAAGCACGGAGAATAGAAATGAGGAGTGACGTTGGAATCGAAGAAATTAAAATATATCTACATCCTATATGTATGTCTGCTCTATTTTTAGTTGTATCAAAGTACAACTCTTATGGGTTAAATATGGGTATGTTGATAAATCATTCCGAAACTAGAAATTCTAGAGGCATTATTTATAAATAGCACCAATTGAAGCACCAAGAACAGAAAATAAGGAGTGATGTCGGAATAGAAGAAATTAAGATATAATCTATATCCTATACTTGTGCTTGCTAGTTGTATCAATCAAGTACAAGCTCTTATTGGTTAATTGCGATATATAAATTTTTGGGTATGTGGAGAAATCATTTGCAAAACTAGAAATCTTAGAGGCATTATTTAATCTGGATCCTAGAAAATCATGTGATCGAGATGTTTGTCATACATTTTAAACTTGTCCTTGATTTTTTTTTTTTACTGTAAGTCTATATTTGAAGATAAGTGGAAGAGAACTATAGAATCAAAACTCATTTGAGTTGGACATATCTGTGGAACACTCCTAGCATCAAATAATGCTAATTATGAGATTTCGAATGCTATCTATATCATCCTTGGTTAACTTTTTACCCTGTAGATCGTTTTTGTGTTTCCTAGTTTGATAACTCTTCTTTCTTTCTCTTGTTGGATCGATCTACCAGCTGAAAGTATATGATATTCAGGAATGGAAATTGATGCTGGTTCATGAACAAGATGCATTTGGTTTTATTAATATTTGTTGTTTGTTCTACTAACACATCTGTTTTATCTGATATCTTCTATTAACTATCGATCTGCAACAGAGGTATTTTGTCATCACCCGATCGCCGCTGCTTGGAGGCCTACAAGCCATGAGAGATTCTGAAGTGCGCTATACCAGCAAAATAATCTTAGCCGACCCACACAATGAAAGCCCTTGGAGATACCTTCGAGGGCTTTACAAGGGTGAAATCCAAATGTTAATCAGCGACAATAAAGTACCTGAGCTATGTTTGAAGGTTTTGGAGATAAATAAAAGCAACTTGTTTGCTTTGAGCCTGCTCCTGGATCTTCTTTCTCGAGGCCACCAACCCTCCGATGAGCTTAGAGCCATCATCGGAGCTTTAAGAAGCTCACAAGACATTGCAGGAACTCATGGCTTGGCTGCTACTTTGTGCCTTGTATTGGAGGCAGTGGATCCAATGCGATCAAGCTACTGGGCGTGGCGGAGGACAAATCTTCCGACTGGAGTTTGTTAAAACCCTTCTTTCGAATTTAGACACTTTGAAAGATGCAATTGGGATGGAGGAACGAATATTGGATCATGTAAATTAAGTATTTATTTAGAGTTGTGTTTGCTACTCATGGGTAGGTTGTGCCTACCATCCTCTGGACTGAAATTGGACTTTGTACGATATCGACTCTTTGACCTCGAGTTCCTCGCAGGTGTTGAAAGAGTTGGTTGATCCTCAAGGAATCCATCCAGATATAGAAATTGGACTTAAGTATCTTTTTCTATTCACATAGTATGTTACCACTTAACTTGCAAATTGATTTTCGAAACAACTTTAGAATCATGTGAGAACCATGATCATAAAAGAAATCAAAACAATATCGCCTATATGTTCATGTTATAGTTTGTCGGGACCAAAATGATCCATTTATTTATTTCTGACTTTTTTTTATTTATTTCTGATTTTTAAGATGGAAGTAAGAGCTCCCATATGTGACGTGGCAAGAGAGAATGCGAGGGAGGTCCATCTCTCAAACGAGATGAGATTCTCTGTCCTCAATTAAAAAATCTAGAATTACATCATGAACTCTTTTTTTTTTTTTTTATTCATCTTTTCCTTCTTTATTTTTTTCAACCTTTTTTATTCTAGATGGACGAAAATTTAAATATGTCTTTTACAAATCTTTTAAATTCTTCAAACACGAAAGAAAATAAATCTTCTGAAAATACCTTCATTCCTCCAAACCATGATGCCCAATATTCTCAATTTTTCTCTTACACGTAATACTGTCCAAATTTTTAAAATATTTCATATGTTCCATGAGGACTTACAAATTTTCTAAATTTATAAAGTTTTCAAAATTTTTTGCTCCCCCTTCAAAGTAACACAGTCTCAACTCCATTTGGTATGTATTCATGCCAAGATTGATCAGCCATGAGCAAGCAATTTGGGATGACTTTTCTGCCTTTTGTATTTTTACTTTCTCAACCATCAATCATGTTTTCGAATGAAGCATGAAGGGTTACTATCGACCCATCTATCAGCGGCAAAGAACCTTTAACGTCATCGTCTGTTCCAACATCTCAGTGGCCACACTATCACAAGAAGAGCATAAAGTTGAATCGGATAAAGATAATTCAAAATGAAGATTTTGGTTTTTTGATAAAGACATGGTCCTTGCGAAGTCATAGACAACTATCAGTACTGATGTAATTATTAGTAATGACCAGAAGGATCAAACTTTTTAAAAACATATAGTTGATTACTACAACAATCATGTTAGTTAGAGCCCTAGAGTCAATCATTTGATGATTGTATTATGGACTTGTTGTATCGTATTCTTATATAAATAAAGACATTTATTTTTGGTTATTATACTTACTTGTATTGGTGCCAAATAAACTGAGTATAATAGCGTCCTTGAGTAGAAGGTTCTTACCTATATCAATCGGTTAGTTGAACCGATAGTGAGATGATATAGGGAATACTACTCTTAATCATTCCTAGTCGAGTATTAACATTCAGGGACAATGTTAATGCAATAAGACTAGCATGTAGGTCAACTCGATGATTTGATCTCACAAGTCATGGATATAGAGATATCAAGTTGACACATGGGTATGCATTGGAGAATGTATACTGAATGATCCGCCATGAGAAAGTATCATGGATCGTTATATGAGTGTCATATACTTTCTCATGTGACTATTAGTGTGACTACTAGTCCTTAGACCTGAAGTCACCATGGTTCCCTACATAAGGAGTTATGTACTTTGGTTTCGTCAAACGTCACCCGTAACTGGGTGGACTATAAAGGCGATTACTGGGTATGTAACGAATTATGCAGAGGGATGTGAGTGATGTAAATGGGATATATCCCTCCTATATGACGGGAGAGACATCGATATTCTTGATAGAGTGAGACCATGAAGTGCATGGTCATGCCCAAATGAGTCAATATGAAATATTGAGCTCATTTGATTTAGTGAGTCTACTTGGAGTTCAAGATTTAGATTGGTCAGAGGATGACATGGTCTATGCCTCACATTGATCAATCTAGATGTCTAGGATAGAAGGACACTTGTCATATATTGTGAGGAGTCACAATTAGTAGTCACAAGGTAATGTTGGATCTCAACATTCTTGTAACTTGGGTAGTAATGATGTGTTGCTAGATACCGCTCATTATTTATGCTCCTAAATGGGTTTAGGGGCATTGCCAATGTTACAAGAACCTATAGGGTCACACACTAAGGACAATTAGATGGAGATTAGGTTCATATGATGAACCAAGAGGATTAGATTCATATGATGAATCAAATTGGATTAAGAGTAATCCTAATTGGGCTAATTGAGTTGAACTCAAGTTGATTCATGTGTTCAATGAGTCTAATTTAGATTATGACTCATTGAATCAATTTAATTAAATGAATTAGATTCATTATATTAAATTGGCTTGAATTAAATGGTTGGATTAGATCAACCATAAGAGAGATTAAGTCAAGTTTGACTTGACTTGAGAGGAAGAGGAAGAGTCAAGTTTGACTTGACTATTTGCCACCTCATTTGTGAGTTGGCATTAGGAGGACTAATGATGATGTGTCACATCATCATAGTTGGCACATGTGTGTGCCACCTCATGGAGGTTACAAGTCCCCTCTTTAATGGCCTCCACATTTAATGAAAAGGAGTAGCCACTTTTGTAGTGAATGAAAAAATTTGATTTTTCATTCAAGACTCATTCAACTCATCTTCTACCTTGCTCTCTCTTCTTGCTCTCCCTCTCCTCTCTTGGCCGAACCTTACCAAGGTGCTAGCACACCTTTGTGTTAGGTTTCTCCACCTAGTTTGTTCATGTTGATACTTCTAGAGGGTTGTACATTTGACAACCTCGAGATCCGGCATCACTTGGAAGAGCGGGATACGTGAAGGGCTTCGCATCAAGGGTAAAGATCTTCTCCTAATGTAGATCTAGATGTAAGAAACTCGTACTTGTAAATTTTGTTTTTATTTTTACTTCGCACGGATCTAGTGACAGGGGTTTCGGGGTTTTCGCGACGCGAAAAAACGATTTTCGCGGCCCGAAAAATCCAACAAATCATTAACTCATTGGATTTATGAAGAGAAGCTATAAGGTGTTAAAATCACATTACTATAAGTTTGCGCCAATAGTAAATATATACTCATCATCAAAGTATATGGAGTGACAAGAATGCATTGAAGAATGCACTGAATACGTGGAAAGCCAACAATAAAAATAAAGGTTTCAAATATATATATGTGTAGAGGATTCTTGAGAAATATGCTCTGCATTCAGGGAGAACACTTTAGCATCAAATTCAAATCCAAATACAAGTGTTGATGTGGATAACTCTGTAACCCATATTCATATGATAAGATAAAAGATAGCACAAATTCAAATTTAAAAAGTACAACACAATAGAATGAATTTTAGACGAACAATGATAACACAATAGAATGAATTTTAGACGAACAATGATAAAATATTAAAGAATATTAAATAAGAAAAAAATAACTTTGTAAAATAATTAAATTATTAAATAAGAAAAAAATAACTTTGTAAAATAATTAAATATTAAAGAATATTAAATAAGAAAAAAATAACTTTGTAAAATAATTAAGATCTTTTGTAAAGATTAAAAAATTCTTTTGAAATGACATAAAATAATTTTAGATACACGAGAAAATAGCTTAAAAAATTAAATAAGAGACCTGATCCAATATGAATATGTTTATACTTATTTTTTATATATCATTACAATTTATATCTTTTTATTTGATATATAATAATATATATATATATATTTTTTAATTATTAATATTTAAAATGCAAGTATTTAAATTTTATAAAAATTTAATTATATATATAAAAGAAAAAAAAATAACCAGATTACGTAAAGTCAAATCTAGAGGGGTCGGATCATCAAAATAAATCGAAAATCATTCCAAAAATTCAAAATTCTTTAATTACATACCCTATTAAATTAATTATATATATGAAATATATAGAAAAGAGAGATAAAAAATATAATAAAAAATATGATAATCATTAAAAAAAATTATTGAATTTTTTTAATAGTAAATATATATATATATAAATTTTTAGTTTTTTTTAACGTAGTATTAACATGTCATTGAAGGACTCTTTGAGAGCCGTGAATGCTCTAAGAAACTTAAGGACCAAGATAAGAATTTAAAAACCAAAAATAATTAAGTGCTCCAATCAAACAAGAAATTCCATGGATTAAAAACATCTTGAGTAACAAAATAAGCAAATTAAAAAAAAAAAACTACATTCCATGGTCAAATTTTGGTCTCTAAAGACTTGTTGTCAAGAACTACTCCAAATCAAATCTCCAATCTACTTCACCCAAAAAATTGATCTCATCCATCTAAAGCTCATCCTGAGAACACAATTGAACCAGTGAGATACGAACCAACATGGAAACAAAATAATTGGAAATAATAATAAAAAAAACAAATTACATGAGCAGCCTCGTCCTCTATATCTGAATCCGCCTTGGAATCAGCTTCATCTGCGGAATCGTCAGCCTCGTCCTCGTCCTGACATAGGCAATAAGAAGGGAAGAGATTGAGAAAGTAATTACGCATACAAGGCCGTGGAAATAACCACAATTTAGGCGTGTGCTAACCTCTGCGTCGGAAATGTCATCATCCTTGCTTTCCTGATGGTTAAAAAATTTCTTTAAAAAAAACAACTTCATATTTCACTACGAAATAGAAAAAAAAAAAAAAGAAGCTTTACCTCTTCAGCCTTCTTTTTTTCAGCCTCGTCAAATGCTGCCTTTTCAGCCTGAAAAAAGCGCCAAAAATCGATTTAGACGTTAAAAAAGGTCTTTAACAGCACACTGAAATTAATGCCGAGCAACATACGTCCTTAAGCTTGCCCCATGTTTCTTCTGCAAATTTCTTTGCGTACTCGGGATCGTCACTGACCAAGATGTTATCGAAGATAGACCCAGCTTTGACCTGAAAAGGGCATATCGAGAGGTAAGCTCAATGCAAAGAAAATCAGAGAATGATTTAACATTTTACCTGCCACAACTCAAAGGCTACATATCTCAAGTTGGAGTAAGCATAGATGTATGGATCGTCCTTGAAATCTGCAAGATGGATCAGGTTAAACAGTGTTTTGGAGATCATGCAAATCGAGTTACTAAATAGATCAAATAATACCAGGATTGTCAATCAATGGAGCCTTCCATTTTCCCTGGTAATTAGGGTTCTTAATTTTCTAAAGAGGCAGCAAAATAACTAATTAGATACATTTGGTGGAACTGTAATTGCTAATTTTGGCAGGGAAGATTGGAAAGTATGCTCATACCTTTTGCTTCCAGGGACCCTTATATTCAGGATTTGGAATAGTTGGGGCCGTCCATTCACCATCTTCTTCATCATCCCAATCTTCAGGCTACAACAAATGCATAAAATAGTTGAGCAGCAGAAGATGGGAACGACAAATGCACAAATAAAAACGATCAGTAATACCTTCTTAGCATCAGTATCAGGAATCTCTTTAGGAATGTCATCATAGCCCTTCATTGATAAGACTAAGTTAGTTTGGCTAAAATTTGTATTTATTAACCTAGAAATTGAATCTAGAAAAAAAAGATAGTTGAAAGTTACTACAACGCCAGAACAAAATGGTTGAAAAGAAATAAAACAAATCAGTCACAAGGAAAAAAGAAAGACAAACAAACTTGATCTCACACTACCTCTGGTTTTTTGTCCTCAGGGTCTGGGATGTTCTCCTTGTCATCCCAATCTTCTGGCTGTAACAAAAATTAATTAAACATGATCAAGAGATCAAGCTAAACACACACTGGTCTACGACGAACCATGTATAAACAAGGTTTACCTTCTTTGCATCAGGATCCTTGATTTGCTTTGGAGGAAGGATATCCCAGTCAGTATACAAACTACCAGTTTGTTTCTCATTGTTATCAATGAGGATGCTGTATGTAGCATCAGGTCGGACAATGAAGGTGTAAACATGAGTTAGCTGATCACTCTCGCATGTTACTTCTTTCTTAATCAAATGGTTCTTTTCATTGTGTGAGAAGATAGCGTGGACTTTTTTTGTGCTGTACCCACAAATATCAGGGCCAAACATAATGCTGCAATTTCCAAATTCATGCATCCATTTCAAATAAGATGTGATAAATGCAATAACAATTCTTATAGAGGACAACTAACACAGAAGGCAGAGGTACCTATAGGGAGTATCTCCACCAAATTTTTTCTGCTCAACTTCACCACTGAGTAACTTGATGTAGCCACCCCCACAATCAAGTTTCTGCTCATGTTTAACAGAGTACTGCAAAACTAATGTCTTGTCCTTGTTGCTGAATTCAGGGAACTGTGCCGAAATGGCATAGAATCTATAATCTTCCGCGGTTTGGATTCCTGCATTCAAGGAATTTATTAAACAGAGGTCATATGAAATAAACAAATGGTTCAAACTTTTCGGAGTGACAAACAAATTGCAGATTTTTATAACAGTTGTGAGGCAGGGCTCAAGGTTTTAGAGGAATACCATTATCCTCTGGATCTCCAGACCATTTTCCAGATGTATAGTTCCAATCTCCAGCCATGTTTTCATCCTTTTTCCAGTCCGATTTGACCCACCGATTCTCCCATCCATCTTCATAAGAAAAAATACATCCAATTGCAGTTACAGAGGAGAATCAATCATTAAAAAAATTCTAAAGCCCATGACTCTTTTGCTTTCACAGACATTCACTCTGAATCTTTACTCTACAACAATTATCAATTGTAAATTAACAATTTGCCAGTATAAATGCAACAGCAGTGTCATTATCAACATACAATTTGGATCGTGGAAAAAAAATCCTAGAGACTGCAAGTACAAAAATAAAACATAAACTAGACGAAAGACGGAATCCTGATTTTAGGGAACAGCCAAAGACAAAGAACTCAGATGATCACGTTTTGGCAGATTAGATCTGAGTGTTTAAAGCCAACTGCCAAAATGCCAAGAAGAGTTGTTAGAACCAACAAAAACCGAATGTACGTATAAACAACAAAAAAACAACAGTAGTTTTGCTACAAAAACAGACAGAAATAAAACAGGGTCAACAATCACCAGAATGGATCGACCAATCTTTAGCAGAACTAGAATCTCATTTCATGAAAAGAAAAAAATTAAAGGAACGTGGTCTAGTAACAGGTTTCAATGCAAATTGAGTTCAAGAGCAAAATGCGATCCGATAAGGATCGATGATGGAGAGCGCATACCTCCGAAACGCTCCTCGAAGTAGACCTCGGCGGAGACGATAGATGCGACAGCGAGCGCCACTGCGAAGGCGGCGGCGACGAGAGGCGGTCTTCTACGGATCGCCATTACGACTTCTCTATCTCTCTCCCTCACAAGCTCTGCTCGATTTGGATCGAGGCGAAGGTAGAGATCGGAGATTTATCGGGCGAGAAAGAATGGCGTGCCGTGACCGGACGGTAAACTTACCTGAGTTGGAGATTCGTCAATCGTTTTTCTCCTACTGGCCGATAGAAAGTTGAGCCAATAGTGAAAAGCCACGTGGTTAAATCGACGTGTCCGGCCTCGGTTATTCTGCTTCGTCTACTGAATGCCAGCAGGCCAAAATCGTAATTTAGAAAAGTATGTAGAGAAGGTCCAGTAAGATTCCCTATTGATGCGAAACACGTCTAACGCAAAAACTCAATTTAAAAATAAAAAAAAAATATTCATATTAAACTTTAATTTTTTATTTTAAAAAAACTTTAACATTTAGTTAAAATTACTCTAATATTAATTAAATTTATTTCAAAGCTAGAGCAATTTGTTAAATATTATCAAATATTCAAATAAAATCTCTAAATTTCAAATTGTTCGATTCAATCCAAACCAAAATCAGGATAGCGTCACTGTATACCAAAAGTATTGCTACAAAAGAAATGAACCGATCATATTTTTCAAGGCCATAAGACAGACACTTCAAATATTGTTGTTACACACAATCACAATGCACATTGATCATATATGATCAATTCAAAGCATAAGATATAAATGACAAGTCCAAGCTCATCGAGCAATTTAAAGCATTGGCTAACGAGCCGAGTTTCTTATTCAAGGAAAAGGAGGGTCAGTGATCACAAACTCCATCAGAGAGATGATGAGAAATGAGTCTTTTCTAGCAGAATTAAGCAAGCAGATGAACTTAACTTCCATGATCAAAGTTCTTAACAACTGTAACAGGGCAAGTTCCATTGTTCACCACGTGGCTGCTCACACTGCCCAGAAGCACCCTGAAAGATAAGGGAAATATTGTTTAATTCACTTTAGATTTAATTTTGATGTTCTTGCACAGAGATGGACGAGGGAAAAGAAATGAAATAGCCAATTCCGAGTTTTTATAAGAAAACATTTGTATTCTACTTTCCAGTGGTGAGTTTGATGGTCTAGAAAATGGCATTGCAAAGAATGAAATAGGTATTTCTAAGGAATTGAATAAACAAGAACAGGAAAATTTATTTGTTAGTTTGAGTAATGAATGGAATAAACATGAAATAACTATTTTATAGTTGGTTCAATGGAATGTTATCAGATATATAGATAAGGAGTAGGTTTTGTAATGATTAAAATTTATTTATATGATTTTTTTTTTCAACTCATCAAGCTTTCACAGCTTGCTCCTGATCAACTTGATCAAACCAATCAGCCCATTGGTCTCTCCTCTTGATCTAAATAATCGACCAGACTCAATCAACCCCCCACCCCACCCTGTGGTCGACTCGCTTGGCTTGACCTGCCTTTTTGACCCAGCGTGCCATTTTACTTGCTTGGTGCGCTCATTTACTTGGCACAATTGATTAGTCAGCTGGATCTTATCGGTCAAACAAATTCGAAAATGGCAATCATCTAGCCAAACTTGACAAGTTTACCTGTTCGATTAGATTGATCCCATCAGCATGTTCAACATGATGATCTAGATTAGCCTTTCTGATCACACACTTCATCCCGACCAATTCAATCGCTCCTTTCAGCCACTTTGTCCCCCACATACACACACGACCTATCTCACTAAATCAGTCTCGCATGGTCTGACCAGCACTCAATTGCTAAACTTGTTTAACCTACTTTCCTGATTGATAATATATTACTTTTGAAGATTTGAATAAAGTAAGAATATACATTTTTTTAATACACTTGGAATAGAGAAATAACTGTTTCTTAGAATTGGGAATCACAATGCTTAAGAATTTGATATGTAGAATTCATTTTTATAGCCAAACATATAAATAATTATATGGAATATAACCAAAGCCATCATAAGGTTCTTGTTTTTTGGTTGTTTATATCTCAATTGAGGTGCCGACCCCACCTAGTGGGATAAGATTTGGTTGTTGTTATTGTTGTTGTTGAATATCTCAGTTGAGGTATCAAAATTCAAAAGGTTCTCATTGGAACACAATATCTACCCAAGTAGAAGTTTTCTAACCTCTTGAGCTTCCCAAGCCCTCTATTCCCAATGATCAAGCAGCTGAGGGGGATGTTATCAATAGCTTCACATATCTTTTCACGGGCATCTCCCCAGTAGATCTTCAACAGAACAACGACCTGAAAATGTTATATGACAAGTGTCTGAGTATTTTTACAGTTGCTATTCTTGTTTGGGTAGTTAAAACTTGATAAATAGAAATTTGAAACTGCAAACAAGTGTCAAGTATGTTTACACTCTTTATGCTCGTTTGAGCAGTTAAAACTTGACATATAGAAAATAGAAACTACCTCCTTTTGCCGGGCTACAGTGTTGAGTATGTCCAAAGTTTCAGCATCTGGCTTCACACCATATTTCTTTACAATACCAGGATCAGATAACTCTGTGAGGGGGATAAATGCTGCAATGGATGAAAACAACAATGTTTTTTTTTAAAAAAAACAGCAGGGTGATAACAGGATAATTAGAGGATAAAAAGAGAGCAATCAATGAGAAGCAATTGATGACTCTAGATCATACATATGCAAACTGTAGATTCAATGGGCTGCAGAAAAGATAGGAAAAGGAAAGAATGTAGTTCACTTATTACTCAGCAGCAACTAATTAAAGAAGATACCAGCATAGTAAACTGTAGTTTTTAGGATCCTCATCACCTAACGTGGATACATAAATTAGCAAGTATTTTTTTGCAAGAAAGAGTAGCAACAGAAAATTGTGTGCATTCGTTGATTGATGTGGAGCTTGTCTTGCTTGGTTTTTGTTGGTTCATGACAGAGTCTAGTTTGAACTAAGCAATTATGTAAAGGGTGATCTTAAATGTCGACATACATTAATTTGAGGAACAAACTAAGAGATAGGAATTAGATGTTGAGATCTTTTTATTAACATTTCAGTATTAAGATTAACGAACATGAATTACTCATTGGCTACAAACTAATTAATTGTATAGACAACATCACATATTAAAACTGCACGTGTACAATATATTGAGACATCAAGCTATTAGTGACAAAACTTGTGAGCTACCTGACATCTTTCCAACGATCCAAGTAGGATGATGATCCATACAACATACAATAAGATAAAAAAAATCTCTTTATTGTTCCTAAATTAACATGGAAGGGGAAATACAAGAGATAGAAGATTATCTCTTTATTGTGCCTTAACTTGTGTAGTATTCCTTCACTAGGCTGAAATTTAGTCAATTATCTTGAAAGTACACGAGCAGTATCTCAGAGTAAATGATCCAACAGAGCAATCCGTCTGATATTTCTTTCATTCTGATAAAATTAAAAAAGAAAACAAAAAAAACCCTGTAACCTCTTGATGGTGATGAATAGGAAAAGAGTTAAGTTGTCTGTCCTCAAGGATCTAAGCTGTCAACGGTCAATTAAGTTAATTAGTATCAACTTCCTCTGATATTGCAGGCTTGCATGCCCAATGACAAACAATGAATCTTATGAAGCTTGTCCATCGTGTTCTAAGAGATTATTTGTGAAATAAATTGGCAGATATGCCATCTTTGTTGAAGTTCTTTATCAGCCCTAGAATTCAAAAAAGAAACCAGCTACAACTATGCACTAAAGATACCAAATTGAGAGGGTTTGCCACAGAATTCATAGCTCAGAGTAGAGCAAACCATAAAGCTAAAGAAACCTGAAAAGAAGCCCACCAATTCGACTTCTAACAAGATCGTAGTCTTGTCCAGTTCACTGGACTATGTTAGGTGTCTGTCACTAAGCATAAGAAGAGTAGATTAAAATTCACGTTCCAAATAAACATAGATTGGCATTGGTAGTCTCATGACTCCACACCATATGATTCTTAGTAGTGATTTCAATAACTGAAAAATGTACGTACAAAATCAAACTTTTAGGGTCGAAATAAGCAACGGGGGTTCGAATGGGGAAAAAAAAATTGATCTTGTGAGTTGAAAGAGGAAACAAGGCGAGGAGTTGAGACGAAGGTGAATCGTACGTGATCCGGTGGTCTCCCAGAGCTGCATCTCGCCCTCCTCGTAGTGTCCCTCCTTCTGGACATTGACGAGGATGAGGTGGTCGCCGTCCCTCACCATGTTCTCCACGGCCCAGCGGAGCGCCGCTTTGCTGCATGGCGAAAAGTCCACTGCCACTCCCACCCTCCGATCCGCAGCCATCGCCCGATCTTCTCGCTTCGCGATTGAAGAAGCAGGAGGAGGAAGGAGAATGGAGGATTATTATGATGAGGATGAAGACAAGATTGAATTCTGGAGAGAGAGAAACCAATGGAGAATGATAATATACGCTATTTTTACATCCACGGAGGAATTTATTTTAAAGTACCTAAAAGTTTGTTATTTTCTAAGACACATCCGTACTTTTTCTCCTATCACAATCACCCCGCCACATCCTCGTCTCTTCTCCCGGCTTTTCTGATATAATTACTAGAATATGAGAGAGTCGAAAGAAAATTGCTCGTTGAGATCGACTAATAAAGGAGCGTGTAAATATCAAACCGATAAGTGGACGAAAATGACCGAGATTCCATTTGACAGCAAACAGCAATTTTGGCCAATGGAGAATCGACAGGTCACCATTTACCAAGTCAAAAGAATGCTTGGCAGTGCTTAAATTGAACTTGACAACTTGCCCACTTTTTTTGATGTTGACTAAATTTTTATTCTTTTGGTGTAAAAATAATCCAATTTGAGTTTGACTTTGAATTAAATGGCAAATTCAAAAAATATTTGATTATTTAGAAAGGCATATATTCATTGAAAATGTTTCTTAGTAATTAAAAAACCTAAGTATAAAGCTTTGTTTTTATTAAATAAAAGTGAATAATTTTATAAAATTTATTTGTACATGAACGGGATTAAATATATACATATAGTAGATGTATTAGATGTAGCAAAGCACTAAATTTATAACCATAAGATTTAGACAACATGACTTGCGATGAGTTGTTATTTATTAATCCAGGTCTAACCTTGCGTCCAATTAGGATCGGAGATGGACTATCTTCTCTCTTGATTTTCTTATCAGATAAATTTGAAAATACGAATGACTCTTGACACAACAAGTTAGTTATCTCAGTAGATCAAGCACTACGGGCGTAGAGTGCCCTACGTGAGAATCAAATGTGTGAGTAATCCATCTCAGCTATCACTTGGTTGTACAGGGTATGCCATGAGTTAGAAATGACATGATAGGATAAATCTTAAAAATAAACTAATTAATTAAGTATACATGAGATCAATTTTTCACAAATAAATATATTTTAGTCCCACATTAGTTGGTAGAGAAAATTGCTCTACGATAAAGTCGATATAATACCAAGTTTAGTTGTTCCTATCTGAAATAGTCAGAATGAATCATCGAACGATTGTTTTTTAGGTTAGTGGAGTCTTCAAATGTTGAGGGAGGGATCCAATGGCCACAGTCATTTGATATCTCTTCTCTCAGTATTCACATCATTTTTTAGAATGGATTTGATTCAAGTTATCATGTATAACCTTAATTATGTGATTACTTGATAGCCAAGTTATAGGGAATAAAATATAATCATTATTTGGTTCAACTTAGATAATGCAACAAAAATTTATTTGTTTAAAGGTTTTAATAAATATCATAGTTTAATATTTTACCCTATTACCTTCAGTTACAAAATCAATTATATATAATAATAATAATATTATTATTATTATTTATTTTTTATTTTTTTTTAATTTTTTTTTCTGTATATTTTTTTACTTTTTTATGTGTTTTTTTATTTTTTAATGTTTTTATATTTTTATATTATTTATATTTATATTTTTTTATTTGTTTACATTTTTAAAATTTAAATTTTTATTTATTTATTTTAATTTTATTTTTATTTTTAAAATTTTTAAATTTTTTTAAAAATTTTTAAATTTTAAAATTTAAAAAAAAAATTAAATTTTTAAAAAAAAATTTAAATTTTTTAACATTTTTAAAATTATTATTTTTTATTTTTTTTATATTTTTTTATATTTTTTTCTCTTTTTTTCATGTTTTTTTTTATCGGAGGGTATTTTTGATAAAAAAAATTCGTTAACCTCGGAATCAATAAAAACCTTAGTTTTCTAAGGTTTTCTGATTCCGGGCTGCATGACCTTTTTGCTGACGTGTCGGACATGGAACATTATTTGGGAATCATCGAATACCTAAACCAAACAAGATTTTTGTTGATAACCTTGGATGGATAATCAAGGTTATCAAGAATAACCCCGAATCAAACGCACCCTTAAGATCATGCTGTACACATTTTATAATGTGAAAGACCATGGTTCACAAGTTATAACATCCTAAGTGCACCATTTCAAGATCTGATAGTCCATGTTTCACAAGCTCTGATAGTCCATGTGATGCATCAATTGTCGGGTGATGGGACCGGTTGTAGGGCGTTAGCTTATCAAAAGTGAGTCGGGCTTGTCGGTAAGAGCTAAGTTGAATGACATTGGCTTGTTAGATCGACAAGACCGAATGAAGATGAGTAGAACATCAGGCTTGAGCGTTGGGTCAGTAAGAGCTAAGCCAAATGGCATTGACCTGTTGGATCAATAAGACTGAATGAAGATGAGCACAACATCGAAGGTGGTGGTGTGCCAAGACGATGGAGTTGAGTCTGAGGTGTCGGATAGATCAAATCGGAGAAGTCGAGAGAGCTGAGTTTAAGATGTCGGATTAGATTAAAATGGAGGGGTCGACGGACTTTGTAGGCTTCCGTTACCCTCTGCAGTAATACTTGATTTATAGTGAGAAATAAATGATAAACAAAGCAAAGTAAATCATTCTTTTATCCTTGAATTATTTTAAAATTTAAAATTGTTATTATATATATTTTAAAAAATTTAAGCTGGATGTGGGTCGCGGCCTGTTTGGATTTTCTTTGCGTTTGGCTATCGAGTTGAATCAAGCCATCCAATCAATATGACACCACGTTGAGAAAACAGCTCGTTTAGCCCATTTTAATTTATGCCCGCTAATGCAACCACCTTTGTTTTTTTTTGGGTGAATTATTTGGTATATTTTTATAATAATTAGTGAATCACAGACCTTAAATTTCTAAAATAATCAAATTACCTATCGATTTTTAAAATTACCAAATTAGATATTAATTTTGTTTGGCTTATTTAGCTCTGTCTGGTTGATGGATGATCGCTTTAACAAATATCCGAGACGACAATGAAATCATGGTCATACGACCAAGTTGACCGGACGAGTCCGGTCTCGATTTCATGATCAGCTCGACCATGTTTTTGTGGGCACGTGAAACTCACAATTAGACAGTGCTCAACCAGATGGATTGCGATTTCAAGACCACCTCGATTGTTTTTTCAATTGTTGTTGATTAGATAGAGGGTAATATATATATATATATATATATATACAGAATCGTTCCGCTGCAGAACGATTCTTGCGGACTGCTGCGGACTGCAGACGTGGCAGCTGCCACGTGATATTTGTTAACGTTTTTTTTTTCCCGCAGTGCGACTTTTGTTAAGCATCGTGGAACAACTTTTTTGCCCTAACCCTTCTCACGATTTTCTTCCGCCGCAGAAGAGCTGCTCGCCTCCCTTCTCGCATCGTGGAAGATCTGACGCCTCCCGCCGACCTCAACTTCCTTCTTCTCGCATCCGCCGGCATCGCCGTGCCCTCGTTCCCTCTTTCTCGCGTCCCTCGCCACCAGCAGCTCGGCCTCCCTCCCTCGCAAGCTCTGCTCGTGGCCGCCGCCCTCGCGACAGAGGACCTCGTGCCGAGACAAGGCTTACAGATAGGCTGTGAGTCTCGGCGAGACGAAGCTAGGGTTCCCAAGCTCTCGCCATATCTAGGGTTTCAGGCGCCTCCCTCACACGTCCACCCAACGAAATCTAGGGTTTCTCTTTTAGGTAAAATCTCGTTTGTTTCTTTGTGTTTCTATTGCAGGTTTGATCTTCTGCGAAATCAGTAGTTTAATTGATGTCCACGCTGCAGTGTTTTGTTCAGCTTGGCAGATTTGTTTTTATACGACATCTAGGGATGGCAATGGGTCGGATTTTATATTCTCCGTACCCATACCCATTTATTATATTCATCCCCATACCCACCTCCATACCCATCGGGTATTTAACTTTCATCCCCATCCCCATACCCATCGAATGATCGGGTATCCATACCCTACCCATCATCCTATTACTATCTACCATTCTCATTTAAAAAAAATGAAATCTACTCGGAGGAAGACTTACTACTTGTAATTATAATTCAGCTGCTGTTGGAAATAAATCTAAATTAATTTATTAGTCATCAAATTAGGTACGTATTTCTTCAGGATCGCCCAAAGAATCAGTAGCTTTTGGATTGACCTTCACACAAACAGGAAACCAAGGGAAGAGCCTCCGCCCGGAATAGCTTGCACCTTCATTGAAGGGCGTTCCTGGATGGTGAGGAATTCACAGTTAGCTCCAAAATGCCGATTGAACGACGTTGACACTGATTAAAAAAATAACTAGTAAACTAAAGCATGACTTTCAAAATTAGCCATCAAAAGTGAAAATGTATGCACCTGCATGTGTATTGGTTGTCATATGTCATAGGAGTTAAGTAATGTTTAAACAATGAATGGAACACCAGAGTCATTCCTCAATAATTAACTACAGACTTGTTCAACAATTGTGAACAAAGTTTCTTGTATATTTCTTAAAGTGGGTAGAGTGGAAGGGGGAGGGAAAGCTTAGGATTGTTTACATGGGATGACAGAGAAAGCACTATGTTGCTGAAAAAGAATCTGGACCTATTTCAACTTCCATAGTGTGCTCATTTCAAAATATACAATCAAAAGGGTTGGTTAGCCTGCATATGCACTTACCTAGCACGCCTAGGCATTTGAACAGCCTTGAGGTGCCCTCTGTCCATTACTAAACTTTTGTGCTCCTCTCTTCATCATGTTGATCTGACAACAAAATATTCATTTCAAAATTTTTAATGTTGTAACAAATAAAATAGCTAATATTCAAATTCTTTTTGATCAAGTCAAAATGCCTAAACTATATTTTACATATTTAAGTGTTTGTGGTGAGCATATTATTTAGTGTGATATCAAAAAACATAATTTACTAGGATTGGGTTACATTTGTTCAAATGTGGAGAATCGTAGAAGAACTTGCTTCAAAATAGCTCTATTTACCACTTTCGTCAACTGAAGAAATATAAATCAAGAGTTATAGATTTCAAAAATGATATAGAAAATCAAGTAATAACTATAATAGGTTATATGGATACAGTAAAGTCAACAAGTTAGATATAAATGAAGAATCTCATAAATCATAAAATGCTAAAAGAACATATATATAGCCAGTTATCTACAATTATCCACAGTGCTTTTCCATGCAAAATCTCATCAATAATGAATTTATAACCTAAAAATTCTCCAAATATATATTCCATGCAAAATGTAAGCTTCTTCTGTTAACTATAGGGATCTAAGTGAGGAATGCTTGCCGTGATAAAGTTTCCACAGTTCTGCCCATTAGCTCACTGGTAATTGTTTGCTAGATTCCCTTGGATACCAGTAGGGATCTGCTTGTTATCAACTTGTGTTGCAGGAGTTGGTTTCTGAAGAGGTTCAGCAGGCTCTCCAGTAGATTTAAAAGCTGGCTTCTGAACAGGTTCAGCAGACTCTCCAGCAGATTTAGGAGCCTCACCACTACCAAATAGGTAGCCAAGAGAACTTTGACCCCCTCCGCAGCTAACTCCATGGCCCATTTTCACTTTTCGATCTGCAGATGTACATTTTGTAACGGTAAAAGCTAATTTCACAAATCCTAATCCAACACTCAGAAACGCACAAATCCGAGAAGCACAATAAGAACTAAGACAATGCCAGTTATACTGTAACTTTATGAGATCTATTTTATTTCACAATTCCTGTCAAGATGAAGACTTACTACTTGTATTTTATTTCCAAAATGATACAATTTTTGATACTTTTCTTGGAAGAAATGACCTTGCCATTAGTGCAACGTCTGGAATGCGATATTGCGATTATCGTAAAATATGGATCCCTAATAAAATAAGACAAACTTTCACAGGACAAAAAAATATGAGATAGAATAGAAAGCAAACTTTCACCAGGGGATGAGTAAAGAAGCAACAATCCACTCATATCCATATCTTGTGAAAGGCATTCCTCAACCATCTCTAACTGCATAGCAAGAAATAAAATTTGAGTCGATGACTATACTATATCAATTGTCAAAAAATACTAAGACAAAATGACATAGAACTTCTCCAAGTCAGCAAACCATTTTTCAAGCTTGATATATTAAATTTAGAACAAAATAAATGATTATATTTATCAGATATAACAGTTAAGCAATTAAGTGCATTGCGATAGACATTTACCTGTCTTTAGACATCATTTTGTCTAAATCATTAATACAGTCTACGTTGCCATCTGCTAAAACCACGACACCCCATTCCAAATAAAATCACTATGAGAACAAAAAGTTTCAAGTTGTAATTAATAGAAAAGATTTTAAAAGTTTCACTATGAGGAATCCACCAAACTTACAGCTTTATGATCAACAAAAATATATTAGAATTCACATTATATCCCAAAAGTATATTAGAATTCACATCATATCCCAAAAAATTATAATTCAACAAAAACATATTAAGCATCTATATGTTACTCCTGATTTAATCATATTTAAAAGTCATTCAAAAAGCAAAATAGATCAGTTTCAACTTTGAACTAATCATAACTTTCTTCATCACTTGATATTGTAGTACCCTGTAAAAATATAGAATAATGAAAAATATAAATAATTGACCCAATAGTATTAAATTTATTGAACTTAAGTTATATTAAAAACTTACCCCATCAACATCAATAGTATCCTCATCATATTCGATTGAAGAGTAATATGCTTTTGTTTCTTGTGAACTTGTAGCTACAAAATTTAATGAAAAAGATAAATCATTATCGGAGATTATAAAAGAAGAATATTTTCATAAAAAAATAATGAAGATTAATTTGCAATTTATATCACCTTCTTTCTCATTTGATAACCAACTTTGAACACACATCAATGTTTCTATGGTTTTCGGATGAAGCCTGCTTCGATGAGAACTCACCAATCTACCACTTGTGCTAAATGCAGATTCTGAAGCCACGGTCGATATTGGAATGGCAAGTATATCTCGTGCTAGCCTCATCAAAGTGGGATATTTGGTTCCATTGGTCTTCCACCACTCCAATATGTCAAAATCCACATTTCTCGGCAACACTTTATCTTCTAAATAATGATCTAGCTCGGTCTTCAGATCAGTATTAATGTCACACTCAAGTGCTACTTCTTGATCAAAACTATCCAAAAAATCATCTGTACTTGTATGCAATCTAGTCTCCATTGATCTTTTTTCAACACTAGCATGACCATTATTATTTGTGTATTCCTCAAGCAAATCATAACACATTTTTTGAATCCTTCTAAGAGGTTCTTTAAAGCCAATCTCTCCCTGTGTTCTTTTTAAACAATACTCCACCAACTTTGACTTATATCTTGGATCTAAAATAGTAGCTATTCCCATAATTCCATGAATATTAGACCAATATTTCTCAAATTTGGAAAGCATTCGTTCAACCATAGAAGAAATAACCTTATTAGGAGATGTGACCCACTTTAACAATGAAGCTTTAATTTCACAAACCTTAGGAAAAAAGATATTTGTTGTGGGATACTTTCTTCCAGAAAATATTTCAGTCACAGAATAAAAAATTTTCAACATTTGAGATACTTCTTCTGCTAACAACCACTCCTCCTCTGTTGGAAAACATTTATAAGATGAATCACGAAATCTCAGACGAGCAAACACATCTTTAAAAGATATAGCAGTTATGAGCATCAAATACGTTGAGTTCCAACGGGTTTTACAATCAAGCACCAATTTTTTAACATTCATATTGTGTACTACTATCCGTGCCACATCATCAAACTTTTGCTCTCTTTTAGGAGATGCTCTCCAATATGCAACACTTTCACGAATTTTTTCAACACTAGGTGCAATGACATCCAAACCATCTTGTACAACTAAATTCAAAATATGAGCAGCACAACGCATATGAAATAAAGACCCTCCTAGCATAAGTGTAGAATGATCAAGTTTATGCAACACATTGTTTATAAGAGAATCATTAGTGGAGCAATTATCAACAGTAATGGTGGATATATTCCTATCAATATTCCAATCCATCATAGACTTAACTATCACATTAGCAAGGACTTCTGAAGTATGTGGAGAGCGAACATAAGCAAACCTATATAATGCAAAAAAAAAAAACAGTGTAGATATTAAGTATCTGTTCAATTAAAAACATAAAAAAAAAAAATATGAAAAATAATGCATATTTGAGTGGTAAACGGAAAGTATACCTCAAAATACGACTTTGCAAAGTCCAATTATCATCTATGAAATAAGCTGTCAAAGCTAAAAACCCCTTCCTCTGATTAGATGCAGTCCACATGTCGGTAGTTAAAGCAATCCTACCTCTATTACATTCCAACAAGCTCAATACTTTTGTCTTTTCATAATCATACAATTTCAATATATCACTCTTAATGGTATTGCGACATGGAACCTTGAACAAAGGTTGAAGACTTGCTAAAAGCTTGCGAAATCCATGATGCTCCACTATTGTTAATGGATACTCATGTAAAATTATCATTTCAGCAAGCATGCACCTTGAGGCTTCTTGGTCAAATTGAAAGCCTTTAATAACAAAATCTCCCTTGTTTTTCTCTTTAATTAGGATTTTCTGCCTTATGTCACTAACAGTTCGTCTTGGACAAATTTTGAAATGCTCACGCAAATGTGTTGTCCCATGTTTACTATTGCCAGAAAGGGGTTTCTCACAATAATTGCAAATTGCCTTATCCATTCCATTAATTTTCTTTCTTCGAAAATGATTCCAAACATCAGATGTTAACTTTCTCGTTCCTATTGCACTAGGAGTAGCATCAGTACTAGGAGAAGCATCAGCAGCAACAGATGTCATATTTGGTTGATCTTGTGGAACCTCATTATTTACTTCAGAAATTTGTGGAACCTCATGATTTACGTTAGATAGTGGCACTTCATTTTCTGTTGTAGGATCTACTGGATTCATTTTATAGACCTAAATATGATGTTGTAATGTATGTTAAAAATGAAAAGAAAAGACAACATAAAGAAAACAATAATACTTTCTCATTCAAACTACATAAATGGAATAATCATTAACCTTTCTCATCTTTGGCCTCTTATTTTCAAATAAAATCAAAAAACCAAAATCATTAAAAAAAAAAAAATACCTTGACAGCCCTAAACTCTAAATAGTATTCGACGAAAGAGTATGAGATGGTTGCTCCTTTTCATCCAAAATAGAGGCGGAGTTGGAAGCAAGGACAAACCTTTTGAGTCGCTTGAACTGTTTAATCCTTGCCTCCGCAGCGTCTTCCTCGTCTTGCTTATTCGCTCTCCCCTGTCGAGGCGTCGACCGACTTCGAGAGAAAAGGAAGAAAGGAAATGTCCGCTTCGAGTCTTCGACTTCGAAAATCGAAATATACACGGTAGGGTTTATACTTTATAACTTTATATATAATATAATATAAATAAATAGAAGATTAGAAGTGTCAACTGCATGGCTGCATGCAGTTCGAAATTTTAACAGAGATTATATTATTAATATATATATATTATTAATATATATATATATATATATATATCGGGTATCGGGTAGGGTATGGGTAGGATTTTATAACATCCGCCTCCATACCCATACCCGAAAATACCCATACCCGAATACCCGAATACCCGATTATCTAATCGGGTATTAAAATTATCTCCATACCCTCCTCCATTCGGGTCGGATATCGGATTCCCCATCGGATTCGGGTGAAATTGCCATCCCTAACGACATCTTGTTGTGGTTTTTGTTTGTTCTTCGAATTCCCTGTTAAAACTTATGCAAAATTTAATTGTGGTCAGATGAGGCAGCACAATTGATCTGCCCATCATAATGTTCCATATATTGTCACTAGAATACCATTTAGTTTAATTGAAGTTTGATCTTAGGATTTTGTACAGCTTGACTCATCCAAGTAGATTGATGTTCCATATATTGTCATTGTAATACCATATAGTTATATTGTCACTGGAATACCATTTAATTTCTTTTGTACATCACAGTTTATTTTAACACTTATGCAAAATACAACAGCAGTTTATATAAGTAACAATAGATAGTAATTTGGTCTTCGAAGTTTATATGGAACTTGCAGTTTTAAATACTTATATATCATGTTAATGTTTAACTTAATTTTGTTATATTTTACTGTTTAGGTTGTTATTGAATGGCATCATCAAGTAACAGCAGCATCAACCATACCAAATATGAAACTGTACGATGCAGGTACTGCGGATTGACAGCATTTGTGCTAGTCTCTAGGTCGATCAAGAACCCAGGAAGATTATATTATGGATGTAGGCAGCATGGATGGTTAAAGTGGGTGGCGTCCGATAGTGGACTAAATGTAGACACCAATGATATATATTTTAGGATGTTGCCAAGAGTGGAGTCAAGAGTAGGAAGTGAACATGTTGCTTATCCTGGTCATAATATGAGAAATTGGAATGTACCGTTTGTGGTATGGATATTAGTGATAGTGAACTTAATTCTTGTAGCTATATATTTGTTTTGTTTATTGGTTGGTCTAGTTAATTAGTACAAGTGTTGTAATGTGACAAAAAAATTAGATGGAAAATTAGAAGCATGTACTTGTATTTTGTTTAGATTCTGTAAGTTGTAATGGATCAATTTAGTTTTATGAATTGTTGTACTCCGTCTTTGATGTCTACTCTTTTCCCACTATACATATTTAGTTATGAATTGCTCTATGCATATTTAGCTCTAAATAATTCTAATAACTGTATGTATTCCATTAACAAAAAAGAATAGGTGATATCTCAGTTACCTCTTCAATCAATATAAGATGGACTATCTGTTATGCATGCCAAATGCTAAATAAGCATTCCAACAGATAAAATGGCCTAGTAGATCAGGCAAGTGCTGAAAAAACATGTGTCAATAAAACAAGAGATATGATCAAGAACCAAAGGAATGAATACTGACATTGTTGTGAGATTACCAAGCCCGCCAAACACATCAGTTAGATTTCCCTGTAGTTGGTTATGTGCAAGATTTCTACAACAATACAAATTGCTTAGTTGGAAAGCATCAGGAGGTTAAATGCAAACAAAGGTATCCGCCACTTACAGATTTTTGAGTGCCACCATCTTGGAGATTGAATAAGGTACGATCCCTGAGAATTGATTGCTACCAAAATTCCTACACATTTTATCATCATCAGACCAATCAAATTACAGCTATAAAAATGTTGACACTGTCTAGATTAATAAAACTTACAGAATCTGGAGGTTTGGAGGAAGGTTATAAGGTATTTGGCTACCGCTTCCAATATTATTATTGCTAATATCACTGCATCAACATGTTTTCTGAATCACCACCATCTCCCTCGCTCTCCCCCTCGCCATTCAGAAACAAATAGTTTTCTGAATCATGTTTATAGGTTTAGATCATTTTAGTGCTAGCTGGTTCGGACTAATGCAAACCCATATCTTGCATAGCACAATTTCTTTTAACCTCCACTGGCTGAAAGAATGAAGGGTTGCAGTGATGAAAAATGGTCTTGCGTGCAAATCAGACCATTCGTATTTAAGTTGTCTTGTTTTCTAGCCTGATACTCGGATGATATTGTTAAAGAATGAAATTGAAGAACATGCAGCTAAATTCTCTGCAAAATCTGAGAAAATGAGGAGTTTACAAAGGAAGAACATCACTTGATTATGGTTTATCCAATGAAAACCTGCTCGAGCTTTCTGAAATGAGGAGCTTTTATCAGAAATGAAGATAGATCTTTCTGAAACTGCTCGAGCTCGTTAATGAAGAAACTCTGATGGTTTATCCAATGAAAACCTGTCAAATTCTACAAGATTTCTTTCAACTAAAACTTGTCCATAATCTATATCGTTTATCATAGCAACATATTCAAGTAACCCTCTAATCGATTAAAACCTGTCCATGAACTACATCCATCATCCACAAGTAAATACATAGAATCATTAGAAAAGTCATTATAAGAGAAGAGTAAGATAATAGTTTAACATGTCACATAATACAAAATTAAGAATACAACTCCTGTGCGGTTTGAAAAAGAAGCAACACGCAGCAAACTGCTAGCTTCTGTGGCACGCAGCAAAACTTTTTCAAGCACTTGAACACCACATTGTGAATTCCAACCAAGATAGCAGAACCAAGATATCCACGTAGCAAAATATCAGCCTAATTGGATAAACAAATTAAACAGTATAAGAATGATCAGTGGAATTAAAATAAGCTAAAAATACAAATTAAAACAGTATGTGAACCAGAAATAAATAAACGTCCATAAACATGTGAGAATACTGATATATTGAGTCAGCAGCAAACATGTGAGAATACTGAACATACTGGTTTGATACGGAATGACAGCAGTAGCTTGTTTTGTTTGTTCAGTCTGAATTAACACAAGCATAATAGAAAAAACTACCATAAACATGACTGACACTAAACATGAATAGATGCATTAAATCAATCAAACATAATGGCACTAAACATGATTGCCACTAAACCTGAATAGATGCATTAAACCAATCAAACATAATAGCACTAAACATGACTGGCACATGAAACCAAAATTTTCACCAAATAACAATAAGCATACCATGTGAATAGATGCACTAAACCAATCAAACATAATGACACTAAACATGATTGGCACAGGAAATCAAAATTTTCACCAAATAACAATAAGCATACCATATGAATAGATGCACTAAACCAATCAAACATAATGACACTAAACATGACTGGCACATAAAACCAAAATTTTCACCAAATAACAATAAGCATATCATATGAATAGATGCACTAAACCAATCAAACATACAAATAAAGCAAAAAAGATGAATACCAACCATAGATAATTACATCCATCCTAACGCATGTTGTTAGAACCTGTAACAATAAAAATAATTATTAATTTTATTTTCGCAAAGAATCACTATACTTTAATATATTAAAACTTTGATAGTATCAGCTATAGATGTCAAATCTAGTTCATATGTGTCGTCAACACTGTTATGATAATTATCTTGAGTTGACCTGATAATTAAAACATTGTCATATTTAGAAAATGTAATAAAAATAATTTGTGCTTGCAAATAAAATTAACAGAATTAATCGACACATACCCTTGCTGTAAATTTAGGCAATTACGTTTGTCATGTGACACTCCTCGATGTCCACATCCATGACATAGCCTCGAATTTGAGGTTGATTTCTCCTTCGATGATTTCAACCTCTTTCCACATCCCTTGTTCTTACTAAAGAAGGATCAATAATACCAAAACCCTCATCCATAGATTTCTTCCTTTGACTTCTATCACTGGATGTTCTACTAATGTTCATCTCTTGAATTTTATTGTATATACAATCAAATTGTTCATCCAAGAAAGTTGTCCCCTCATTAGTTAAAGATGCATCATCAATTAATACTGAAGCTTTATAGGATAACCTTGAGTGTCTCGACATCAAAAACCTTTCTGAATTTGGATCATCAATGAAATTTTGCTCACCCAAATCATATACTGCTCCAACTTTTGCATCTCTTGTCCATCGTTTAAGTATATATGTATCAGACAAATGAAACACTTGGTTGATACGGAAAAAAACTAACATATGCCTGCATGGAATGCCTTCAAACTCAAATTTCGTGCAGCTACACGATATGTAATCCCTTTGTTTATCATGTGTGAGTACCCTTGATTTGGAGGAAGAAGTACTTTGAAATTTCATCACATGGTAAACCACTGAGTCGACACTTGTAAATGCATGTTGCACATAATAACCATGACTCTCGGTCATTTCACTTTGAAATTCCAGCCATTTCTTTTTTGTATACACCTTAACCATTTGAGTTTCCATTGGCCAGTTTGTATTAATCTTAGGATGCTCATTCATATCAATATGGTCTGCAACCAACTCATTGTGTCTTTGGTGTCTTAATGCTCTATTAAAACGGGTGATAAAATCCATCAATGAGTTCTTATTTGAGACGTATCTCTTGAAAAATGCATGTGAGCCTTCAGATCTTTGACTACTTGACATTCCTGCACAAAATATATGGCTGAAATATATTGGCACCCATCTGTGTCGCAATTCATACATCAAAGACAACCAATCATTATTCTCTAAGTTACCACACTTGATAGCTTCTTCTCATGACTTTTCAAAATCATCAGGTGTTGTAGAATTTACAATGACATTCTTTATATTTTGATAATTGTTTCGGAAAGTCAATGGGTCTAATTTATCTGGAAATTTATTCAATATATGCCACAAACAATATCGATGCGTTGTTTGAGGGAAAATCTGTGCAATAGCTTTTGTCATAGCAGGATCCTGGTCAGTGATAATAATGTTTGGTGCACCTTTAGGCATAGCCTCTAAGAACTTTGTAAGCAACCAAACAAATGACTCAGCTTTCTCATCACTAAGAAACCCGCAACCAAAAAGAATTGTTTGATGATGATGATTAACACCTACAAATGGTGCCAAAATCAATCCATATCTGTTGGTGTTATATATAGTATCAAATACAACTGCATCACCAAATACATTGTATGCCCTTCTTGATATATGATCAGCCCAAAAGCACCTACTAAATCTGTTATCTGAATCAGTCTCGTAATCAAAGAAAAAAGCTGAATTCTTATCTTGCTCAGATGTAAAAAACTCAATAAGTATTTCAGCATCAATACCCTTTTGTTCATCCCTTAGATTTCTTTCAAAATTTCTAATATCCCTTTCTGTGCAACCTACACCCTCAGACCCTCCATACTCTATCTCTAACAATCGCATTTGTTGACAAGTTGGCACATTAGCCTCTGAAAATTGTTGTGTTAAAGCTTTCTTTGCTGCAGAAACATTACGATGTGAGCGTAGCAAATGCACCTTTGATGGAGTTGCGAGTGGATGATTATGGGTTTCTATAAAGTTACTGACAACCCAATTAGGTCCAGTTTGTTTCTTGACAAATGCAATATTTGACTTACATCCCGTTCTAACTGACCCACGTGCTCTTTCCCTTGTCAGTTGATCAACTTTTGCTTGTTTATTCCACCGCATTAGATCTGTATGCCCTTCTTTAAAGCATACAATTTGTTTCCATGTTATTTCATTTGTTATCTTATTTTTTTTGCTCGTGTGCATCCTTGAACTAAATCCAGCTTCTCGTACATATTGGTTGTAGAACGAATATGCATCCTCTAGTGATGAGAATTCCATTCCAATTTTTGGCTTTCGATCATCTGAAACTTGGGGAATGTATTCCTGATCATCAACTCTATTTTCTTCCATTTCTAGGCTCCCTTACATTAGAATTGACAATAGATAATTAGACAAAAACCATAACTGATTTCTTATAAAATAAAAACTGCAATTTTACATAAAAACATTACTTGAAGAAAATAAAAGCTGCTGTACATGTTGTATAAACAATAACATTTTGCGTAAGTGTTAAAATAAACTAACAACCTAAACAGTAAATTTTAACAAAATTAACAACTGCAATAAAAATTGTAAAGTTTCTTATAATCTACGAAGACCAAATTTTAAAACTGCAATAGAAACTGCAAGTTCCATATAAACTTCGAAGACCAAATTACTGTCTATTGTTACTTATAGAAACTGCTGTTGTATTTTGCATAAGTGTTAAAATAAACTGTGTTGTACAAAAGAAACCAAATGATATTCCAATGACAATATAACTATATGGTATTCCAGTGACAATATATGGAATAGCACAAAACCCTAAGATCGAACTTCAATTAAACTAAACAATTATGTTGCCTCAACTCTAGATGAGTACTTTAGAAACCACGTGAAAGCCAAAGAGCTAGAAGAAACTTTAAGGACTGTTATTACTTATAGAAACTGTTGTTGTTACTTCGAAGAGCAATTAAATTTTGCATAAGTTTTAACAGGGAATTCGAAGAACAAACAAAAACCACAACAAGATGTCGTATAAAAACAAATCTGCCAAGCTGAACAAAACACTGCAGCGTGGACATCAATTAAACTACTGATTTCGCAGAAGATCAAACCTGCAATAGAAACACAAAGAAACAAACGAGATTTTACCTAAAAGAGAAACCCTAGATTTCGTTGGGTGGACGTGTGAGGGAGGCTCCTGAAACCCTAGATATGGCGAGAGCTTGGGAACCCTAGCTTCGTCTCGCCGAGACTCACAGCCTATCTGTAAGCCTTGTCTCGGCACGAGGTCCTCTGTCGCGAGGGCGGCGGCCACGAGCAGAGCTTGCGAGGGAGGGAGGCCGAGCTGCTGGTGGCGAGGGACGCGAGAAAGAGGGAACGAGGGCACGGCGATGCCGGCGGATGCGAGAAGAAGGAAGCTGAGGTCGGCGGGAGGCGTCAGATCTTCCACGATGCGAGAAGGGAGGCGAGCAGCTCTTCTGCGGCGGAAGAAAATCGTGAGAAGGGTTAGGGCAAAAAAGTTGTTCCACGATGCTTAACAAAAGTCGCACTACGGGAAAAAAAAACGTTAACAAATATCACGTGGCAGCTGCCACGTCTGCAGTCCGCAGCAGTCCGCAAGAATCGTTCCACAGCGGAACGATTCTGTATATATATATATATATATATATATATATATATATATATATATATATATATATATATATATATATATATTGATCCTGTCCGAATCGTTGAACCAACGAACGCTGGACACGGAACGTTCTCCTAGTCGATGACGTAGATCTCCGTCTGATCGCACGAACCTCCGGCGAACCTGCACAGAAGTCGGGCCGGGAAGGGGTTCCCGGCGACGACCCTCCGACGCTCAAGTCAGGTAAGCAAGCAGTGAAGAAGTGGCTCCAAATATTGTAGAATGCGTACCTCCGGCGAAGTATAAGGCTCCTTATATAGAGCGGTGAAAGAGCTCACGCACACCTACCGAGGCAAAGACGTGTCCTTAGCTCATACCTCGGTATGTGTTTGTCAGAAAGCTTACCTGACATCATACTGCTACAATCCAGGCACGTTTTCGATGGGACAGCAGAACACCTCGTCGCCAGATTTGGAGTATGGCCTAGTCATAGGACTTGATAGCTGTCATAAGATGTTCCTTGTCCTTCTCTCCCTACCCCATGCCGGGGCGTCCGTCCGGCCGGCTGGACGGGGCGTCCGTCCGGCCGACACTCATCTTACGCCCGGCTGGACGGCACTCACATCACGTCCGGCCCTTCGTATGCATCGGTATGCTGGGGAGATCCTCGGTAAGGTGTTATGTAGGGACTGCTAGCAGTATTTTACCTTATATCTTCGGCCAAGCATGACTTCTGCTCGGCCCTTCGTTACTGTTCAATCGAGCGCCAGAACCCCGACTCTTGTCGGGGCGCCTTTTGCCATCGGTTATTCATCGGTCGGCCGGCCGGGAGGTCGGCCCATCCTTCTCCGGTCGGCCGACCGGTCCGCCCTTCTCCGGTCGACCACCTGGCCCTTTAACTTCCACGTGGCGTTGACCCCTCAAAATGGGGGTCCCCTGTTCTAACCGCCGGATCACTTGCCTCCCCCTCAAGTCTAGTCGAAGGAGGCGAAGTCCGACTGACTGGACTGCCGATCTGACTGAGTAACGACCGCTACACTAGTCCGCTCGGCCAGGCATAGGGATAATCATCCGGTCGGCGGTGTCTTGCCCGTGCCTTGTATTCCCTTGGAATCCCTGCCAAATCCTCTCCTTTACTGCCAATCACATGCGCTGCGTGCGGTAAGGGGTGCTCATTAAATGTGACCTGTATCCTGCTGACACGTGGCGATCTCACTTTTGTCAGCGTATGGCGGTGGTGTTACCTCCGATGGGACAGTCGCCGTTTGAAATGAATGGCTGGATGATGGCCTTGTTCTTCACGATCTGAATCGAACGGTAGAAGCTGCTTGCGGCCGTCGTTATAAAGCTCGCGACTTCTCCTCTTCGCCGCATCTCGGCTTCATCGATCCTCGATGCCCCACTGCTCCTTTCTTCTCCGGCGACCTCGCTTCTCCGACGACCCCGAAGCCCCTTGCGACCATCCTTTTGCTTGTAAGCCTTTCTTTTCCTCGCTTCCTCCCTCCTTTTCTTCCTGTTAGTCGTCTCTATCATTCTGCCCCTTTCTTTCCTTGCTTTATTTCCTTTTCCTTTCATTCCGCGTTCGTTCCCTACCCTATACCATGACTAGTACCTCACAGTCTACCGGCGACGCTCCTGGTCTCTGGTACACGACCATGGAGAACCGGTTTGACGAGGAGGACGCGCTGCGCCTCGCTCGAACTTATGACATCCCTTCCGACCACCACATAGTATTAGCCACCCCTGCCGACCGGCCTCATGAAACGTCGTCCGGCACCGTTCTTTTCTTCCGAGACCAATTTTTGGCCAGGCTACGCTTTCCACCCCATAAGTTTTTCTTGCAAGTTTGCAACTACTTTCGCATCCCGCTTGGCCAGCTAGTTCCGAATTCCATCAGACTGCTGAGCGGGGTGATAGTTTTGTTTAAACTGAACAACATCCCGTTGGACCCCAAAGTGTTCCACTACTTTTACTACCCTAAGCAAGCCGAGTGGGGTACCTTCGTTTTCCAATCTAGGATAGGTTTTGTCCTTTTTGACAACATGCCGAGCTCCAACAAACATTGGAAGGAGCATTTTTTCTACGTGCGTTTCCCCGAGCCACCGGCATTTCGTATCAAATGGCAAACGGCGATGCCAGCACAACCGGAGCTCGGCAAGTTCAGGGGCGATCCGGGCTACCTTCATGCAGCCGACCGGCTGGTCGGCCAGCGATATCACATCGACAAGCTGCTCCTTCCGGGAGTACTGTATCTATTCGGCTTGTCTTCTATCCCAGCCGATCTGCCTTGCAGCATGAGTAAGTTCTCTTATCTTCCCGTTTCTTTTGTTCTAACTGATTTATTCTTTGCTTCTGCATCTGAAGTCATGTGGCGCGCCAAGGCTACCGAGCGGCTGAAACTGAGAGCCGCTGAGATCGAGGCGGCCAAGAATAGGGAGGTCGCCGAGCGGAACTTGGCCTCAGCTGGTCCGGCCGGCGGAGAAGGTGAGGGGACTCAGGGTGTCCCCGAAGCCTTAGACGCTTCTGCTTATCTCGGTGAGGCTGCGGGCGATATAGAGCCCTCTACTCAAGTCGAGGTAGAGGGCCGTTCAGCCGACGAAGTTCCCTTGGCAGCTCGGAAACGCAGACGACCAGAGCCAGCCTCTCAACCAACTCCATCTGATGAATCACAGTCCGATCGTGGGGATGAAGCTCGAACGATCTCTGGGACGGTCTCCACAGAGAGTACCCCCCACGCCGCTCAGCTCTCCCAGGGCTACCTCGGAGGTGCCACCCTCCAGTCCTCCTAGAACCTTGCAGCGTCTTAGGCGACTGGGCGACCGTCCTTCTTCCTCCACCGCTGAGCCATCCAGTAAAGCCGCTGCGTCCCAGGGTGATCCGAGCGGCTCAAGGTTGATAAAAACTGTCCTGCGTCTTCCTTCGGAGGAATATTTAGCAGATGCTGATCGACCAGCGGTTCCCGAGCAGCAGATCACCCTTACGGGTCCTCTTGCCAAAGCCTGGGAGGATGCTCGGCTCCGAATTGCAATGATGACTCCCGGTCAGCTAGGCGACAGCAATTTACAACAGGCGACCGGAGTATGTTCTTTGCCTTGTTAGTTATTTGGATTTAGTTTCTAACTTATTCGTATTCGTTCGCAGAACTGGGTGGAGCAGATTGCCATCAGCGATCGATTGGCTGAGCTGGAGGACGAGCTGAAAAAGCTCAAAGCTGCGGGGGAAAACAGAGGCCAATCGACGGCCGCTCTGGAGAAGGCCAAGAAGCTACTGGAGGCCGAACGGGGTAAATCCTCCGATCTGTCGGGTGAAGTGGCTCGACTCGAAACTTTGGTGAAGCAGCGGGACCAGGAAATAAAGACCGCGACCACCCGGAAGCTTAAAGCCATCGATGACATGGATATGATGAAGGTAGAGAACCGGGGGCTAGAGCAGCGCGTGAAGGAATTAGACGCCTTGCTGAAGACTGAACGGGAGGGCCGCTCGGCCGACCAGGTTAAAGCGGAAGGGGCTTTGGAAGATCTCCAAGCGGCCCTTGACGCTTCCGGAGACACTCTTAAAGAATATCAAGATGGGGAGCCCGGTCGGTTGGCGGAAGCGCGCAAGGCATTCGTCCGCTCGGATGAATTTGGTGAAAAGTTCAGCGACAAGCTGTCCTTAACTTTTGAAGAAGCGATCAAAGTGGCCGTCGAATATCTGAAGAGCAAAGGCCACATACCTGCCGAGCTGTCCGTCCCCCCCGAAGATTTAGCGGTCATGATGGGCTCCATCCCCGATTCTCTCTTTAACTTTGATGATAGTGAATGAGGGGTTTATGTAATTTCTCTAAGTGTGCAATCTTTTGTATGCCTGCCGTTCGGGGCGAATATTATAAATTTTGTCTGTCCACCGCTCGGCGTAAGTGGATTGTCTCCTTTTGTTACTTGTTTGTTCAACCAGCGTACCATCTTTACTTTCGTCTCGTTCACTGTTTTCTCGCGTTCCAAGTACATTTTATAAAGGAGTCGCTCGGCCCCACGCTTTCTTTATTCTTGCCTCATCGGCATGCCCGATCTGAGGTCAGCCTTTACAACCAAGGACCACGCAGAGAGCTACCCGTCCTTCGACTCTATAGGCTTCGGTTGCCCGCCTTTTAACGTCGATTCTTACCGTTGGAGCTCGACGGTCTTCCGCTCGGAGGGTTTATAGACGCCGGCTCATCTCTCGATTTTTAACGTCGGAGCTCAACGGTATTCCGCTCGGAAGATTTATAGACGCCGGCTCGTCTCTCGATTTTTAACGTCGAAGCTCGACGGTCTTCCGCTCGGAAGATTTATAGACGTCGGCTCGTCTCTCGATTTTTAACGTCGGAGCTCGACTGTCTTCCGCTTGAAAGATTTATAGACGTCGGCTCGTCTCTCGATTTTTAACGTCGGAGCTCGACGGTCTTCCGCTCGGCGAACACCTTAGTCATCCTTTAAATCATTTTTGCTTCCTGCATTACAAGGACATGGGCGACCAGAATATACACCAAAATGAGTTACATCAGTGCACATTTCACCCAGCTCGATAAAGCTGGAGATGATTCGCGCTCCACAGTCGGTCCAGCTGGCGCCCGTCTTCATCCTTCAAATAATAAGCGCCTGAGCGGAGCTTTTCGATAACCTTGAAGGGGCCCGCCCAAGGAGCTTCCAGCTTGCCAACGTCGCCGACCGACTTGACTTTCTTCCAGACAAGGTCGCCGACCTGGAATGATCTGGGGATTACGCGCTGGTTGTAGTTTTGCTTCATCCGTTGACGGTACGCCATCAGCCGGACAGACGCCTTGGCTCGCTCCTCATCAACCAAATCCAGCTCTATGTTCCTCCGCTCGGCGTTGCCCTCATCATAATTCTGGATCCGGACGGACTCGACGCCGACTTCGACAGGGATCACCGCTTCGCCGCCGTATAACAGATGGAAAGGCGTGACGCCCGTTCCTTCCTTTGGAGTAGTTCGGATGGCCCATAGGACGCCCGACACTTCATCTACCCAGCTTCCTCCCAAATGGTCGAGCCGAGCGCGCAGAATACGAAGAATTTCCCTATTGGCTACTTTGGCTTGACTGTTGCTTTGGGGATAGGCCACAGACGTGAAGTGTTGCTCGATGCCATAGCTTTTGCACCAATCTTCGAGCAACTTCCCTGTGAATTGCCACCCGTTGTCGGAAACAAGTCGGCGAGGGATGCCGAACCGACAGATGATGTGTTGTCAGATGAACTTTTTGACCATCTGCTCGGTGATCTTGGCTAGCGGCTCGGCCTCCACCCACTTGGAAAAATAATCGACCGCCACCAGTAAAAATTTTCGCTGCCCAGTCGTCATAGGAAATGGACCAACAATATCCATTCCCCACTGATCGAACGGGCAGGAGACTGTAGATGCCTTCATTTCCTCTGTCGGTCGATGAGAGACATTGTGATACTTCTGGCAAGATAGGCACGTTGCGACGGTCCGAGCGGCATCAGCTTGCATGGTCGGCCAAAAGTATCCAGCTAACAGGACTTTCTTAGCTAATGACCGTCCAACCGGATGCCCTCCGCATGACCCTTGGTGCACTTCTTGAAGGATGTATGCTGCGTCTTCCGAACTTACGCATTTCAAAAGTGGGTGGGAGAAAGCCTTCTTGTAGAGTTGATCGTCGATGAGTGTGAACCGGCCGGCTCTCCTCCTTAACAGCTAGGCTTCATTTCGATCGGACGGTGTGGCGCCCGAGCGCAAAAACTCCGTGATGGGTGTCCTCCAGTCGCTCGGAAACGTGAGGCCTTCCATCCGGTCGACGTGCGCCACCAAAGATACTTGTTCAATTGGCTGCTGGATGGCGACCGGCGTTATTGAGCTCGCAAGTTTGGCTAACTCATCGGCCGCTTGATTCTCTGCTCGGGTATCTTTTGGATAATAACCTCTCTGAAGTCGGCCTTGAGTTTTTCAAAGGCTTCGGCATAGAGTTTGAGCCGAGCGTTGTTAATCTCAAAGGTACCTGTGAGCTGCTGAGCGGCCAATTGAGAGTCTGAATGCAGCATTACCCGTCCGGCCCCTACATGTCGGGCGGCCTGTAAGCCGGCTATAAGGGCTTCATACTCTGCCTCATTATTTGTAGCTCTATAGTCAAGCCGGACGGATAGATGCATCTTCTCTTCTTGGGGAGACAGCAATAATACACCAATACCGCTCCCGAGCCGAGTGGACGATCCGTCCACAAATATCTTCCACATGGCTTCGGGCTCTGACCTTTGTACTTTGGTGACAAAATCCGCCAAGGACTGCGCTTTTATCGCCGAACGGGGCTGGTATTGAATGTCGAATTCGCTCAACTCTGTAGTCCATTTGATGAGCCTTCCGGACGCTTCTGGATTCAACAGAACTCTTCCCAGTGAACTATTCGTCCGGACGATGATGGTATGAGCCAAGAAATATGGGCGAAGGCGCCGAGCGGCGAGGACCAGAGCGAAAGCCAACTTCTCGAGCCCGGTGTAGCGAGATTCAGCATCTTTTAAAATATGGCTTAGAAAATATACAGGTTCTTCTCCACTCGCTATCACTAGTGCTGAGCCGACTGCTTGCTCGGTTGAAGACAAGTAGATACAAAGCGGCTCACCCGCAGTGGGCTTGGCTAGTACCGGGAGAGAGTTCAAATATGTCTTCAAATCTTCGAACGCCCTATCGCATTCTTCGTCCCAATGAAACTTGGTGTCTTTGCGCAAGATTTTGAAAAAAAGGAAGGCTCCGGTCGGCTGTCTTGGAGATGAATCTGGACAAAGCAGTTATCCGACCGGTTAAGCGCTGCACTTCCCTTAGATTTCTTGGGAGCGGCATATTTTGTAACGCTTTCACCTTGCTGGGATTTGCTTCGATACCCCGCTCGGTAACTATGTAACCCAAGAAACGTCCTCCTTTTGCTCCGAACAGACACTTCTGGGGATTTAGTTTAACGTCGTACCTCCTCAGCGTTCGGAAAGTCTCCTCCATGTCTTCGAAGAGATCGGCCGCTCGGACGGACTTGATGAGAATGTCGTCCACGTATACTTCCAGGTTTCGCCCGATCTGCTCCTTGAATATTTTGTTCATCAGACGCTGATATTGTTGGAGTGTATACTAAAAGCCTAGCTTTTGGTATAAACATTTATCTAGAAATAAGAATCACATTGGTCAAATGTCTACATTTATGATAAATGTAGTTGTTCAATTAATTTATATTGTAGATGACATGGTGTGTGGTGTCACACACAGAAGATCATGTTATCAATACCTTATATATTATAAACAGTAGCTCACGACCATGATGGAAAGGAACAAACCATTGGAAGGTCGTAGTGTAATTAGGTATTAGTTTATCTTGACTATATAATTACACTAGTACACTCAGAGTGTATTGAGTAGGACTATTTGAGGTCGTTTCTTTTATACTGACTTTATAAAGAAACAAAGACCTCGGTTATTATGGAAGTGTGTACTCTTAATCCTAATATAATAACAAGCACATATATTTGATATTTATTTCTTTAATTTATCAATGGGTGAGATTTAGTTCGATAAATCAATAAGCCCGATAAGTTGGGAAATGGTATCACTTATAGTGTGTGTTGTTGATTATAGAAGGAAACTGTGTCCTAGAGATACTAGGTTGATAATGTCCTCAAGAGGAGCTCATAAGGATTGTCATGTTAAACCCTGCAGGTGGACTTAGTCCGACATGATAATAAGGTTGAGTGGTACTACTCTTGGACTTAGATATTAATTAAATGAGTTGTCAGTAACTCACTTAATTAGTGGACATTCGATATCTTAAACACAGGGAGACTAACACACTCATAATAAGGAGCCCAAAATGTAATTTGGGATTGGTGCGGTAGTTCAATAATAGTTCTTTAGTGGAATGAATTATTATTGATGAAATTTAGTTGTGTGTTCGGGGCGAACACGGGATGCTTAATTTCATCGGGAGACCAAAATCAATTCCTCCTCTCGGTCCCTATCGTAGCCTCTAGTATATAGAGATTTATACCCACCGCATACCCACCTTCTTACCCATCCAATGGGACCGGCCAAGCTAGCTTGGAACCCAAGCTATGGCCGGCCAAGACCAAGTGGATGAGCCATGTAGGTGGCCGGCCAAAGCTTGGGTCCCAAGCTTAGGTGGCCGACCACTAGAATATTTAAAAGGATTTTTATTAAAATTATTTCTTATGTGGATATCATGATTTTAAAAGAGAGTTTAAAAATAAAAAATTTCCTTTTATAGCTTTCTACAAAAGATTAAGAGAAGAGATTAATCTCTTTCCTTATTTGTAGTTTAAAAGGATGGTTTTAATTTTTTGTAAAAACTTTCCTTATTTGTAAATCATCTACATGTTTAAAAGAGAGTTTAAAATTTGAAATCTTTCCTTATTTGTTGATTAAAGGAGGATTTTAAATTTTAAGAAAACTTTCCTTTTTAACCATGTTCATGATTTAAAAGAAAGTTTAAAAATTAATAATTCTCTTTTATTAGTTTCTACAAAAGATTGAGAAAAGATTTGATATCTTTCCTTATTTGTAGATTAAAAGAGATTTTAATTTTTAGAGATAACTTTCTTTTTATCCACATGTTTAAAAGAAAGATTTTAATTTATTAAATTTCCTTTTTATAAACCAATCATGAAGGGATTAAATTATTGAAGAAATTTTATAAATTTCTGGAGACAAATTAGGAAGTTTTAATTAATTAAAACTCTCCTTGTTTGTAGCTTTGGTGTGGCCGACCATGTAAATTGAGAAAAGGAAAATTGTTTTTAATTAAATAAATTTTTCCTTTTCATGGAAAAAGAATTAAGGAAGTTTTTAATTAAATTTCCTTATTTGCCAAGACCAAGGATTATAAAAGAGAGGGTAGAGAAGGCTTCATGGTGAACAACCTCTATTATTTCTCTCCCTCTTTTCCTTGGTGTTGCGGCCGGCCAACCTCTCTTCCTCTCTTCCTCTTGGTGGTGGCCGAACCTTCTCTATTTGCTTGGAGCTCTTGTGGTGGCCGGATACTACTTGGAGAAGAAGAAGAAGAAGGAGAGAAAGCTTGTATCCCTTGGAGCTTGGTTGGTGGAAAAAGATCTTCATCTTTTGGAAGCTTTGTGCTTGGCCGAAACTTGAAGAAAGGAGAAGAAGGTGCTTTGGTGGATTCTCATCTCGGAAGATCGTTGCCCACACAACGTCCGAGGTTAGAAGAGGAATACGGTAGAAGATCAAGAGGTCTTTCTAAAAGGTATAACTAGTATTTTTCCTTTCCGCATCATACTAGTTATTTTTGGAAATAATACCAAATACAAGAGGCTTACGATTCTAGTATTTCGAATATGTTTTTCAAAGTTGTGTTCTTTTGTTTTATTTTTCCTTGTGATTTGATTGTTCTTTTCGGTTAACCTAAAGTTATTTTAGGAAATTAAATATTAGATTTCTATAAAAGGTTTTGTCTAGTCGGTGGTGGTTGCTCCCATATCCAAGAAGGCCATGTGCCTCGCCACGTCAGTACTGGGAACCAATTATGGAAATTAATATTTAATGAAATTAATAACTTAAGGTGATTTGGGTCGAACGTGTTAAGTTCCGCAGGAGATCCAAGTCAAAACCTAAAAGAACAAATAGATTAAGTTTTGGATCAAACGTGTTAAGTTCCGCAGGCGATCCAAAATTTAATTTAAAAGAACACATGGTAGCTAGGAAGAGGTTCAGACCTTTGTACAAAATTTTTGTACAGTGGAACCTCTAGGCTTTCCGAGTAGCAACCAACAATTGGTATCAGAGCTAGGGTTTTGCCTCTTTGTATTTGGTATTAGTTTAATTATGCACATGTCATACATAATTTAGGCAGGTTAATAGTAGGATGTGCTAACTTTGTGGATGCAGGATCCAACTATTATGGCTTTTAGTTATTATGTGTGTGAATGGACCCTTGGACATGTCAAGGGCATTTATATGTGTGTGCATGATTGTATTATAAAATACAGCAGGAGCTGTATTTAGTTTTATTAGGATTTTATTTTTGATCTAGATACATGTACATTCCTTTTATGGAATATAGGATCAAAAATGTAAAATTCTATTTATGTCGCGGATCGAATCTTGCAAAGCGTGGAACCTTCTAAGGACCAGAGGCGCAGCGGAACTAGGAGCAAGATGGATGCCACAGCTAAATCCTTGGCGGTGGCCAAATATGGCAGCAGCTTGGGATGATAACACACGGAGGACAACTAGAGATAAAAGCCATAATAGTTGAAAATTATATTTTCTATTTATTGCTTTTATATTGTGATGTGTGTGCATGTTGGTTTACATATTTAGTAGGCTAGCATAGTTAAAATTCCTCATTTATAAATAACTAAGTGGGAGAGGGATTTTTAAGTAAATCTCATGGTCTCCATTACTGGTTTGTAAGTGATACAAACAAGCTTGCGCGTTGGCTCTGAGTGCCTTCCTCCATAACGGATGAGCTTGTTTGTGGATCACTAGAACAGACTTCCATTTTTGGATGACTATAGGAAGTTAATTAAGAGCGTGTGATCTTCCCCAACGGAAGGGGCATAATCTTATTAATGGACTTAGTGTCAAGTAATGGTATACACTTTGACACATTTAATAGTATTCTCCCCAACGGAGTCACTACTATCACTTGTATGACCAAAGGGAAACCAACTATTGATTTGTCATAAAACTAGATTGGCAATATAATAAAATTAATAAACCCCTCTTACAAATGTTTGAATTTGTATACGTCCACACTAACGTGGCATACAAGATTCATGGTGTTTAAGGTAATTTTATTTGTCAAAAGTTATATTGACAAGATAGTCAATGGGTAAAACCCTCCTCTTACAAATGATGAATTTGTATACGTCCACACTAACGTGGCATGCAAAATTCACGGTGTTTGAGGTGTTGGTAAATTTAAATAATATTGTTTGAGGAATCAATGTTATTTTAAATTCAAAGAGCTTTGACCAAATATTTGATCAAAGACAGATCAACTATTAATTTTATTCGTCATAAAGTAAAGTTGACGAGATAATAAAATTAATGAATAAAATCTCCTCTTCGATTTTGTATACACAAAATTCATGAAGATTTTAAGGAGTTGATCTTGACCAAATATTTTTGTGATTCTTAGGATGTTTGTCAAATCCCTAGTAGTCATACTATAGAAAAAGACTTAGTAGTCCCAATTGTAATGATTGGAAATAGGACTTGGACATTAAGGTAGACTGTCTTCTTAGAACTAAGAACAATTTAGGTGTATTTAATTCATTAGTTGAAACATGTCTAATGATGTTATCTACCAGAACCTGGAGTGTAGATACAAGATGCCATTAATCATGTATGCAATTCATTGCAGGGTTCCAGGAAACCCGACAACTAAATGAAAGGTAAATCACCGTCCACATGGGCACTACTGTAAAAGTGGTAGCTATTGCAGTGGGAGATGTTTATCCTTTGATAAGAATAAAATATGGATTATTAGAAATTGTCTTTACGTACTAAGTTTAGAAAGAACCTGATTTCAGTTTCTAAACTATTATAGAATAGATATTGTGTCTATTTTGATAACAAAGCTGTTATCAAGAAAAATAGAGAAGTTATCTATTCTGGTATGTTGGTTGACAATTTATAATCCAATAACTCCTACGATGTAATAAATGAAAATTATAACACATCTTCTAAACTTTAAGAGGAAGCAACCTTCGGAAATGAACCAATATATCTTTGGCATCTAAGGTTATGTTATATTAACTTGAGTAGGATTCATTGGTAGCTGATGAACTTTTTGGTTCATTAGTAGTGGAAATCTTTCCAACCTGCGAGTCTTACTTGGAAGGAAAAATAACCAAGAAGCTTTTAAGTCTAAGGGGTATGAAGCCAAAGATATGTTGAAATCGGTTCATTCTGATTTGTGTGATCCTATGACTATCCAGACAAGAGGTAGTATTGAATGTTTCGTCTATTTTATAGACAACTATTCAAGATACAAATAAATTTACTTAATGTACCGCAAGACTAAGTACTTTGATTAGTTCAAAGAGTACAAGGTTGATGCGGAGAAATGTTAAAGTAAAAAGTCACTATGGAAGATCGTAGTGGCAAGTACCTCTTGAGAGATTTTAGAAGTCACTTATCAGAAGTTGGATTTCAATCCCAACTAACTGCATCTGGTACACCCCAACAAAATGGTGTAGTAGAAAGAAGGTAAAGGACTCTTATGGAATAATTAGATAGATGATGAGTTATTCAGAAAATTACCAAATTTGTTTTAAGGATAAACTTTGAAAACGAAAGTGAACATAGTACCTTCCAAGTTAGAACTTTCTACTCATATAGAATTGTTGAATAGGTGAAAACCTATTTTGAAGCATATTCGGATTCGGGTAATCCAGCACATATGTTAAAGAGAGACAATGATAAGTTGGATAGGAGTTCACTTGTTTGTAAGTTATCCTAGATAAACAAAAGTAGGTTTATAGTCTTAAAATCAGAAGGTCATTGTTAGCATCAATGACTGATTTTAGAAAAGGACTATATAATGAACCACGTGCTCATAAGTAAATTTGTTCTTAAGGAAATAATAAAGGACATGTCTAACCTAGTACCAACTGTACAAGATGAGATACCACAAGAAAACTGCAACACGTATCACAAATGATACACAATTGCAGAAAGTGCCTTGTCGTAGTGGGAGGGTTGTTAGGCAACCTAAATAGGTTCATGTTTTGGGAGAGTTTTTGGATTCGATCCCTGGAGGACATGAACCTGATCTCCGGTCATATGATGAAGTACTCCAAGATAAAGATGCAACATCTTGGCAAAGAGTAATGAATAACAGAATTAGAATATATGTATTCTAAAAAAATCTGGAAGCTTGTAGAATCACCAAATGGTGTAAAAGCCGTTGGGTGTAAAAAGGTCTATAATAGGAAAAGAGGGATAGACAGGAAGGTAGTAACTTTCAAAGCAAGGCTTGATGAAAAAGAAAACTTTTTCACTGGTAGCCATGCTTAAGTCTATCCGGATTCTTTTATCTATTTGGCAAGTGGATGTCAAGACAGCATTCCTTAATGGAAGTCTTGAAGAAAGCATCCATATAAAGCAACTAGAAGGGTTCATTGCAAAGGGCTAAGAGCATCTTGTGTGCAAGCTCAATCAGTCTATGGACTGAGGTAAAGCTTCAAGGTCTTGGAACATCCAGTTTATCAAAGTAATCCAGATCTATGGATTTAGTAACCGGATAAGTCTTGTGTATACAAAAGGTGTGATGAAAGCGTGGTGGTATTTTTTGTACTATACGTAGATAACATTTTTGGTAGTTGGAAACAATATCAAAATGTTGTCAGAAGTAAGGGTATGGTTGTTCAAACAATTCGATATAAAGGACTTGGGAGAATGTATATATTCTTAAGATCAAAGTAATAAGTGATCGCAAGAAAAGAATATTTTACTTATCCCAAGCTTCATACATTAGAAAAATCCTTGCTCGTTTTAAGCATGCAAAACTCCAAGAAAGGTTTCTTACCTTTTTCAGGATGGAGTAACTTTATCTAAAGATATGTCTCTGTAGACATCAAAGGAGATAAAGGAAATAAAGACAGTTCTTTATGCTTCGGCTGTCGGAAGCCTAATGTATACTATGTACGAGATAAGAAATCTGTTTTGCCAAGGGCATAGTTAGCAGATATCAAAGTAACCCTGGACAAGGACAGTGGATTGCAGTAAAGCATATATTGAAGTACCTTAGAGGTACTAGAGATTATATGCTAGCTTACAAGGCAGTTAATTTGGTCCTTGTGGGTTGCATGGATTTTGACTTCCAATCGGATAAGGACAATAATAAGTCAACCTCGGGGTTTTGTATTTATTTTAGGAGGTAAAGTCATAACTATGGAAGAGTGATAAGCATAGGTGTTTTTCTGGACTCCACCATAGAAGCTTAGTATATAGCAAGCCTCTGAGGTAGCCATTAAAAGCTGTATGACTCAATAATCTCAAAAAAGACTTAGATATGATTTCTGGTTTGTCCAAAGATTATTACAATTTATTGTAATAATGTTGGTGCAGTAGCAAACTCGAAGAAACCATAAGTCTATAAGGCAAGTAAACACAATAGAGCGCAAGTACCACCCAATACGAGAAATCGTATAAACGAGGAAAAGTTGTTGCCGCCTAGATTGTATCAGATGATGACCTATTGATCCTTCCACTGAGGTCCTTAAGGCAAGAGCTTTTGATGAGCATGCTGAAGGGTTAGGAATCAGATGTATGGCAGCAGATATAGCAGCTTAGTCTTTTAGTATAAGTGGGAGATTGTTGGAGTGTATACTAAAAGCCTAGCTTTTGGTATAAACATTTATCTAGAAATAAGAATCACATTGGTTAAATGTCTACATTTATGATAAATGTAGTTGTTCAATTAATTTATATTGTAGATGACATGGTGTGTGGTGTCACACACAGAAGATCATGTTATCAATACCTTATATATTATAAACAGTAGCTCACGACCATGATGGAAAGGAACAAACCATTGGAAGGTCGTAGTGTAATTAGGTATTAGTTTATCTTGACTATATAATTACACTAGTACACTCAGAGTGTATTGAGTAGGACTATTTGAGGTCGTTTCTTTTATACTGACTTTATAAAGAAACAAAGACCTCGGTTATTATGGAAGTGTGTACTCTTAATCCTAATATAATAACAAGCACATATATTTGATATTTATTTCTTTAATTTATCAATGGGTGAGATTTAGTTCGATAAATCAATAAGCCCGATAAGTTGGGAAATGGTATCACTTATAGTGTGTGTTGTTGATTATAGAAGAAAATTGTGTCCTAGAGATACTAGGTTGATAATGTCCTCAAGAGGAGCTCATAAGGATTGTCATGTTAAACCCTGCAGGTGGACTTAGTCCGACATGATAATAAGGTTGAGTGGTACTACTCTTGGACTTAGATATTAATTAAATGAGTTGTCAGTAACTCACTTAATTAGTGGACATTCGATATCTTAAACACAGGGAGACTAACACACTCATAATAAGAAGGAGCCCAAAATGTAATTTGGGATTGGTGCGGTAGTTCAATAATAGTTCTTTAGTGGAATGAATTATTATTGATGAAATTAAGTTGTGTGTTCGGGGCGAACACGGGATGCTTAATTTCATCGGGAGACCAAAATCAATTCCTCCTCTCGGTCCCTATCGTAGCCTCTAGTATATAGAGATTTATACCCACCGCATACCCACCTTCTTACCCATCCAATGGGGCCGGCCAAGCTAGCTTGGAACCCAAGCTAGGGCCGGCCAAGACCAAGTGGATGAGTTAAGTTGGTGGCCGGCCAAAGCTTGGGTCCCAAGCTTAGGTGGCCGGCCACTAGAATATTTAAAAGGATTTTTATTAAAATTATTTCTTATGTGGATATCATGATTTTAAAAGAGAGTTTAAAAATTAAAAATTTCCTTTTATAGCTTTCTACAAAAGATTAAGAGAAGAGATTAATCTCTTTCCTTATTTGTAGTTTAAAAGGATGGTTTTAATTTTTGTAAAACTTTCCTTATTTGTAAATCATCTACATGTTTAAAGAGAGTTTAAAATTTGAAATCTTTCCTTATTTGTTGATTAAAGGAGGATTTTAAATTTTAAGAAAACTTTCCTTTTAACCATGTTCATGATTTAAAGAAAGTTTAAAATTAATAATTCTCTTTTATTAGTTTCTACAAAAGATTGAGAAAAGATTTGATATCTTTCCTTATTTGTAGATTAAAAGAGATTTTAATTTTTAGAGATAACTTTCTTTTTATCCACATGTTTAAAAGAAAGATTTTAATTTATTAAATTTCTTTTTTATAAACCAATCATGAAGGGATTAAATTATTGGAGAAATTTTATAAATTTCTGGAGACAAATTAGGAAGTTTTAATTAATTAAAACTCTCCTTGTTTGTAGCTTTGGTGTGGCCGGCCATGTAAATTGAGAAAAGGAAAATTGTTTTTAATTAAATAAATTTTTCCTTTTCATGGCAAAAGAATTAAGGAAGTTTTTAATTAAATTTCCTTATTTGCCAAGACCAAGGATTATAAAAGAGGGGGTAGAGAAGGCTTCATGGTGAACAACCTCTATTATTTCTCTCCCTCTTTTCCTTGGTGTTGTGGCCGGCCAACCTCTCTTCCTCTCTTCCTCTTGGTGGTGGCCGAACCTTCTCTATTTGCTTGGAGCTCTTGTGGTGGCCGGATACTACTTGGAGAAGAAGAAGAAGAAGGAGAGAAAGCTTGTATCCCTTGGAGCTTGGTTGGTGGAAAAAGATCTTCATCTTTTGGATGCTTTGTGCTTGGCCGAAACTTGAAGAAAGGAGAAGAAGGTGCTTTGGTGGATTCTCATCTCGGAAGATCGTTGCCCACACAACGTCCGAGGTTAGAAGAGGAATACGGTAGAAGATCAAGAGGTCTTTCTAAAAGGTATAACTAGTATTTTTTCTTTCCGCATCATACTAGTTATTTTTGGAAATAATACCAAATACAAGAGGCTTACGATTCTAGTATTTCGAATATGTTTTTCGAAGTTGTGTTCTTTTGTTTTATTTTTCCTTGTGATTTGATTGTTCTTTTCGGTTAACCTAAAGTTATTTTAGGAAATTAAATATTAGATTTCTATAAAAGGTTTTGTCTAGTCGGTGGTGGTTGCTCTCATATCCAAGAAGGCCATGTGCCTCGCCACGTCAGTACTGGGAACCAATTATGGAAATTAATATTTAATGAAATTAATAACTTAAGGTGATTTGGGTCGAACGTGTTAAGTTCCGCAGGAGATCCAAGTCAAAACCTAAAAGAACAAATAGATTAAGTTTTGGATCAAACGTGTTAAGTTCCGCAGACGATCCAAAATTTAATTTAAAAGAACACATGGTAGCTAGGAAGAGGTTCAGACCTTTGTACAAAATTTTTGTACAGTGGAACCTCTAGGCTTTCCGAGTAGCAACCAACAGATATGTGGCTCCCGCGTTCTTCAATCCGAACGGCATCACATTATAGCAATATGTGCCGTCGACGGTGACGAAGCTAACCTTTTCTTGGTCTTCACGGGCGAGCTGCACTTGATGATAGCCTTGGTAAGCGTCGAGCATACATATCAGCTCGCAGCCAGCTGTGGAGTCCACTAATTGGTCGATTCGAGACAGAGGATAAAAGTCTTTCGGGCAAGCTTTGTTGAGATCCCGAAAATCTATGCACACTCTCCACTTGTTGCCCGGCTTGGATATTAATACTACGTTCGCCAGCCAGCTCGGGAACTGTACCTCGCGTATATGGCCGGCCTCCAGAAGCTTCTCAACCTCCGCCCGGATGATGGCATTCTGCTCGGCGCTGAAATCCCTTTTTCTCTGCTTCACCGGCCGAGCGTCCAGTCTGACATGTAGCTCGTGCTGCGCTATGCTCGGCAGTGCGTCGACCAGACGAAGACATCACAGTTTCTCTGGAGGAATTTGATCACTTCATGTTTCCGGCTTTCCTCCAGATCGGCTGCAACGAACGTTGTGGCCTCCGATCGGGTCGGGTGAATATGCACTTCCTCTTTTTCTTCATAAATTAAAGAGGGAGGCTTTTCAGTTATAGCGTTCACCTCGATCCGTGGCGACTTCCGAGCGGAACTGGCTTCTGCTCGGACCATCTCGACGTAGCATCGCCGAGCTGCAAGTTGATCTCCCCGTACTTCTCTCACTTTGTCCTCCACGGGGAACTTGATCTTCTGGTGGAAGGTGGAGACAGCCGCTCGGAACTCGCTGAGCGCCGGTCGTCCCAAAATGTATGACGAGGGAGAGTCAACCACCACGAAGTTTGCTGTCCGCATCCTCCTGAGCGGCTCTTCTACCAGCGAGATAGCCAGTCGGATCTGTCCGACCGGCTGAACTTCGTTGCCCGTAAACCCGTACAGGGGGGTCGTCATGGGCAGCAGCTCGGCTTGATCAATTTGTAGTTGGTCGAAGGCTTTTTTGAATATGATATTGATCGAGCTCCCTGTGTCAATAAAAACGCGGTGGATAGTGTAATTGGCTATTACCGCTTTGATGAGGAGAGTGTCGTCATGCGGCACTTCGACTCCTTCCAAGTCTCTGGGCCCGAAACTTATCTCGGGTCCGCTCGCCCTTTCCTAACTGCAGCCGACTGCCTGACGCTAGCCTTCCTTGCTCGGTTAGAGTCGCCTCCGGTTGGACCACCAGCTATGATGTTGATTTCACCTCGGGAAGTGTTGTTTCTATTCTCTTCTTCCCGAGCGGACGGTCTGGGCCGCTCCTTGGACATCCAAGGATGGTCTTCACGCCTAAGAGTATGCTGCCTTTCGGGAGTCTGTCTCTGTTGGCGATCAGATATAGTCCGATCGGCTCCATGAGTTCTCTGTCGCCTATCGGACGATGGTGATCGACGGCCACCACTCCGGGGAACGGGATGGGCGATCAGTGGAAGACTCCGACAATCTCTGGTATTGTGTGTGTCCGTTCGGTGGAATGAGCAGAGCATGGGGATCCACTTCTTTTTTGGCTTGGGCCGCTCGGCTGCAACTTCTTGGACCTGGGACCTAGCATTGGGGGAGCGGATTGCTTCGGACCTTGGTCCTCTTGGCGGCTGATGAGTAGTGTGCGGCTTCCGCTCGGCCGGAGGAGCCCGCTCGGTTAGAGTTTCCTTTCTTCGGGCAGCTTGGGCTTCCTCCACATTGATGTATTCGTTGGCCCGGTGCAGCATATGATCGTAGTCTCGAGGCGGCTTCCGAACGAGCGAGCGGAAGAAGTCCCCGTCCACGAGGCCTTATGTAAATGCGTTCATCATTGTCTCTGAGGTGGTCGTTGGAATGTCCATGGCCACCTGGTTGAACCGCTGGATATAAGCTCTGAGCGGCTCTCTTGGCTCTTGTTTGATGGCGAACAGGCTCACGCTAATTTTCTGGTAGCGCCGACTGCTTGCAAAATGGTGGAGGAAGGCTGTTCGGAAGTCCTTGAAGCTTGTGATGGACCCGTCCGGTAGCCTCCGAAACCATTGTTGAGCCGATCCAGAGAGGGTGGTTAGAAAAACTCGACACTTCACCCCATCCGTATATTGGTGAAGGGTAGCAGTGTTGTCGAATTTACCCAAATGATCATCCGGATCGGTGGTCCCATAGTATTCACCGATCGCTGGGGGCACGTAGTGCTTTGGCAGAGGGTCCCTCAAGATGGCCTCTGAGAATTGACGATTGACCCGCTCGGGCGAGGCATCCGCTCGGGGGGCTTTACCTTTTCTGTTATCCCGCATTGGTACTTCATCTGACGAAGAACCTCTATCACGATTAGCTGCTGCAGCTTCAGGAGGAGTGCGGAAGAGAGCTCGATGGAATGGAACTGTGGCTGGGGGTGCTTCCGCTCGGCCACCAGATGCTGATGTTGCTTGTCAACTTTAGTGCCATTTCCCTTGTTCCACAAGCTCGCCGCCTACAATCAATGGTCAGCGTCGCCGAGTGTCGTCGGACACTGCAGGCCGCCGCCCACCGTCCATTGTTTCCGTTCGGATGCAGGAGCATTCCCACAGACGGCGCCAAATTGATCCTGTCCCAATAGTTGAACCAACGAACGCTGGGCACGGGGCGCTCTCCTAGTCGATGACGTAGATCTCTGCCTGGTCGCACGAACCTCCGGCGAACCTGCACAGAAGTCGGGCCGGGAAGGGGTTCCCGGCGACGACCCTCCGACGCTCAAGTCAGGTAAGCGAACAGTGAAGAAGTGGCTCCAAATATTGTAGAATGCGTACCTCCGGCGAAATATAAGGCTACTTATATAGAGCGGTGAAAGAGCTCACGCACACCTACCGAGGCAAACATGTGTCCTTAGCCCATACCTCGGTATGTGTTTGTCAGAAAGCTTACCTGACACCATACTGCTACAATCCAGGCACGTCTTCGATGGGACAGCAGAACATCTCGTCGCCAGATTTGGAGTATGGCCTAGTCATAGGACTTGACAGCTGTCATAAGATGTTCCTTGTCCTTCTCTCCCTACCCCATGCCGGGGCGTCCGGCCGGCCGGCTGGACGGGGCGTCCGTCCGGCCGACACTCATCTTACGCCAGGCCAGACGGCACTCACATCACGTCCGGCCCTCCGTATGCATCGGTATGCTGGGGAGATCCTCGGTAAGGTGCTATGTAGGGACTGCTAGCAGTATGTTACCTTATGTCTTCGGCCAAGCATGACTTCTGCTAGGCCCTTCGTTACTGTTCAATCGAGCGCTAGAACCCCGACTCCTGTCGGGGCGCCTTTTGCCATCAGTTATTCATCGGTCGGCCGGCCGGGAGGTCGGCCCATCCTTCTCCGGTCGGCCGACCGGTCCGCCCTTCTCCGGTCGACCACCTGGCCCTTTGACTTCCACGTGGCGTTGACCCCTCAAAATGGGAGTCCCCTGTTCTAACCGCCGGATCATATATATATATATATATATATATATATATATATAAATAAATGATGAAGAGGTAGAAGAGGAAAGAAACTCTATTATAAATGAGATTTTAATTTCAAATTAGGAGTTTTAAGGTATATTAGTTGGTTTATATTTATTTATATATATTAATGATATGAACAAATGTATGAGAAGAGGTTCTTTCATGTGTAGCAGACGTAGAGGTCAAAGTCAAGGGACAACAGATCGGATTCAGAGATCGAGCGGAAAATATATTCGTTCGAGGATAGAACAAGAAGCCGATCGGTATATACAGGGATGTGCCGAATGCGTCGATCCCCTTTCATCTAGCATTGTTCCATATTGTTGTTGATAGGAGAGCACTAACAGTAATAAAATTGCACCAAAACAGCAAGCATGCAGTAAACAGGTAAATAAAAGAGAGGTCGAGAAAATGTATCTTCGGTTGAAGCGTCGGCGTGCTGACTGTTTTTAGAGAATTTATTGTCCCCCACGGTACAGAGGCTCTCCGGAAAAATTCTCCCAAGATCCGACAACCACTCGCGTCATCCGTAGGTGCACTCCAAGACGAACGTCGCACTCGGACTCAACCTCAGATCGCGGAACCAAGCCTCAGAACAAGGGAAAACTCGGAAGAGAAGAAGAAGGCAGTGCACGCACTAGAGAGGGAAGCAGAAAGCTTGAGTGTGTATTTAACCAGGAACAGAGGCAGTGTATTTATACACTCTGAAGCAGTGAACGAAGCAAAGTGTGCGTCGCTTCCGCTTTCTGACGTGCGGGTGCGTCGCTTCTTTGCTTCCCCTTCCTCTTGCGCGGGATAGAACCAAACCGTGCATCGCTTCCTCACGCGCGGGACAGAACCAAGCCTTGCCAGCGAACCAAAGACTAACAAAAACAAACCAGGTCGCCTGCAAGCGTGAGGCCCACGAGCAGGGGATTTGCACCCCCCCCTGCGCGCGATGATCGCGTGCGTCGCGCCCGGTTTATGGATTTCCGGCTCGAACCCCCCCCCCCCCCCCCAAACCACCTGATTTAGGCTCGGCCCGCGCATGCATGTAGGTCCCCTTAACTTTGCTAAGAAAGGATGGAAGGGCTCCATATATAAGGCCTTCCAACCTTTCTTTGCTTAGCAATGTGGGACTAAATTCATACATCTATGCATTACAATAAGCAAAGAAATAGTTTGAATTAAAACTCAACAATCCCCCATTAATTCAAATTATTTTGGTCGAAAACAAAGATATGTTCTAAGGCTTGGTTGCAATGAGCTTTTAGTGAAAATACCTTCCGGTTTGAATTTTCACCTAAGTACACCAATCTTATTCACATAGGTTTGAAGAGAACTCAGTCTTGATCTTAAACCTTTTATATGTGAAAATCAATTGGTAACAACTCATCACAAGCGACGATTGAATCCTTCTGGGTTGGTGCATTACGGCCATGCCACCGAATCTTGTTTCATAAGTGCTAAGGAGAGTTGCCTAGACCCCCCCCCCCACACTGCGGTAACACAGTTATACTTACATAAGTGAGTTCTCCAAGGATGTACTGCGAGCATCCTGTCATTAAGACCTTGAATTCATTAAGAGCTCCTAAGCTCATCCTTACTAGCAGTCAAGCATCTATCCAAGGAAGAGACTATGAAATTACATCTCAATCAATTTGATGCTTACGGTTCACCCTTATAACTTGTTTATACCACATTAAACCTACTTCTTGGGATCTCCAATCAGATAGGTTGGGTTGCCGCTATAGGTGAAACCAGGATAGGCCTCAGTCCCATTCCCTTACTGGATCTCTTGATTTTCTCAGAATCAAGTCCTTTAGTGAGTGGATCAGCAATATTGTCTTTTGAACTTACAAAGTCCAATGACACCACTCCAAGAGACACTAGCTCACGAATAGACTTTAATCTTATTCGTACATGTCTCTTCTGTTTCTGGTTATACTTAGAGCTTCTAATCTGAGCTGTTGTTGTTTAATTATCACAGTGTATTGAAATAGAAGGTATTGACTTCATCATTAAGGGAATTTAAGAAAGAAGACCGTTAAGCCAATCAGCTTCAGTTACTGTGGTATCCAAAGCACACAATTCTGCCTCAGATGTAGAACGGGTTATAATCGTCTGTTTAACAGACCTCCAAACAACTGCACCGCCTCCAAGTGTAAAGACATAACCAGTAACGCCTTTACACTCAGCAGTGTCAGCTATCCAACTAGCATCACTATATCCCTCCAGGACTGCAGGGAATCTCCCATACCACAAGCCCAAGGATATAGTGTCTTTTAGGTATCCAAGTACTCTGTCTTGTTGGTTGCTATTCGGAAAACCTAGAGGTTCCACTGTACAAAAATTTTGTACAAAGGTCTGAACCTTTTCCTAGCTACCATGTGTTCTTTTAAATTAAATTTTGGATCGCCTGCGGAACTTAACACGTTTGATCCAAAACTTAATCTATTTGTTCTTTTAGGTTTTGACTTGGATCTCCTGCGAAACTTAACACGTTTGACCCAAGTCACCTTAAGTTATTAATTCCATTAAATATTAATTTCCATAATTGGTTCCCAGTACTGACGTGGCGAGGCACATGACCTTTTTGGATATGGGAGCAACCACCACCGACTAGACAAAACCTTTTATGGAAAGCTAATATTTAATTTCCTAAAATAACTTTAGGTTTACCGAAAAGAACAATCAAATCACAAGGAAAAGAAAAACAAAAGAACACTATATCGAAAACAAATTTGAAACTCTAGAATCGTATGCCTCTTGTATTTAGTATTATTTCCAAAAATAACTAGCATGATGCGGAAAGGAAAAATTACTAGTTATACCTTCTAGAAAGACCTCTTGATCTTCTACCGTATTCCTCTTCTAACCTCGGACGTTGTGTGGGCAACGTTCTTCCGAGATGAGAAACCACCAATCACCTTCTTCTTCCTTGCAAGTTTCGGCCATCAAAACTTCTCCTAGGATGAAGAGGTTCGGCCACCACCACCATGCTCCAAGGGATGCTAGAAAAGAGGCTTCTTTTCTCTCCTTCTTCTCCTTCTTAGATCCGGCCACCAAAGCTATCTCCACCATGAGAAGATTTCGGCCACACAAAGGAGAGGAGAGGAAAGAAAGGGTCGGCCACACCCAAGGAGAAAAGAGAGGAAAAATAGAATAGAGTTCTTAGCCTTGAAGCCTCCTCTACCCCCTCTTTTATAATCCTTGGTCTTGGCAAATAAGGAAAATTTAACAAAACCTTCCTTAATTCTTTTGCCATTGAAAAGGAAAATTTATTTAATTAAAAATAATTTTTCTTTTCAATTTTGCAATGGCCGGCCACACAAAGAAATCTCCAAGCAAATAAAATTTTAAACACCAATTAAAACTTCCTTATTTGCTTCCGGAAATTTATAAAAATTTCTCCAATAATTTAATCCCTTCATGATTGGTTTATAAAAAGGAAATTTAATAAATTAAAATCTTTCTTTTAAACATGTGGATAAAAAGAAAGTTATCTCTAAAAATTAAAATCTCTTTTAATCTACAAATAAGGAAACATATCAAATCTTTTCTCAATCTTTTGTAGAAACTAATAAAAGAGAATTATTAATTTTTAAACTTTCTTTTAAATCATGAACATGGTTAAAAAGGAAAGTTTTCTTAAAATTTAAAATCCTCCTTTAATCAACAAATAAGGAAAGATTTCAAATTTTAAACTCTCTTTTAAACATGTAGATGATTTACAAATAAGGAAAGTTTTTATCAAAAATTAAAACCATCCTTTTAAACTACAAATAAGGAAAGAGATTAATCTCTTCTCTTAATCTTTTGTAGAAAGCTATAAAAGGAAATTTTTAATTTTTAAACTCTCTTTTAAAATCATGATATCCACATAAGAAATAATTTTAATAAAAATCCTTTTTAATATTCTAATGGCCGGCCACCTAAGCTTGGGACCCATGCTTTGGCCGGCCACCTACATGACTCATCCAATTGGTCTTGGCCGGCCCTAGCTTGGGTTCCAAGCTAGCTTGGCCGGCCCCATTGAATGGGTAAGAAGGTGGGTATGCGGTGGGTATAAATCTCTATATACTAGAGGCTACGATAGGGACCGAGAGGAGGAATTGGTTTTGGTCTCCCGATGAAATTAAGCATCCCGTGTTCGCCCCGAATACACAACTTAATTTCATCAATAATAATTCATTCCACTAAAGAACTATTATTGAACTACCGCACCAATCCCAAATTACATTTTGGGCTCCTTCTTATTATGAGTGTGTTAGTCTCCCTGTGTTTAAGATAACAAATGTCCACTAATTAAGTAAGTTACTGACAACTCACTTAATTAATATCTAGCTCCAACAGTAGTACCACTCAACTTCATCGTCATGTCGGACTAAGTCCACCTGCAGTGTTTAACATGACAATCCTTATGAGCTCCTCTTGGGGACATTCTCAACCTAGATCACTAGGACACAGTTTCATTCTATAATCAACAACACACACTATAAGTGATATCATTTCCCAACTTATCAGGCTTATTGATTCATCGAACTAAATCTCACTCATTGATAAATTAAAGAAATAAATATCAAATATATGTGCTTGTTATTATATTAGGATTAAGAGCACACACTTCCATAATAACTGAGGTCTTTGTTTCTTTATAAAGTCAGTATAAAAGAAACGATCTCTAATGGTCCTACTCAATACACTCTAAGTGTACTAGTGTAATTATATAGTTAAGATAAACTAATACCTAATTACACTACGACCTTCCAATGGTTTGTTCCTTTCCATTATGGTCGTGAGCTACTGTTTATAATTTATAAGGTACTGATAACATGATCCTCTATGTGTGACATCACACACCATGTTATCTACAATATAAATTAATTGAACAACTTCATTTATCATAAATGTAGACATTTGACCAATGTGATTCTTATTTCTAGATAAATGTTTATACCAAAAGCTAGGCTTTTAGTATACACTCTAACATGTCTAATGCATCCCAATGCGTTCTGTCCGGACAGCTGGTAAACCTGCTCAATTTCGTTATAGCAAAAGAAATATCAGGTCTAGAACAATTTGCTAAATACATTATACTATTTATTATTTGTGAGTATCTTAATTGAGATACTGCCACACCACTCTTATTCTTGTGGAGAGTTTTTGAAGGATCATAGAGTGTGACGACAGATTTAACTTAACTATAGCCATATTTCTCTAATACTCTCTCAACATAGAGTGACTGAGAAATTGCTATTCCATCAGTTGAACGAGTCAACTTCAGCCCTAAAATCATGTCAGCACAACCCATATCCTTCATATCAAACTTACCACATCAGAGAGCCTTAGTCTCATTAATAATAGAAATGTTAGAACCAAAAAGTAGAATATCATCTACATATAAACATAAGATAATATAATTATCACCTTTCATTTTAGCATACACACATTTATCAGAGTCATTCATTTCAAAGCCAAACGATAGCATAGCTCTATCAAATTTTTCGTGCCACTGCTTTGGCTTACTTCAAACCATAAAGAGATTTGACTAGCCTACAGACTTTATTCTCATTTCCAGACTACATGTCCCTCAGGCTGATCCATATATATCTCTTCTTCAAGATCTCCATTTAGGAATGCCGTTTTGACATCCATTTGATGGACCTCAAGATGATATATGGATGTCAATGCTATTAACACTCGGATTATAGTAATTCTGGTAACAGGAGAATAAGTGTCAAAATAATCAATACCTTCTTTCTGTTTAAATCCCTTAGCATCTAGGCGAACTTTGAATTTATCTACTGACCCATCAGGTTTTAGTTTTTTCTTAAACACCCATTTACATCCTATAGTGGTATACTCAGGAGGTAAATCTACCAACTCCCAAGTGACATTAGAGATAATAGAGTCCATTTCACTTTTAATGGTCTCTTTCCAGTGCTTAGCTTCAGGAGAAGCCATAGCATCTCTATATGTCACAGGGTCACCTTCTATATTATAGGTAATAAAGTCCTGGCCTAAATCCGTAGACATACGTTGCCTCTTGCTCCTTTTCAGTTATGTATGCTCACTAGATTCATCTAGTCTAGAGTGACTTGAGGAAGGTGTACCTTCTACGGATAATGGGGCCTCTAGGGAAGCAGGATATCTCTAGTAGGAATACTAGATATAGACTGAGGTGTTCTCGTCTTCATAGGAAATATATCCTCAAAAAATGTAGCATCACGAAGTTCTACAATAGTATTTGCATCTATTCCAGAAATTTCAGATTTAATAATCAGAAACCTAAATGCAATACTATTTTGAGCATAACCCAAGAAAATATCATCTACGGTCTTTAGACCAAGTTTTTTCCTTCTGTGTTCAGGTACTAGTACCTTTGTAAGGCACCCCCACACTTTAAGGTATTTCAAACTAGTTCTCCAGCCTTTCCAAAGCTCATATGGATTTTTATCTTTTGACTTCATGGGGACTCTATTCAACACATAGCATGTAGTGTATAGAGCTTCCCCCCACATAAAGTTGGGTAACCCAGAACTGCCTAACATGAAATTAATCATATCTTCAAGAGTTTGATTTTTTCGTTCTGTTATACCGTTGGATTGAGGACTATATGGACCAGTTACCTCGTGAATTATACCTGTATCTTGACAAAAATTTTGAAACAGGTTTGAGGTAAACTCTCCACCCCTATCAGACCTTAACCTCTTAATAGTTTTATTTGTTTGATTCTCAGCTTCAGATTTAAAAACCATAAATTTATCTAAAGCTTCATCCTTAGTTTTCAGCAAATAAACATAACAATAACGAGAGTAATCATCAATAAAGGTAATGAAATACCTTTTATGGTATCTCGTTATTACACCGTTAAACTTACAACAGTTAGTATGAATCAATTCTAAAATATCAGAATTTCTATCAACTGATTTGAATGATTTTCGAGTTTGTTTATATTGCACACAAACTTCACATTTTTTCTTATTATTTATAGCATGCTTAGGAATCATGTCTAGATTCATCATTCTTTTTACGGTATTAAAATTGACATGTCATAATCTGTCATATCATATATCATAAGACTCAATGTTATATGAACAACCAATATCAGTAGATTTATTTAAGGTAGCATTTCTACATTGAGTTTAAATAAACCTTCATTAAGGTAACCTTTTCCAATAAAAGGTTCCTAAATGTAATATTACAACTTTATTACATTTAAAGTTCAACTCATAACTAGCGCGGACTAATTTTGATCCGCTAATCAAATTTCGACGGACCGTTAGAACATGATGCACCTCATGCAGTGACAGAACTTTTCCAGAGGTGAACCTCTGGTCAACTTGTCCTATCCCAAACACCCTGGCTGCAGAATGGTTCCCCATGATCACAGAAGTGCCTTCAATTACCTGATAAGTAAGAAAGGCAGAGCGATCAGCACAACAGTACATATTAGCATCTGTATCAACTAACCATTCATTGGGTTGATAGATCAAAGTTTAGTTCGGGTTTGAAGGTAACAAACCTATTGCTGGTGTTGTCACTAGCAGTCACAACATTTGCTTGTGCCTTGGTGTTGGACATATTGCTCTGGTTTTTCTTTTTAGGGCAGAATTTGGCATAATGTCCAACTTGTCCACATGCCCAGCACGGCTTGGTTCCATTTTTCTTTTGAATCTTTGGTTTGGGTTTCATATTGTTCTTCATTTTCTGATTTTTAAATTTTTTCTTGTCAGATGAGACTACTACATTTTCCTTTGGAATAAAATCCATAGGCATTCTTTTATCATCATCTTTATGTTGCTTCCGATGTTCTTCTTCGATATTTAAGGCAAGCATCAAATCTTCTAGAGAGATTTTACCTCTCCTTTGTTTAAGAGTCATGCCAAAATCTTCCCAACTCGGAGGTAATTTTTCGATGATAGATAAGACCTGAAATTTTTCAGGTAATGGCATATCTCCTTCAGCAAGACCATGAATTTGAACTTGGAATTCATGTGTCTGCTCAACCACAGATTTGCCTTCTACCATTTTAAAGTTTAGGAATTTTGCCACAGTATACTTTTCTAAACTAGAATCTTCGGAGTTGTATTTTTTATCCAAAAATTTCCACAGCTCTTTAGCCGAAGATGTTGAGCAGTATACATCAAATAGTGTGTCTGAGAGGGCAGACAGGATCCTCCCATGACAGAGATAATCTCTTTGCTTAAACCTCTATAAGGCAGCACTATAGACAGGTTCCTCTTCATCAGGTGAAGGAGGATCTGTTTCTATAACGGAGAATAGCCCTAGTGTAGTAAGCCAAAATTTCATCCGTTGTTGCCAACGTCTGAGGTTTTGCCCGAAAAATCTTTCAGGTCTAGCGCTAGCCTCATCAGACCCCGTTACCCTATCATTCATCATGTCTATTGATGCTTACAATAAATTCTCTAAAATTGTTGTTGATAGGAGAGCACTAATAGTAGTAAAATTGCACCAAAATAGTAAGCATGCAGTAAACAGGTAAATAAAAGAGAGGTCGAGAAAATGTATCTCCGGTTGAAGCGTCGGCGTGCCGACTGTCTTTAGAGAATTTATTGTCGCCCACGGTGCACAGGCTCTCCGGCAAAATTCTCCCAAGATCCGACAACCACTCGCATCGTCCGTAGGTGCACTCCAAGACGAACATCGCACTCGGACTCAACCTCAGATCGCGGAACCAAGCCTCAGAGCAAGGGAAAACTCGGAAGAGAAGAAGAAGGCAGTGCACGCACTAGAGAGGGAAGCATAAACCAGAAAGCTTGAGTGTGTGTTTAACCAGGAACAGAGGCAGTGTATTTATACACTCCGAAGCAGTGAACGAAGCAAAGAGTGCGTCACTTCCGCTTTCTGACGCGCGGGTGCGTCACTTCTTTGCTTCTGCTTCCTGACGCACGGGTGTGTCGCTTCCTCTCGCGCGGGGATAGAACCAAACCGTGCGTCACTTCCTCACGCACGGGATAGAACCAAGCCTTGCCAGCGAACCAAAGATTGGCAAAAACAAACCAGGTCGCCTGCAAACGTGAGGGCCACGAGCGGGGGATTTGCACCCCCCCCTGCGCGCGATGATCGCGTGCGTCGCGCCCGGTTTATGGATTTCCGGCTTGAACCCCCTGAAACCACCTGATTTGGGCTCGGCCCGCGCATACCTGTAGGTCCCCTTAACTATGCTAAGCAAGGATGGAAGAGCTCCATATATAAGGTCTTCCAACCTTTCTTTGCTTAGCAATGTGGGATTAAATGCATACATCTATGCATTACAATAAGCAAAGAAATAGTTTGGATTAAAACTCAACACATACTCCTTCAAAGGAACATGACGGAACAAGGCCGAGCAAATAGAGACCAAGGATTCTCTTCGGACGATACGCCTATGAGGGACGAACTGAAGGTAAAGGCACCCAAGACCGATGATTTGCCAGAACGGATGAACAGATCATTTTCTCAGAGGATCCTGAACAACTCGCTACCGTGACATTATATCCCATTAATGATAGGGGAATACAATGGGATAATAGATCCAGAGGACCATCTGATCAGGTTTGACAACACGGCCACATTCCATCAGTACACCGATGGAGTGAAATGCCTATCGGATCAGCGCAGCGATGGTTCAAATGACTGCCGATCGGATCCATTCATAGCGTTAAGGATTTCCGAGTGACATTTCTATATCATTTTACCAGCAGTCGCCGCCACTAGAAGATGAGTGTTAATTTGTTTGTTGTGAAGCAAGGGCCCATGGAGACATTAAGAGCCTACATCAAGCAGTTCAACCATATGACCATGGATATCTCATCGGTCACCCCAGATGTATTGGTGAATGTCTTCTCGCAGGGGCTTACCGAAGGGGAATTCTTTCGCTCACTTATCTGGAGGTCGTCGAAAGATTTCGACCACTTGCTTAGGCGCGCCAACGAATACATCAATGTGGAGAAAGCCCAAGTGACACTAAGGAAGGAGGCACCCGTTGAACCTACCGCTGCCCCTGAATGACGACTGGACAGAACCCATCAACCACCAAAGGGTCCCCGAACTGGAGTAGCACAGCGCACCAAGAACCACAAACCCATGTTGTGCAGCATGTAGCAGTAGATCGGTTGAAAGCTGTAAAAGGCAAGTCATGGACACCGTTGTTCTGCTCTTTCCATCAATCAGCGACACACAACATTCAAGACTGCTACGACTTGAGGCCAATATTAAGCCGACCGGCTCCTCCAAGATATCATCGTCATTCACCATCTCCTGATCAGCATCATCGGTGCCGATTAGACGGGTTGTGAGAAGAAGAAAGACCAGCAGTCGAGCAGCGTCAGCGCCAGCCTCAACGGAGAGGTTACACAAGTCCCACATGGGCTTCGGCTGAGCGGACTAGACACTCGATTCGGGAGGAGGAAAATCGAAGCAATGTTGCTCGAGGCGAAATCGAAATGATCGCCGGGGGGCCAACTGACGATGATTCCAACTGAGCAAGGAAGTCGCACGCTCGACGACTGGATATACATGCTATGGGATGTAACAAAGAGATGGTCGGGGGACCAGAGATCAGTTTCGGCACAAGGGACCTAAAGGGAGTGGAGATCCCTCATGACGACGCCTTGATCATTCGAGCGGTAATAGCTAATTATACTATTCACTGAACTTTTGTGGATATAGACAGCTCGGTGAATATCATCTTCAAGAAGGCGTTGGACCAGCTGCAGATTAATCAGAGTGAATTACAGCCCATGACGACCCCATTGTATGGGTTCACAAGCAATGAAGTATTACCAATCGGCCAGGCTCTACAGGCCATATCCCTCAGAGAAGAGCCTCTCAAGAGGACAAGGACCACAAACTTCATCGTGGTTAATGAGTCGTCTACCTACAATATAATATTGGGTCAACCGACCCTAAACTAGTTCTTAGCGGTAGTGTCCACCTTCTACCAGAAGATCAAGTTTTCTGTGGACAATGTGGTAGGTGAAGTCAAAGGCAACCAATTGGTCGCTCGGCAATGCTACGTTGAGATGGTTAAGTCAGAGGCAAAGGCTACTCCGAAGACTCAGCGTTGGGAGGTGAACACAATCATGAAGGAACTGTCGATGTTAGTCTATGATGAAAAAGAGGAGGTTCAGATCCATCCTAGCCGATCGGAAGCTACAACATTTGTTGCTGTCGACCTAACAAACGAGAAGAAGGCAGAACTGGTCGCTTGCCTTAGGCAAAACCACGACGTGTTTGCCTGGTCGACTCACAAGCTCCCGAGCATATCGCCGAGCGTGACTCAACACGAGCTTCACGTCCGACAGGATGCTCGGCCGGTGAAATAGAGGAAGAGGAACTTTAGTTAGGAGCAGAATCATATCATCCGAGCGAAAATATAAAAATTGTTGGAGGTTGGTCACATCCACGAGGTTCAATTTTCGAGCTGGCTGGCCAACGTGGTATTAGTCTCTATTGTTAGGGTCGATTTGTAGCTAGAGGGGGGGTTGAATAACTCATCGTGCTTAATTTGCATGCTTCAGTATTGTTGATATGCAGCGGAAAGAACTCAAAACAAGACTCACAACACTAACACGTAGATTTAATTAGTATGCACCTCAAGAAGAGATGACTAATCCAAGGATCCATACACGACACACTCTCCACTAAGAAAAATACTCCTTCTCGGTAACTACCGAATGCGGAGAAACCTTGTACAATCTCTCAATACAACAAAAAGAAAAGAAGCAAATACAAAGAAGATCTTATAAGATTTTACACAAATGAAACTCTAGCTAGTTTCTTCTTCTTATGTGGAACGCCTCTTGACCTTGGAAGTGCAACAAAACTTTGCTCCAAGAAGTTTTAAGAACTGGTGAGAACCTGTGAGAATCAATCGTAATAAAACTGTGGAGAGCTGTCGAGTCGCTACAAGGAATATGACTTTAAACTCGACGCTTCCTTCGCAACGGTCACATCCCAATCGATTGACCAATCGATTGGGGAGGCTTGAATCGATTGGTTGATCGATTCAAAGTGCCTCTGTGCTCTGCTGGAAACTGCCTGAATCGATCGACCGATTGATTCAGGCTTTCTCACGATCGCGCGAGAAAACCAGCCCCCAATCGATCGATCGATCGATTGGCAGTGCCCAATCGATCGGCTGATCAATTGGGTAGCATTCTGTGCTCACGATTTTACTTCCCAATCGATCGATCGATCGATTGGGCCAACCTTCAATCACATCCCACCTTCAATCGATCGGCTGAACCATTGAATCAAAGTTCAATCGATCGGCTGATCGATTGACCTTCCTTTGACTTGCTTAACTTAAGTCCAAGGTTCCCAAACCTAACATCCGGTTAACAGTGACCTATTGGTATTTCTTCACTAAGTATTCGGTCAACCCTTTGACCTACTTGGACTTTTCTCCTCGTGCCAAGTGTCCGGTCAACCTTAACCCACTTGGACTTACCGTCTCGTGACAAGTGTCCAGTCTTCCATGATCCACTTGGACTTCCTTCCACTAGATGTCCGGTCATCCTTGACCCATCTGGATTTCCTTGTGCCAAGTATCCAATCACTCCTTTGACCTACTTGGATTTCTCAACACCAGGTGTCCGGTTAACCTTGACCCACCTAGATTTTCACGTGTCTAGCTTCACTCACCGGGTCTTTGCATCTGCCTAGCTTCACTCACTAGGACTTTCCATCTACCTAGCTTCACTCACCAGGACTTTTCATCTGTCTGACTTCACTCACCAAGACTTTCCCACTGCCTGACTTCACTCACTAGGACTTTTATCTGTCTAGCTTCACTCACTAGGTCTTTCACCTGGCTTCACTCACCAGGATTTTCCAACTGCCTAGCTTCACTCACTAGGTATTTCACCTGCCTAACCTCTAGTTAAGACTTTTCCAATCAAGTATCCGGTCAAATCTTTAACCTACTTGACTCTTCTTCACATCTAACTGGTCAAACCTTGACCAGAGGGAAATTGCATCAACAATCTCCTCAAACGGACGATTGCTCCTGCAATCTCTATATATTTTCAAACATCGAAACTCAAACATCGAAACTCAAACATCGAGACTCAAACTTGAGCCAACTCAAACTTAGTCAACCTGGTTAACCTTGACCCAGGGGATATTTAACAATGTCTTACAACAAAAGCTAGGAAACCGTCAAACAAGCACGCATTCATTGATACTTAGAAATTTTTACAAACTATCAGGGAGAAGTACAAGAGGCAACCTAAAAACTAAAGAGACGATTAGTCGAGGTAGTCAAGCACATCATCTGACAGTGACTCGGTAAGCTTCTCCTAGTTTATAATCTTGTTGGTCTACACTGAAGATAGATAGACGCCATCCTTCAGCTATTGGAGGGTCCCATCGATGTTGAAGTTAAAGAGGCGAAGAGCCCGATCTGTGAGCCTGCCATTGAAGGGGTTTGAACTGAGATAGTTGTGCTTGAAAATTTCAAATAGGTCAGGCTCCTCCTCTTGGTACGTCTTGAAGGTCGCTCAAGAAGCTTCTAATTCAGCCTTCAGCAAAGCCTGCTTGACATCTTTGGCGTCGAGATGGAGCTTCGTAGCCGCTTGTTCGATAGATCGGCTATCCCGTTCGGTCACCAAAGAGGCCTCCGCCTCCTTGAGATTTTGGGCTAAGACTTGAGCCTTTTTGTTTTTGATATCTAAGTCCTTGATGGCTCAAAGCTTCCTGGCGTTGGCGGAGTTGATTTTAGATTTAAAAGTATTGGCCTGCTTGGTGAGCAGGTCGATGTGTAGGGTCTGCTCAGTACCCTTGTTCCTCTTTGCATTGAGCGCCTGCTCTAAGCCCATTAACTGCTTAGAGCACCTTTCTAGGTCGATCTTCAACTGAGCCACCTCCACTGTCAACTACTCAAGGTGAGGTCGAGAGGTTTCTGAGGGGGCACTCGTATTAGAGTGTATACTAAAAGCCTAGCTTTTGGTATAAACATTTATCTAGAAATAAGAATCACATTGGTCAAATGTTTACATTTATGATAAATATAGTTATTCAATTAATTTATATTGTAGATAACATGGTGTGTAGTGTCACACACAGAGGATCATGTTATCAGTACCTTATAAATTATAAACAGTAGCTCACGACTATAATGGAAAGGAACAAAACATTGGAAGGTCGTAGTGTAATTAGGTATTAGTTTATCTTAACTATATAATTACACTAGTACACTTAGAGTGTATTGAGTAGGACCATTAGAGGTCGTTTCTTTTATACTGACTTTATAAAGAAACAAAGACCTCAGTTATTATGGAAGTGTGTGCTCTTAATCCTAATATAATAACAAGCACATATATTTGATATTTATTTCTTTAATTTATCAATGGGTGAGATTTAGTTCGATGAATCAATAAGCCCGATAAGTTGGGAAATGATATCACTTATAGTGTGTGTTGTTGATTATAGAAGGAAACTGTGTCTTAGTGATCTAGGTTGAGAATGTCCCCAAGAGGAGCTCATAAGGATTGTCATGTTAAACCCTGCAGGTGGACTTAGTCCGACATGACGATGAAGTTGAGTGGTACTACTCTTGGAGCTAGATATTAATTAAGTGAGTTGTCGGTAACTTACTTAATCAGTGGACATTGTTATCTTAAACACGGGAGATTAACACACTCATAATAAGAAGGAGCCCAAAATGTAATTTGGGATTGGTGCGGTAGTTCAATAATAGTTCTTTAGTGGAATGAATTATTATTGATGAAATTAAGTTATGTGTTCGGGGCGAACACGGGATGCTTAATTTCATCGGGAGACCAAAACCAATTCCTCCTCTCGGTCCCTATCGTAGCCTCTAGTATATAGAGATTTATACCCACCGCATACCCACCTTCTTACCCATCCAATGGGGCCGGCCAAGCTAGCTTGGAACCCAAGCTAGGGCCGGCCAAGACCAAGTGGATGGGCCATGTAGGTGGCCGGCCAAAGCTTGGGTCCCAAGCTTAGGTGGCCGGCCACTAGAATATTAAAAAGGATTTTTATTAAAATTATTTCTTATGTGGATATCATGATTTTAAAAGAGAGTTTAAAAATTAAAAATTTCCTTTTATAGCTTTCTACAAAAGATTAAGAGAAGAGATTAACCTCTTTCCTTATTTGTAGTTTAAAAGGATGGTTTTAATTTTTGGTAAAAACTTTCCTTATTTGAAAATCATCTACATGTTTAAAAGAAAGTTTAAAATTTGAAATCTTTCCTTATTTGTTGATTAAAGGAGGATTTTAAATTTTAAAAAAAACTTTCCTTTTTAACCATGTTCATGATTTAAAAGAAAGTTTAAAAATTAAATATTCTCTTTTATAAGTTTCTACAAGAGATTAAGAAAAGATTTGATATCTTTCCTTATTTGTAGATTAAAAGAGATTTTAATTTTTAGAGATAACTTTCTTTTTATCCACATGTTTAAAATAAAGATTTTAATTTATAAAATTTCCTTTTTATTAACCAATCATGAAGGGATTAAAATTATTGAAGAAATTTTTTATAAAATTTCCGGAAGCAAATAAGGAAGTTTTAATTTGTGTTTAAAATTTTTATTTGCTTGGAGAATAGGTGTGGCCGGCCATTATAATTGTGAGAAGAAAAATTATTTTTAATTAAATAAATTTTTCCTTTTCATGGCAAAAGAATTAAGGAAGTTTTTATTAAAATTTCCTTATTTGCCAAAACCAAGGATTATAAAGGAGGAGGTAGAGGAGCCTTCAAGAGGTGAACTTCTATTCTTTTTCTTTCCTCTCCTCTTTGGTTTTGGTGGCCGGCCCTATTTCTCTCCTCTCCTCTTGTTGGCCGAAACATATCTCTTGGTGGAGCTTTTGTTAGTGTCCGGATCAAGGAAGGAGAAGAAGGAGAGAAAGCAAGCCTTGTTTCTAGCATCCCTTGGAGCATGGTGGTGGTGGCCGAACCTCTTCATCCTAGAAGATGTTTTGATGGCCGAAACTTGTAAGGAAGAAGAAGGTGATTGGTGGTTTCTCATCTCGGAAGATCGTTGCCCACACAACGTCCGAGGTTAGAAGAGGAATACGGTAGAAGATCAAGAGGTCTTTCTAGAAGGTATAACTAGTAGTTTTTCCTTTTTCGCATCATACTAGTTATTTATGGAAATAATACCAAATACAAGAAGCATACGATTTTAGTGTTTCGAATTTATTTTCGATATAGTGTTCTTTTGTTTTTCTTTTCCTTGTGATTTGATTGTTCTTTTTGGTTGACCTAAAGTTATTTTAGGAAATTAAATATTAGCTTTCCATAAAAGGTTTTGTCTAGTCGGTGGTGGTTGCTCCCATATCCAAGAAGGCCATGTGCCTCGCCACGTCAGTACTGGGAACCAATTATGGAAATTAATATTTAATGGAATTAATAACTTAAGGTGATTTGGATCGAACGTGTTAAGTTCCGCAGGAGATCCAAGTCAAAACCTAAAAGAACAAATAGATTAAGTTTTGGATCAAACGTGTTAAGTTCCGCAGGCGATCCAAAATTTAATTTAAAAGAACACATTGTAGCTAGGAAAAGGTTCAGACCTTTGTACAAAATTTTTGTACAGTGGAACCTCTAGGCTTTCCGAGTAGCAACCAACAGCTCGAAGCCACATTTGTTGCACTTCGTGCTCCAAGAAGGCCAACCTCTGGCACATGGCCAGACTTTCGACCCAGAACTGTAATAAAAATAGGTTAAAGTGTGTCGGTCAGGAAATACTCAAGGAAACATAATGATCATATATATACCCAATGAACTTCTGAGTATATCCGTCTGAGAGCTCTCAAGGAGAAATGATCGTCGTGCAGGCCCGAGCGTCAACCCAGACTTATGCTAGCGGTCTTTGAATTTTGATCTGATGTTCGGGGGAGCATGACTCGACATTGTCAAGATGGCACCACTTATCCATTGGCAGGTGAATAATGGTCGTTATGTGCCTATGACTGCTCGGATCGGATGGCTCAGAAGTGACCTGTCCTTATGACTTAGGCATGGGGAGGAGCGGATAGTGGACACCTGGGTGGGTGGCAAGGACGACCGGGGTGGCATGTATATGACGGGCTACACGTATATGGTCGCCGACGGCAGAGCGAACAGTGAGCCTGCTTTTACCGCTCAACCGTGCCCTCAACGCCCTTGGTCAGATCGTCAAATTAGTTGATCGGAAATAGGCACCGACTTTCTAGCTCGGCAATACCTTTGGCATTAATCTCCGCGTCAACAAGCCTGCTTTTGCTGCTCAACCGTGCCTTCAATATGATTTAAACTACAAGAAAGGAGGAGAAATCGATTAGATTCAAAGATGGGGAGAAGAAAGAGCATACATAGGCTGAGGGGCAGCCGCATTCGGATCGGGCTCAATTCGAACACGTATAAGACACTCTCCAATATCAGCCAGTGTATGTGGTACTTCTAGCCGGCCAGACTAGAGGCTGCTTGGAGGTAGTCTGATCAACCTCGCTATCTTCCGAGTGATGGAGCCTTCATCACTTCCATCTGTCGGTCGGGAAGTCAGGTCAAGTGAAAAAATGAACAAAAACATAATGTTCTTTCCAGTGCTTATTGGAGGATGATATTTTATCAAAAAAGACGTCACCACTCGGGCTTGAAAGAGAAAGGTCCCCTGTTGGGATACTTTGGGATAATAAAAGTAATGGAACACCTGAGGTACTAAAGGGATGTTGTGCAGACGGAATAATACTACCACCCCGCACAACAACCTAAAGGAGTTGGACACTAGTTGGTGCAGGGAAATGTGAAAATATATACACACTTCGGAGAATAAAGGGTAAATGGAAAAGCGGAGGCCGACATAAAACTGGTCCTTAAAATGGATAAAAACTAGTGGGAGGCAAATGGGGTCAGTCGTAAGTAGAGAGATGACAATTTGATAGTCAGTGGGGAAATGATAAGTGAGTTTCATTTGATTGATTTCGTCACCATTGAACTTGGACCCGGTAGAAGTGTACCAAAGCCCGGAGATGAACTCAGGAGGCTAAAGAGACGAGACCATTGAAAATCGAGAAGGAAGAAGATTAAGAACTCGACGAGAGAAAGAAATAAAACGCTTACTAAGAAATATCGCCGGCGATGACAAGGAAGAAGAGAATCGACAGCAAGCGTGCGCAAGAGAGAAAGGGCGATGAGGAAGGGAAATGACGACGAATAAGTGCTTATAAACCCTGTGGACGGTCACTCTAAGCCGCCCGATCGAGGGTTATAGAAAACGAAGCCAAGATCTAGCTGTGAGATTCAAAACGATGCTTATCACATCAACCGCGGATATCCGCCTATCACATCAAGCGTGCGGTGGCAGAGAGCGAGACACGTGGCGGCTGGCAACAGGGAAGCATTAATGAGACTTAATTAAAAGACATGGGTGGCGTACTCAGCAATAATGACCAAAGATTTGCACGGTCTTCCAGAAATTAGGAGAATGTCAGCAACCATTAAAAGGCACTCGTCCTAGGAAGCAGTGAGAAGTGGAAAACTCGCTAAATGTCGTCGGCAATCATCCCGACCAGCGAAACTTGGGTCAGTGGCAGTAAGTGATAGTCGAGCGACGACTCTAAACCCATGGGAGAAAGCAGCTTCAACGTCTACCATAGTCGAGCGACGACTCTAAACTCAAGTCAATAACTAATATCCGAGCGGTGGCTCTAAACCCATGGTAGCAAGTGGTAGCCGAGCGATGACTCTAAAGCCTAGAATATCCGACCAACCATGAAGGTCACCGGAGACACTACTTGTACAGTCAGTTGGACTTATAGTATCCTTCGACTAGACTTGAGGGGAAAACTTGTGATGCGGTGGTAAAAGGTGTCTATCAAGTATAAGTCAAAGGCGAGACCAGCAGTCGACGTGGAGGTCAAAGTCAAGGCGGTCAACGTCAGAGAACCAACGAGCCTGCCAAGTTAGCTGAGCGAAAGTCGATGCCAATGTCTAATCAGTCAGGAGGCTCATCTGAGTAGATCGTTGTCCGACCGGGGTCACTACAGAGAGAACATCAGATGCTCATAACTGACCAAGCCGATCGGAGCGCATCTCCAGTCAAGCAAGAAACAATCTGCCAAATCGAGGTCCTACGGAGAAGAGTAGCTAAGATCGACCGGGTGGGGAATCCTGGCCGAGCGACTCCCCCACTCGGCTAAGCAGTGGGACCCTTCTCATATCTTGTAATATCCTTCTGGGAGATGATGTTGCTGACAATAGGGCATGGTCAACAGATAAATCGTACGATGAAAGTTTCTACTGTCATATCCTGGATTTGCATGTCCTGTTAAGGTATGGTGTCAGAGTCACTTTCTTGACAGGTTTTTTCAAGGACGGTTGGGAAACGTGCCCATATTTTGAGAAGTGTGCATGTCACCTACTGTAACACTATATAAAGGGGGGTTCATGCACCGGTGGAGATATCTGATATCTGTTATTTATGCTTGTGCTCTCATTGCTACTAGATTGTTTCATCGTCTTTCTACTGTTCTGATAACTGACTTGAGCGTCGGAGGGCCAACGCCAAGGACCCCTTCCTTGGCCTGGCACTGTTGTTTCTTGAGTTGCAGATCTGAGGGGAGTCTTCACGCGGTCAACTGAGGAACCACATCCCCAGCTAGTCTTTTTCAATGTTTTCGGACATGATCATGGAACAACCAACATTTTACCATGTCAATCTCACAACTCAACGAGTAATGATCATTGATCGATCATTGATGTTGCCCATTAGTCTGAGCTCCTATATAAGGAGGCTGTGATCATTAGATAAAAAGGTTACGCATACAAAAGTTGGAGCTTTCGACCTACGTTTCCCCTCCTCCTCTATAGTGCATCTCTTGCTCGACAGTATACCTGTGTAGCAGTCAGGCACCACCCAGTTCATCGTGACTATCAGTACTTGGTGTACACCACGGATAATCATTCTATCTTGGAAAACAGACAATCCGAGAAACTCTTAAAGCACAGCTATAGACGAGACGAATTTGTTTCAAGAAAACTGCATCCATCACAGCCTCGATTCATCTGCTCGCTCATCCACTCTGCTCGCTCATCCTCTCATCTGCTTATCCTCTACTCGCTCATCGACTCATCCAATGTGCTCATCCGCTCATCCGCTCTGCATGCTCTACCTGTTTAACCACTGAAATGTTTAAAAATATGATAGATATGTAATTTTGTTTTTGTTTAAAAAAACTAGATTTATTAAGTAAATTTATCAAAAAATAATAATAATCTAAGACAAGAAAAAAATCAACAAAACACGAACAATTCCAATATTTATTTTATATCAAATGATATGAAGAATCATGTAGCAGTAAAACTAAGGCTAATACGTGCCTTGACTCGTTATGATCTACGCAAGAATTATTTGGAGTCTCCTATGTTAAATCCAATTAATTTTATTGACTATTTTGATGATCAATTTTATTGACTATATTTGAAATGATGAATTTAATTTTATGAAAGTTTTTCGTCATTAAAATAAATTGAAAAGTACGCAAAGTCCAATATCTTTTGATCATGTAAGAAAAATTCTTATACATATATCATAGTTGTGAATCAAATCATGGATACCTAGATGATAACTTAAATATTTTATCATGGCATCATAACCCAAAGATCTATATTGGAAGTCTTATGATTATTATTGATTTATATTGTATCTGATGCATTGATAGTATAAATATATTTCTCATGTATAGATACACAGATGATAACTCTAGAGTCCGGATTTGATTCATATATGAGCACCGTCATTTGGTCCATAAAAAAGTTTACTAGAACCAACCCCACTTAGCAGAAGTAACCCCGATGAGATTATCTGCGCTTTCGCATATTTGTAGTGATCGATGACTGGATAGATATGGACGAATCTTTCAAAAATACAAAATAATAAAGCAAAATTATTTAAGGAAAAACTTATCGTTCAAGATGTCGTTCTCTGCCTTAAAAATGCAAAATGAGGAAAACATGATGGAAAAGTACATTGATATTCTCTCTTTCACAAAATGGGGAAGCATATGATTATTTATGAGTTCATTAGTAGAAAACTCCATGGCCTTGAATAATTCATGGCTGCCGCATAAAGATGACAAGAATCTATCAGATAGAATACAAAAACTAATTTTCAAAAAAAATAATAATAAAAGAAAGATTTTTTTTTCCCCTTTCCCTTCCTCTACTAAGTCATAGACCACAAAAAAAACTCAAAAGATAATGAGAAAAAAAAGCAAAATAAATGTCTTTTAAATATTAATATTTAACAAAAATATTTAAAGCATTTTTTGCAACGAAATAATAATTTTTCCCTCGATTTTAAGTTATTTGAGATATTTTATGATGAATTTAATTTCAAACACATGTTGCATGTGTATCAAACTATCACATAAATAGAAAGTAAATTTCAAAAGAAAAGAAACATATTCTTTCTTTCCCTATAAAATAATATATAGGCCAGAAATGTATCTATCTTTGGTGCGACCCAACACATCCCACACGGCAATGAGAAAAATGAGTACGGAAATCCCCTTTAAATATTTATTTTTTAATTAATACTAAGGGAGAGAAAATAGAAAATGAGCAATTTATTTGTCTAAATGTAAAACAAAATTCAATATAATTTTTATTTAATTGTAATTTTTTCTACTATCGACATATCACATATTGGTTGGTAAAGACTCAATTTATGACTTTCATTCAATCATTACAGGTTATATAATTGATGTTTGTGTTTATGGATAAAAGTCTTGTGATTTTTTTTAAAGCTCATATGTCGAAATATTTTTATTTATCATTCATTCATATGATCAGTCTGATTCTATAGCTTTTTTTATTGATGAATAAATTCGAGAAGTATACATGAACCCCATTATTTATGTTGAGTGGGAAATAAATAATATAATTGAACTCAAAAGAATTAATAACTTTTAAATTTTCATCATCTAGTTTTTTTTTTAAAAATCATAACTAATTGGTCAAAGTCCTTTTTTATTATCTCTAATTTATAAAAATATTAACATGCATAAAAATAACAAAATTTAATTTTCATATATATTGCTAAATTAATTAGTTTAATTGAGAAATATTGAGAACAAAAAGTTTGACACGCAAAGACTATTATAAAATTGGAAAAGTATACTCACGATTATAAAATAAGAAGAAAATAAATTAAAATGGCATGACCATTTTAAAAAATAAATACTCTTATCAATATAATTAAAAAGTGGGAAAAAGACATATTTTCTTCCTCTAATATTAAATTTTAATATGCAAAATTCTCAAAATTTATTCATTTCCAATATCTTCTTATCCAATCCAACTCATCGGTCCCCTTCCTTAACAGGGCCCCATTGCCAAAAATTGCTCTCCGCTCCCTTCCCGACTGCCACGTGGCGGACGCTTTTCCTTACCTAATCTCGCCGCCGCGTCAGTCGCGACGTGCTTATCCATTTCTCTCTACCCGTCCTGTGCTTCCACGTGTCTTTACTCGCCGCCGTCTGTTCTCGATCTGACGGCAGCAACGGTTTTATGGCCTTTATAAAATTCGTGGTCGGCGGCCAGTGTTCCCAGATTTTTCAGTCTTTCTTTTGTCATCTGCCGTCCGTTCTCAATCGGACGGGTAGGATCGTCTTCGGGGGCATGTGCTTCGTTTGCGCGTGGTCGGTGGTTCCTTTCTCCGCACGTTGTCTCCTTTGTTTCGCCTTATAAAACGAGGACGTAACCAACTCAAGTTACGCCTCTTTCTTCTCCGTTTGAATCCTGCGTTTTTACAGATCAGTTCATTTGTTTAAGTTTATTCTTGCATTTTGGTCCCTGTGGGCATTCAGTTGAGTCCTTGAAGTATTCGATATTTCGACTTCGGATCCTTCTCTTTGATGACTGCAACCGGCTCCATGGAGATCGCCGTCGCCGTGAGGCCCTTCGGCCGTCTCCTCGCCGCCCAGATCTTGCCTTCGTGTCCCCGGTTCCGTGCCCCCGCCGCGGTCGGCGCTTTCTTAGTCCACGGGCGCCGCTTCTCGAAGCGAACCGTCGGATCAGCCTCCTCCAGGATCCGCGCCGCCGTCGCCCCCGCGAAGGACGAGGCGGGGATCTCGGACTCGCGCCGGCTATCCACCGCGACAGGACCGTTGCAGCCCGGTGGCGATCGGGCCTTCGAGCGGATCTTCGTTCAGGGCCTCGCGGCCGTGAAGCCGCTGGTGATCGAGCTCGTGGAGCCGGAGAGGGAGCTTCTGGCGGAGGTGATGGTGGAAAAGGAGGAGGAGATTCTTGAGAGAGTAGTAGTGAAGGATGCCAAAGAGCGGAAAGAGACGGCGGATGAGAAGGAGGCTTGGAGGTTGCTGAAAGACGCGGTGGTGAGCTACTGCGGAAGCGCAGTCGGGACGGTGGCAGCCAACGACCCGGCAGCGGAAGCTCTCAATTACGATCAGGTTTTCATCCGGGACTTCGTCCCTTCAGCGCTCGCCTTCCTCCTCAAAGGGGAGACCGAGATTGTTCGAAATTTCCTCTTGCACACCTTGCAATTGCAGGTAATACCTATAAAAAAATCTGCTTTTCCATCTATTAATTACTCTATCGATCTCCTGGTACAACTTTATTCCTTTTCAAAGATTTCCTCAACTATTCCACCAATCCTATCTCCTTTATTGGCACTTTAACTCTTAATCAAGAAGAGACTCCTAGAAACAGCCTTGAATTGTGAAACTTGAAATTTTCATCTTCTTCAGCTATCTTGTTTCAATGATTTTAAGAAAGCCATGAAACTTTTCTTTTTCAATTTGAATGAATTAACATGGACGAATCTTTTTGGTATCCTTCTGATTTGAATGCAAACCATGTTTACTTTTGTGTATTTCCTTGATAAGTAGAGTTGGGAGAAGACTGTGGACTGTTACAGCCCTGGACAAGGGTTAATGCCCGCAAGCTTCAAGGTTCGAAGTGTGCCCATAGATGGAAGAAAGGATGAAGTCAAGGAGGTGCTGGACCCTGATTTCGGTGAATCAGCCATCGGACGAGTCGCTCCGGTAGATTCTGGTAGGTCAATTAATAAGAACTTTTACTCTCTAGAGAGATAAATGCTAGCAAATCGCTTTGAGGCACTGATTCCTTGTTTTACAGGGTTGTGGTGGATCATATTGCTAAGAGCCTATGGAAAGATTACAGGGGACTATACATTACAAGAGAGAGTGGATGTGCAGATTGGCATTCAATTGATCTTGAACTTGTGCTTATCTGATGGGTTCGATATGTTCCCTACTCTACTTGTTGCCGACGGCTCTTGCATGATAGACCGACGAATGGGCATCCATGGACATCCTCTCGAGATTCAGGTATATGAGTTTTAATGTTGTATCTTTTTTCAGTCGATCCTTAACACATTTATCATTCTAGTAATTTGCAACTGAAAGTTCTAAGTGAATTCGCTTATGGTTTCTACCTTAGATACTTTCCTCTTCTTGCTTTCTTCCAACTGATACTTCCAAGTTAAATTGACTGGCTAATCATTGAGGTTTAGATACAAGTAATGTATGTATGTTAGAAGCAATTTATTTTAACGGTGTAGGAAACTTATCAGTACTGAAATAAGATTATGTTTACAAGCTGAATTATTAATCGATGCATGGATTTAAGGTCAATTAAATAGTCCAAAGATTCTCTAAGCCTGGATGAACTTAAGTATACAAGAGTAATTAATCAGTTGTAGTATTGGCTAAGCTGATTCTGTGATGTTTATTTACATGACAATGTGTATTTGACAATTTTATATCATACAGGCTTTGTTCTACTGCGCTTTGCGTTGTTCACGTGAAATGATCGTCATTAATGACGGATCCAGGAGCTTGCTGAGTGCTGTTAACAAGAGGCTCACTGCTCTATCATTCCACATCAGAGAGTACTATTGGGTGGACATGAAAAAGATCAATGAGATCTATCGCTACAAGACAGAAGAATATTCTCAAGATGCTACTAACAAATTCAACATCTATCCGGAGCAAATTCCTAGCTGGCTAGTCGATTGGATTCCTGAAAAAGGCGGCTACTTGATCGGGAACCTTCAGCCAGCTCACATGGATTTTAGGTTCTTCTCACTTGGTAACCTATGGGCTATCATTTCTTCCTTAACGACTCCAAGGCAAGCTGAGGACATTCTAAACCTGATGGAGAACAAATGGGAGGATTTCGTAGGAACTATGCCTCTAAAGATATGTTATCCTGCATTAGAAAATGAAGAATGGCGCATAATTACTGGAAGTGATCCGAAAAATACGTAAGTTACAACAGCCCGATATTGCCTTCTATTTAATGAGAGTTTCAGTATTTACAGCTTAGAACTCGAATCAAATTCATATCATCCTTCATCTACAAGACATGTTGGTGATGTTGTGGATATTGAATACTACTAGTTATTCTTGAAGGAAAGATAACAAGCATCCATGAAGTCGAAAATTTTCTTTGATGATTGAATCATGATTGCCAAGTATCTTAATCTAATAACAGTCAGTAATTTGCAAATCAAATTTCTATCATCCTTCAGCAAGACTATGTTATCGATATCAAATATACTTGTTATCTGAAAGCAAAGACAACAAGCTTACATTTTCTTAATCTAATAACGGTGGTTGATAAATCGCAGGCCTTGGTCGTATCATAATGGTGGATCATGGCCTACTTTACTGTGGCAGGTACTGAAGTGTCCATCGATACTTCTCTATCATTCGTTCTCTTTCGCTTCCAATCATTTTTCTAACCGTATTGTCTTTGTGATGTTGCAGTTCACTTTGGCTTGCATCAAAATGGGCAGGCCTGAGTTAGCCCGAAAGGCTGTCGATGTAGCTGAGAAAAGGCTTTCAGACGATCAATGGCCTGAGTACTACGACACCCCAACAGCTAGATTCATCGGAAAGCAGTCGCGGCTGTACCAAACATGGACAATTGCTGGGTTTCTGGCATCAAAGTTGCTACTGCAGAATCCAGAAATGGCCTCCATATTCACATTTGAGGAAGATATGGAGTTACTGGAAGGCTGTGCCTGCAGTCTGATGAACCATCCTCGTGCCAAATGCTCGCGACGTGCTCTGAAACCGCAGGTCCTCATATAACTCGTCGAAAATACACAACCATTCTTTGATGCTTGTAGTATATATAGGAGAAAAAAAACCATACATGTAAGAGGGATCAACCTCCACACACCATTGTCTCCCCATTGAGGTATGCTCCTTTTTTGTTGAGCTACCATGATGGTGAAAAGATTTGGGCCTTGTAGTAAGAAATTAATATGTATATTTTGATAACAAAGTGATTCATATTTGCTATTCTACTAAATGTCAATAAAGCTCTGTATATTGTTGTTTTGTTTTTTTACTTCGTCCTGTTAATCATAACTTTCTATCATAATGTCACATCTAATCATTTCATGATTTCTCTTTGAGCATAAATTTCACATCTTGTCGACTAACTAAATGAGAGAAGATTCAAGCCTACTCTCATGGACTATTAAATCATGTTAAAATAGTGTTTGATTTAATAGTTTTAGTAATGTTGCTCTCTTTTGCATCAAATCATTCCACATCAAGTTATTGCTTTGGCAACAATGAAAGGCATTTAATGAGCCCACATGATATATTAATGCTTTATTGATCACTTAAATTAATGATGCATTAGTGAAGTTTATTGGATGATAGTGCACTTTAGAAAATGCAATCAAATTTCTCATTTAAAATACAAAAAAAAATACAACAATATAAACCACAAAAGAGATAAAAATATACACACCAATAAACAACACTCAATATTACAACAAAGGGTAAAAAAACATTGCACTAAAACATGGTAAGAACCACTCTTCATCTACTTCTAATTGCCAAAATTTCGGGTGATCTTAAAAGTGAGTCTTAGGGCATGCAACGCGATGTTTAGTCTCTCAAATAACAAAATAGTAATTATGCTTATACTATAATTTTCTTCCTCTAATATTCTATTTAGTCCTATAAATTGTTTTTTAGGGGAGCATTTCAAAGAGTTAAAGGAAATCTATATCTTCTTTGTCATCAGTTTCTGCAAGGAAGAGGTCAAGTCTATTATAGCCAAGCCTTAGGGTGTACATGGCTCTCTTGAACTCACCCCAAGTGAAGGATTTGTATCGCCTAGGCCAATGCGATTTATTAATCATCTCATAAAGTGGTGAAATTCTCGTCGATAGGGATGGTGCCGCGAAGAAGACGGTCGACATTCTCGATCTAGAGGAGTTGGCCAATGCTCTATGTCGAACACTTATTAGCCTTCCATTCGTCATAACCTTTAAAAAAAAAATCACACACAAATCACTATTAAAATTACAAAATTTGAAGCCAAAACAAGAATAGTAATATTGTCTTGTAATTCTTAAAAATCTCTTTTTAGGTGGATTGTAACCTTGCTTAAAGTTGATTATCCTACATCAGCAACCTTAAACCCCTAACCTATGAGGCCAGACAAAATGACCCCCGAGCAAGGAACAGTAGTACTCTGCCAACACATGCCCCTACTTTGCTATCCTGACAAGAACACCAAAAGGTGCATCACATTTCAGCATCCAACTCACAAACCCTAGTGTCGAATAAAGTTTTTAGGGTTCCAAAATCCAATCAATGCACACATGCACAAATTTAACCCCACATAGATGGAGTTCGCTGTCAAATTGCTAGCCAGATAGATTTTGTCATTTCGAAGCCCGAGCCCCTTTATTGAATGACCGCATTGAGATTTTGGGGTTTAGATTATTTTGGGGTTTGAGGTTTAGGGGTTAAAAAGGTAGAGAAAATATATACTAACCTGGAGAAGATCTCCAATGTTGACGTACAATGCGGTGGGGTCCGCTGGCACAGGGAGCCACTCCACCTCATGTTCGTCCGACGTGGAAGGCAGTCGGATCTGTAAGCCATCCACATCATTCGACCACAAGATGCTCAACAATTGCGGGTCGGAGTGCTCTCCGAACCCGACCCTCACGCTGCCCGTTCCGTTACCGACCTTATCGTCGTCCGCCGACCCGGGCAGGCAAGGGGGAGTTGGGTAATGGTTGAACCGGATCAAGGAGTCATTGTCCGTGTCATCGAGCATGCGGCTGAATACTCGGGTGTCTTGTAGCCCCAATCCCTCCGCGAGCATCTCCAGTAGCTCAATTGCAAGCTGCCTCACTTGCTTCACGTATTCATTCACCACCGCACTACAATTGTATCGTAAAAACAGTCAAGATCTTATTGAATTTTCAAAAAAAAAAACTGAAATTGTATTTTTTTTTAACCCAAAAGGTAGCCATAGTGTAGATGACAAACAACTTTAACTCAGATGTGGTGTACTTTCAGTGTGCCCTGTTTGCTCCCTCTCTCTACACTATTTCAGTGCTATAGATCATGCTATTATTATTATTATTATTATTATTATTATTATTTCAAAAATAAGAAAAATAATTAAAAAAATGTTTTTTAGGCATTGATGATTGATGATGGCTCAGCACTCACAGAAAAGGGAATAATTCTCTGATCTGTTCTTGTGTTTATTTTTGCCACTTTTGCCGAGTCATCATCATGCCAATTCGACTAGCAACATTGTGATGAAGAAAGATGGTTAGTTACAGTTCTCATTGAGATCCAAGTGCCAGTCGACCGCGGCGATTCGGCTGGCTTTCGAATGCCTCTCTAAACCCCCTAGGAATTCGATCACCTCTAACTCTAGACCGCCAATGCAAGTATCAGCCAATGCACTTCTCCAAGAAACAAGGAAACTAAACCCCATAACCCTGACGACCAATGCAAACGAAGCGAAATCACGACACAATGAGACATTGAATTGCATCGCGATGAACTAAAAGCATTGTGTAGCACACAATGGATCACATTTGGATCAAATAGACAGACAGATAGACAGACAAACAAACAAATGGATGCTAGATATTGCAAAAGGACTTCATCTCAACTCAACTCAGTGGTGGTCATATCTGCACACAACCAAGCCAGGCATGAACTCCACTAACCCTTGAAACTTTTATGTTCTTCTTTTTGATCTTTAATTTAATTTGATAGTGAATTATCTGAATAGGTTGGGATTGAGGTTTTGAGGCCCACAGTGTCCCCAAATCCGAATGATTCATGGCTCTTTAGACCAGTTGCAGCTTCTGTTGGGGTTTCCAATTTGATTTGGTTGGCAGTGAAGATGGAGAAAGGGTTGTGAGCTGTGGATTTGAGCCTCTCAACCCTTCCTTGTCTGTCCTCTCTCTGACAAGATATGACAACTTACCCCAACTCATTGTGTGTCTGCATGCCTTTTCTTAGACTCCCTCACCCACTTTCACTCTCTCTTTTGCTTCTTCTTCTTCTTCTTCATCTTCTTCTTTTTAAATTATAATATGTTATTTATAACAAAATGTTTAAAACCTAAACGGTTCGATCGAACCGGTACTATTGGTTTGCGACTCTCCCTTAGTCTAAATAAGTTTGAGGAAGGACTTAAAGTAGGGCACATCAACTTTTGTGACTATCCTTAGTTTGTAGACTAACCCTTATTTTTGATGTTCATGCCATTAAATTTATTTGTTTTCTTAATTATTGAATTATATATTGATAGTGTAGGAGTATTTAGTCAAATATGAGACGTAAAAACAGAGCATAATATATCTGACAATTTTTGTTTATAATAAATGAAAAACATTCTTTAATAAATCATTATAAATACAAATTTAAGAATCACCAACATTTATTTGTGTGGGATATATTTAGTAAATTTTATTTACACTTCAATTGGAAGATGAGTTAGGTGTTGTTCGACTTATGAAGCTAAGGCATGGAAGGCTTACCAAGCAACAACCCAAGGAAGGAAGATGGCATCACAAAACCTTTTTTTTTTTATTGTCGAAAATTAAATTAAAACAAAATAATCATAAATGTTATTCAAACCTTTTCTTGTTGGAATTTTATTTTTTGGAGGAAAAAAAAAAAGTATAGATGCTCTTCATGTTCAAATACCCACCTCCCTATTTTCTTTTCTTTTATTTGATAAGACTTCTCTTGCTCTCATCCATATGTCCATGTCAATGGGCATCAATATATCCATTCCTCTAGTAAATTATATATAAAACTTTCGCAATTTCAAGTATTTACTTAGTAGAACTTATCGGCCGGCCTTCCGCGGGGGTTCTATCGACTCCTATGTAAATCATACTCATTTCACATAGTGAACTTCGACCCTCTTGTTAGTTTTTGTTGATAGTGTGCTTAGAATTGTGCTAGAGAAGGAAAAGGAACTAGAAGTGTTATGTTTTGACTAGTTTACCTCTTGTTCTCCATTATTGAACCGACCGGACCGACTCAATTGGAGTTATAACTAGTTGATTATTATTGAATAAAGTATATTAAATCGATTTTTTTTAAATGGAAAAAGAAAATAATTTTAAGCTAAAGAAAAGTGAGGACCTGAAGTGGGAGGCGTTGAGGTTGGGGATGGAGTTCGCTTTCATGGCAACGTGGGCAGGGTGGGAGTGGAGGAGGAGGTACTCCAGCTCGCCCATGTCGCCGTTGAAGCCGATGTTGCGCACGCCGTAGCCGAGTGGTGACGGCGGCCCGGCGCCAAGTTTGTCGCCTGGAGGGAGGGCGAAGAAGCTGGCGGCGGCGGTTGCCATGGCGGCCGCCGAGGCCGCCACACCGTGGTTGACCACCTTGAAGAAGCCGAGGTCCTCGGCAGCACGGGTGAGGCGCTCCGCAGCACGTGTGCGGCGCCACGAGAGGTCGACGACCGGGAAGGGGAGGCAGGGCAGGAGCTTGTTGGCGGCGGGTAGGCGGGCAGAGGGAACGACCATGGCGCTGTTGCCGGAGGGAAGGGGAGGAGTAATGTCGTGGTGGTGGCGGAGGAGGAGGAGGAGGAGGAGAGGTGAAGGCTTTTGGGGGCTTATTTATAAGCGTTATTTTGTAATAATTTTACTATATATAGTAATATAAAAAAATAAATAAATAAACAAATTTGATTAAATAATATATATATATATATTATATGTGAAAAAAAATATAAATGTTAGAGAAGATTTGACTTATTTTGACTTTTTTAAATTATTATTATTATTGTTAATTTGACCGTATTGGATTTAAGAATTTCTGTAAATAGCGGATAAGATTTTCCCCTTCTTTTTAAATTCTTAGAAAGATTTTTTTTTTGAAGAAACATGCAAAAGACTAAAACCCAATTTAATTTAATTTAATTCAAAAAGGCTTTATAAAAGGATAAAAAAATCTATCCACGTGTATTTTGAAGTGATTAATTATATTTCAGTTAATTATCCAAGCCTTAAGCTAATTACTACAATATAGTAAAATATCTTGATCTTTCTTGTTGTTAGTTTATCACCAATTAAATTGTTGAGCCATTTCCTCATTTTTTTTAACGAACAAAATCTAATATTTATTTATTATTTATTGTTTATTTTTTAAGTTTTCAAAAATGACCTTTTAAGCATTGAAAGAAAAAAAATGATTTACTCATCTATTTTTCAATGGACAAATAATAACAACAACAATAATAAATTTATTTATTAAATATTTTTATTACTATGCATGCGTGACATTGCTTATCCACATCCACGAGGCCGACAAGAAGCCAATTCAAATTAGATTAAACCCATGATTAATTCATTATAAAATTTACTTAATTAAAATGCTTAAAAAATGACTCTCCGTTTAATAATAATAATAATCTAATCGTCGGCAAAAGCAATAGATTTAATTAGAAAAGAACTCATGTATCAAGTTTTGCTAATTGAGGAGAAACCATAGTTGAAGATTAAACCCTAATTCAAAACTTAATCGGGACCAAGCAATATTAATTAAATCTTAACACCAAAATTAATCCTCAATTAAAACTTATGGATTAAGGCAATGTCTTAAGCAACGTTACAAGCAATATTAATAGTCCATTCAATCCAATCGGTTCACTAAAAAATTAAACCATAATTTATATGATTTACACCGACCTCAAAATTAATTGACTATTTATTTTTTTTTACAATATTTATTTTAATTACTCATCAGAATATGTACTTCGAATTGATAGAAGTAAAATAAAGGGTTAATAACTTTAAGCCCCCTGAATTTTATAGCAAGTTATATTTTATCCCTCTCTATTTAAAAAACTACACTTAACCCCCCTTTGACATGAAGTAAAAAATGAAAAAAAATGTAAATGACCAAAATAACCCTAACCTAAATTAGACTTCTAAAAAAAAATTCCACAAGACCATTGAAAGCTTAACCTTAAACAAATATAATTTATATATAAGCCCAAAATTTTACTTGTTCCTAGAAAAAATATCTTCACAAAATTCATATATGCACAAATATAAACAATAGAAAGACAGCAACTCTGAAAGGAATAATTAGTCAAAAACTCATTTTATCAAATAAAAAAAATCAAAATTCTAAATTAATAAATCAAAATTAAATGAAGATGGAACAAAATTTATCATTAAAAATTAAAATGAAGACCCTTTGACGATTTAGAAAAAAAATCACCCTTTTAATTTTTGTCCAAAAGTAAATTTTCATTTCAAAACAGCTAAAAATACTTTTCGTTTCAAGAGGGTGTTGTTTTGAAATGAAAATTTACTTTTGGGCAAAAATTAAAAGGGTGATTTTTTTCTAAATAATAAATGGTCGTCATTTTGATTTTTAATGATAAATTTTATTCTATCTTCATTTAATTTTGATTCATTAATTTAGAATTTAGAGTTACTGTTTTTCTGTTGTTTATGCTAGTGCATATATGAATTTTCTGAGGATATTTTTTTTTAGGAATAAGTGAAATTTTGGACTTATATATAAATTAGATTGGGTTAAGGTTAAGCTTTCAACGATTTTGTGAGATTTTTTTATTTTTATTTTCAATTTCTTCTAGAAGTCTAATTTAGGTTAGGGATATTTTAGTCATTTACTTTTTTTTTTTCCTTTTTACTTCATGTCAAAGGGGGGTTGAGTGTAGTTTTTTAAATAGAGGGGGGCAAAATGTAACTTGCTATAAAATTCAGGGGGGCTTAAAGTTATTAACCCTAAAATAAATTGAAAAGAGAACTAAGATTTGTATTCATGATTGTTCAATATTTAAAAAATATATTATTTTAGTAAAATAAATTATAAGTAATTTTATTTATTAACTTATCTAAAATTAAACCATAGTCTTATTTTATATTGACATATATAATCAGATTTCTTAAATATGAGATAAATTTCTTAAACAAATTTTATAAGTTCTATTGACGAATTACATAAATTTAATTATAATAAAAAATAAAGATAAACAACGACCCTAATGCATATTAAATATGAGATACATGTCTTAATTAAATTTCATAAGTTAGCCACATAATTCATAAATCACATAAATTCAATCAAGAAAATATATGAATTATTATTTACCTCATAAATATTGTGAAAATTAATTATTTAATTGATTTACAACTTATCCACTTGTTGATTTAAGTGTCTCAATCTATAGATTCTCATTAGGATACTTAAGCATCAGCTCGTGGATGACATTTGTCACCTTCTAATTAAATTATAGTGCTAATCTAAATTCTTTTTGTCAACGTGACTCCTTACCTCATAATTAATTAGGTTAATCAATTAACAAGCCATGCAAACATCCATGATTAGGTATCTAAAGACTCTATTAGTAAATTAATAAATAAGATTCCAATTTGCTTTATCAATAAATTAACCAATTTATTCTAATAAAAACTGTTCCATTGATCATCATTTTTTACATCACACAAAACATGAATCACTTAGCATATTTTCTTCATAAACTAAAAACACAATATTAATGATGATGATAATGATTGTTCACCATAAGAATTCTTACTTATACTCAAAAAATAAAAAAGGCATAATAATTAGGTATTTGCTTCAAGAACTAAAATTGTATAACATGAGAATTAATAGAAAAATTGTTGATTATTAACGATCACTAATGATGATTGTTTATCATAATAATTTTATCTATATCCACAAGACCTAGAGATATGCCCTCCATATCCACAGAAACCTAGAGATATTCCCTCCGTAATTTATTCTTTTTTTTTAAAAAAAAAAAGAGAGACCAAATAGCACAAATAAGTCATTCGATACCTTTTTATCCTCTTTATATTAAACAATCCTACAGCATCCCCACTCCTTGATTAACTACTTAAATAATCATGGCTCCAATACTTAATTTACAACAATGAAACATTGAGGACCACTTCGACTTCAATTGGTATCGATCCATCACAATAAACAAATAACCACAATAAACAAAAAACCACAATAGAGTTCTTGTTTCTATAGTTATCTCCTAGTGGTCTCAACCTATGTCCGCAAGAAACTCCTTGTCATCTTATACATATCGGTAGCTGAAATCCACATGCCTTATTGTCGATATCGCCATAGTCAAAATCGCTTTTGATTGTAGTTGTTGATGCTCCTAGTTCGAGGGCGCCTAAAGGGGACAAGGAGGAAGGAAACAAGGAGAACAACAACAAGAAGAAAAAGGGAATATTAAGTTGTAGTAGTGTCTGGAAAGTAGAGGTAAGCTAAAATTGATTTATAGGAAATATGTTCATGGTTAGTGAGAATATCTTGTAAAGAATTAGTTGGATGATAATGGAATCCACTTTAGAGTTTACCTAGAATTTAGGAACATGACCTTGTATTATTGTAATAAATTAGACAAGGCAAAAGTTCTTAAATTTATTAGATTATTTGTAAAATAAATATCAAACTTTAAAATTATATAAACATACGGAACAATAAATTGAACTGAATGAAACCTGAGGCAAAACCTATGTTGGTAAAAAGATAAATGTTCAATAAACTTTAGGTTTTTTGGATTTGTCATGGAGTGAGTTTGAAGTGAACTAATTTGAGAAAATATTTTTAATTTTGACTATGTCATCCTAAATAATCAATAATGATGGACTAAATAAATGTAACTTTTATACTTACATTATGCAAGCAAATATCTCTTTCATTCTATCTCATTAAAAAAATGATTAAGTAGGTCTAACGTCAAATCTGGGATGATCGGTCCAGCCCCACGAAATTTCTCACCGGACACCTGGATAAATCGGGAAAGTGCACATGGAAGCCCATCCTGAAAGCCAACATTCTCAGATCTACTATCCATTAAGGAAAAAATCTTTCTTTCTATCTCATCCTTTTGTATAAAGGACATACAGTTGAAAATTGAGTACATGATTGAAGTAGGGTTTCTTCAAAGTGGACGAGATGAACAAAATCAAACAAATGAATCTAGACATCCATATGTTGCTAGATTTGATCTTGGTCCTCTAGGAACATAATCAATCAATGATTTGTTCCATCATATATTTATCTATTTTATTTGTACTAAATCAACTTTCCAACCTATTTTTTTTCCTTCCTAACTGCTAACTTTTTTTTTTTTTTGGTAGTGATTGGTTTGTACTCACCAATTTATTATTAAAACATAATCATGTTGTGTCCATGCCAAATGAGGTAAAATAATAATTCTTGTTATAGTTGCTGCAATAAAAAGTGATTATGCTCATCCCATGCGCCCTTCACAACTTGTTCCCAAATTATGTGAAGGAAAGTAAATCACGAGATCAACTTATAATAAACTGGCAAGTGACTAGAGGGTGGAAGAAGTTTTTCGCCAATAGCATGCACCTGCTGAGAATTAATCCGTTCCCTTGTAGCAAATATATCACCCTCTAGCCAACTAGGCACCCCTATGGGGACAATAAATTTTTTTATAGTTGAAAGTTATTTACTTCATTCAGGGAAATAATATTCTACAATTCGATTTACTGTTTCAAAATCTAAAGGTGAGCAAGAGATTGTGGACATATGAGTGTATTGAATACTCTTTACCACGACTCATTGTAGAGATACCAAACACTTAAGGTTGCACTAATCCAAATCCATCTGTCAAGTTTTGAAGTCATTAAATTAGTATTATTCCAGGATGTTCTTATAACAATAAACTATCCAGAATCAAGATCTAGAAGTTAGTAATTGAAGCAGAAGAAAATTAAGAACCAAGAAAGACAGCAACAAAGAAATTTTCAATAATACAAAAAAGAAGAAAATGGAAAATATTACTTTACCCCTATGATTTTGAAATTGTCATTTGTTCCCTAGACTGCAAAATATTATGTGTCGCCCAGTAATACCATACCGTCAGCTCCTCAGTAGCAGCAAAGGCACAGGAGAGTTCCTGCATTATAAAGATACATGTGAAGTGGATATGTTGAGCCTGAACCATACATGTGAAGGAAGAACATGTTGCAGCAATTAGGAACCTCATTGCATGAGATGCTTTGGAAGAGTTTTTGAGTCTCTAAGAGCTGAGAGACATTTAGTAGTAATGCCACATAACTACACTGAAATGGCTACGTTTACTCAGCAATGCTTCCATGGGAGAATTAAAAATGAACAGTTGGTAGTTTGAAAGCATTTCAGTCACAATGGCAAATCACACAACTCAAGTTTTCCAGTGGACCTTGTTTTCTGCCTGAAGTTTCAAGATTCAACTAAAAAAATATTATAGAACACCTAATTTAGTAGTGAGTGGTATAAAAGAACCAACTGGAGTTCCATGATTACCAAGAGTTGTGAGAAATACTAAGACTTTTTAATGGCTGTTACAAGCAGCAAAGTTTCTGAGCATGAACATTGTGCATTAAAGATAAGGAAATGCTAAGAGTTGATCGTTTGATTAAGAAGAGTGATCTGATGCAGCCATTTATTTCCCACTCCCAGATTTACCAACTTACAGAAAACAAGAAATTAGGAAGGATGAAAACTGCTGAATAATGGTAATTAATGATTCCCCGAGGATATAAAATAAATTTAAGGAATGAGTTTGCTATTTGACACAAAGTAGCATGCGACGTCACAACATATGGTACATATGGTTTTGCATCTTAAATGTCTGCTTGGTTCAACTGTACAATGGAGTGGTTATGTTGGATGACCACATTCAACTGATAATGATTTTGAAAAATGTAATTGAAGACCACATGGAGCCAATAAATACCCTTTATGCAAAACCATATGGAGATGTACTTAGATGGTGAATAAAAATACCGTAATTAGGCGATGTGAAATTATGACAAATACACACATCAAATAAGGAAGAAGAAAACCAAAAAGACGGGGTTAGCAACAATAAAACAAGATAAAATTATTTAAATATATATGATAATATAGTAACGGATAAAGCGCAATAACATAGAAGGCTCTATACAGCGGCCTCACCTAGTGGAATAAGAATTGATAGTTGTTATTGCATAAAACCCCCTTATTCTTACCAAACAAGAAAATATTACAGTTCCTAATGGGCCTTTTTTTTCAGTTTATCTCCAATGTTTGAAAAGTGTCATTCTGTTTTTAATAAAACATTACAGTTGCCATTATGGCTTGGTTTGGATCTTGAAGTTAAATACCATCTATCAGCTAAGCCGGAATATGAGAAGAATTGACATTTTAAAAAAAAATCAGAACCAAATAGCGATAAAAAGCAAAACTTGGGAAAACTTGGAAAAGGAAAACGAAAATTCACCTATAAAAGAATAAGCTAAAAAAACACTCTTGATGGTTTGAACTTAGGCGATGATTAACTCTTTTTCATCACTGCAAGCTGGCTTCCCCTAATCCCTGCCCAATGATGGTTTGACTCTCCAATGAGATAGCTGCTTGGATCTGAAAAGAACAACAGACCATGAAAATGTGTAAAGGTAGACACACCTAATCCAAGTGAAAACTCTATAAATTCATCTAGCCAACCATTTGGCTCCAAAACCTATTCGCAGGGAACAAACACAAGGTATTGTAACACAGCAGAAAAGTTCTTTACATTTCATAACTACTACACTAAATACCACCCATTTATATGTTAATAACATGTAGTCATACAACAACAACAACAATCAAACCTTATCTCACTAGGTGTGATCGGCTATATGGATCCTTTTACGTCATTGAGCTCTATCTCCTACTATATCATCATCTATACTTAAATAAATGTTATCTTGTTTTATTGCTGCTGACTAAGTTTTTTTTGTCTTTCTCTTTCTCGTTTGATATGTGTGTTTGTCATAGTTTCACATCGCTAATTGGAGCATTTATTGGTCATCTAAGTACATGCCCGTATTATCTTAAACGTGTCTCTCATAGTTTTTGCTCAATAGATGCATCTGACTTTTTCTCTAATGCTCTCATTTTTTATTATGTCTATCCTCGTATGTCCATACTATTGGTGCAATTTGTATTAATGATCTAACTCATGTTTTGATAACTGATAAGTGGATTAAAATTAGAGTGTTTTGTGATATAATTGTTTTACCAAGTGTGCTGGAGTTGATGGTTGACTTGACACCAGGCTAAAATCTAGCTAGGTCCACGGGACCAGATAGCTGGTGGGAAGTCCAGATAGGTTCGTGGGGCCCGATATCTGGCGGGAAATTCAATTGGGTCTGCGGGGCCTAACAATCAGCCGAAGTCTAGTTGGATCCGCGAGACCTGACAATTAGCTGGAAGACTTGGTGGGTCAAAGGCAAGTCAAACGATTACAAGTGATAAGTGAAGGTAAGCAACTGGAGGAGAGATCTAGTGAGGATGTGTTCCCGGTTGAGGGAACTATAAGCGTCGATCCAACTTAGGTCTATTTGAGAAACCTACATTGAGACCTTGACTAGATCTTGGTCTCGAGGAGACAAGATCTAATTACTACTCATATTTTATTACTGTGGTGCTTACAGGAGAAATATATTTTTATTTGTCTGGACTAACTCCTTTTTGCGGGAATTCAAAGGCTGAAAAAGGGAGTCTGGGCGCTCGGAGTTTGGGAGCCCGGATCAGTGTTGCCCGGGCAGGTGCCGCAGGCACCCGGGAGATCCGAACGCCCGGACCAGAAAAGTTACCCTGAAGCTGAGTTGGAGCGTGACGACTGGTCGAACCCACGTCAACAGTTCAAGCGCCCGGAAGTGGATAAACTTCGCGGATGAAGTTTCGATGAGAGTTCGCCACGTTAGCAACGGTCTAGGCGCCCGGAGGGGTTCCAAGAGCACGGAATGAGCTTATATAAGGGCCTTCGACCAGCAGCTTCAGAACATCATCTGCTACAACTTTCATATTCAAGTGCTGCTCCGAAAAGGCTCCGATGACACCGAAAGGCTGCTCCGAAGTTTGGGGAACGAGAGACTTCATTTTCCTTTCTGTTTGTCGGTAACAAGTTTTATTTTCAGTTCTTGTACTCAATCTTTGTAATCCATTTACGAACTGATAATGATTGCCCAGCGAAAGCGATCGACGATCACGAGCCTTGGAGTAGAAGTCGTCACAGGCTCTGAACTAAGTAAAACTTGACATTGTTAGCGTTGTTTTTTTATTTCCCCTTTCCACTGCGTAATTGTTTTTAACTCATAATTTTCGACGAATGCTATTCACCCCCTCTAGCGTATTTACGATCCTACACACACATCCATTTTAAGATCCTCATCTCTACAACTCTCATCTTCTGCTTATGTGCTTGAATCATAACCCAACATTTGGCTGCATATAACATAGTAAATCTAATTGCAATTTTGTAGAACTTTTCTTTAAGCTTTAGAAGTACTTTGCGGTCACATAATGTAAGTATCTCGGGTAAGTTTTGATCTGATCAACCATGTTAAGTAAGATCTTGTTGTATATAATCCTTGTGTCTAAGTGTGTAGGAATTTAGGAACATAAGAAGTCGAGCGGAAGACGCAGCTAGCGAGAAGGATGACACGGGAAGCAAGCCGGCGGGCTTGGTGCATCCGAGGGATGAGGTGCCGCGGAAGAATACACCGGCAGACGAGGACACGTGTGACACTTCCGAGGAACAAGATGCCGGAGTGAAAGATTGCTCGAGGAGAGAAGATCAGAGTTGGGTTAGGATGAACTCAACTCTGGATGGCTGGAGCATCACCCAAGCGACCGGAGCGAAAGACCGGACAAGTCAACACTGTGTTGACTTGTCCAGGCGTTTGAACTCTAGGCGCCTTGATCCCTTGGCACCGCAGGGGCGCCTCGGGGGCTATTGTTGCGGATGACGTTGAATAGCCACATCAGCAACACTCCAGGTGCTCGGACTAGTACAGGCACCCAGGCAAGGATAAAGTTTTATCCTCAGACCGTTGCGTAGCTGTTGTGAGCAGATCAGGTGCACCGCGGGGGCGCCCGGACCGAGTCTAGGCGCATGGAGATGTCACGTCAATAAAACGACTAGCTCGACCAACATGCTATAAATAGAACTGTGGTCTTCTTCATTCAAAACACCACACACTCGTACTTCTCTTGTAATTTTATTTTAAAGTGTTCGTACTTTTATTTTTGTAAGAGGTTTTTCTACCTGCATTAAAGGAGAACTTTGTTAATGCTTTCAATGCCTTGAATTAAGAGCATCCTCGGTTGTAATAGTAAAATCTCTGTCTCTGCCTTTCTTTTATGTTAACTTATTTTTGTTTAATTAACGTGTGTTATCTTTGCTGAAAAGAAAGCAAAAGATTGTAAATTCTAACCTGCAAGACAATTCACTCCCTTATTGGCCGCACCGGGACCTTCAATTGGTAATTTGTTATCAGAGCGCAGACCGCTCTAGAAGGACTAGTCGCCTGCTAAAGCAAGGAGACGAGCAAGGAGACGATGGCTGGACCAAGCATCTACCCGCCAAAGTTCGAGGGAGAGTTTATACTTTGGAAATGTCGAATGGAGGAATTTTTAAAAACCAACTTTGAAATTCTTTTAATAATCAAATACGATTTTGTAGTACCCAAAGATCAACCAGGAGAAGAAAAAGAAGAATATCTTTGGATCAAGGAGTAAAACGACTTCGTAGCCTACTGCCTCAGAAAGTTAACCGCATCGGAAGCTATACCTTGGCCAAAAACTTGTAGGAAAAGTTCCTGGAGCTTCACGAAGGCACATTAGAAGCAAAGCTAGCAAGACGAAACATCCTTCGAAGTCAGTTGACAAACCTCCAAATGGAAAAAGGAGAGACGGTGGCTCAACTACATGCGAAGATCAAGGAGCTAATCACTGGACTTATCAACTTCGGCAAATCAATAACAAATCGAGACTCAGTTCGTTATGCACTTAATATTTTTCCTAGAATTCTAGAATAAACTTCAACAGTAGATGCCTACTATATTTCAAAGAATCTAGAGGTAAGTACTTTAGAAGATTTATTCTCTGCATTAAAATTACACGATCTAGATATGCCGGTACAAGAAAAGAGAAAGAGCCAAGTCAGAACTTGGCATTAAAAGCCAACAAAAAGGACGAACCAAAGTCAGATTCTTCACTCGAAGATGAAGCGGCTTTCATGGTAAGAAATTTTTTTAAGTCTAACAGTTTTAACAAGCCAAGAAGCATCTTAGAAACAAGAGGATTAAATGCTACAACTGTGATGAAAAATGGCACATCAAGGACAACCGCCCAAAACTGAAGGAGAAGGAGAAGAACAAAAGACCAACACGAACGAAGAACAAAAATCTAAAGGCGACATGGGACGAATCGTCGTCATCTGAATCAAAGATTGAAGCCTACGCCGGACTTGCACTTATGACAAGTCACCAAGAAGACGACGAGACTTCATCAGATATGAGCATCGACGAAGGGGGAGACACTTCAGAAGAAAGCAGCGATAAAGGAAGAGCGTCTACAAAGAAACTGACTCGATAAGTGAGGTACGTTCTCTACCTTCCGATAAATTATATAAATTTATTAAAATATTTTCTAAAAGTTCTTGTAAATTAAGCAGAAAATGAAAAATTCAAAAAAGAAATTTAGAATTAAAAGTAACCTTAGTAAAATCATGTCAATTAGAAAATTTTGACAAAGTAAAAGTTGAAAATGAAAAATTAAAGGATCAAATAGAAAAACTGAAAAAGAATCATTCATACACACATGTTCAAAATTCTAAAAATTTTCAAAGGCTTAACTATATTTTAGATATCACAAAGGTCAAATTAAAAAAGTGACAAGAAATCCAGAAGGTAGAAATCTATATTGGGTTCTAAAATCATGTCTGGATTTAATTGTCCCTAATTTAATGTTTTGCTAGGTTAGAATATTCTGTTTGAAAAATATATTTTGTGTAAACTTTCTGTTAGAATTTTTTATTCAAAATTTTTAAAATAATAAGACAGTAGATATTATGTTCGAATAAATTTTTTTTAAATTATCTTTTACCGTTATCTGATTTATTTTGAATTATTTATCGAAAATAATATTTTTATAATTACAAATTATCGAGATATTATTTTTTGAGAATTTTAATTTTTATGTGGATAAACATTAAATTTTAAATATTCAAAAAAAAATTATCATGATTTTTAGCCATCAAATTCTATTTTTAAAACATTTAACTTCGAAAAATATTATTTCTGATTAAATATTCATATTGGTTAAAATAAATATTTATTTTTTGTAAATATTTTTAATCTGATCATTCTGTTTCTGGTTCACGTTAGTAAAACTTTTTGGAATTTTTCAAAATTTAAAACAAAATTTTAAATTATTCTTGACAAATCTGGTATTTAATTTTTAGAAATTCAAATATTCAAAAATAATTCTTGAATTTTTTTCTCAAAATGGGACATTGTGCATTCACCCTTAGAGATTTTTTCGATATTTACCCCTAATTTTTTATGTAATCAAAGGAGGAGAGAAATTTAGGGGGTTAAGGGATAATTAATTAATTTGCAACATTTTAGTAGTACTTAAAAAATTCATGTTTTAAAATGTCAATTTATTTTTTCAAATAAATTTTATATTTATTTTACCCTAACTTTAACTTGAGTTGATGCACATCAAAAAAGAGAAAACTGTAAGTACTCCGTGTAAGTTTTGATGTAATCAATCAAATTAAATTACGTTCTGTTGTACTTGATTCTTGAGCGGAAGACACAGCTAGTGAGAAAGATAACACGGGAAGTGAGTCGTTGGACTCGGTGCATCCGAGGGACGAGGTGCTGCAGAAGAGTATACCGGCGGACGAGAAAAGCGCGCACGGTGCTTCCGAGGAACGAGAAGCCTGAGCGGAAGACTGCTCAAGGAGAGAAGGTCGGAGTTGGGTTAGGGTGAGCTCAACTCTGGATGGTCAGAGCATCACCCAAACGACCGGAATCGAAGAGCAGACACGTCAATACTGTGTTGACTTGTCTAGGCGCTTGGACCATGTCCAAGCATCCAAACTTCAGGCGCTTGGACCCCCGAGCACTATAGGGGCGCCTCGGCGGGCCGTTGCTGCGGATGACGTCGAATGCCCACGTTAGCAACACTCTAGGCACCAGATCGGTCCAGGAGCCAGGGCAAGGATAAAGTTTTATCCTTAAACCGTTGCGTAGCCGTTGCGAGCAAATCAAGTGCACCGCTGGGTGCCCAGACCAGGTCCAGGCGTCCGGAGATGTCACGTCAGCAAAACGGCTAGTTCGACTAACAGGCTATAAATAGAGGTATGATCTTCTTCATTCAGAACAACACAAACTCGTAATTCTGTTTTAAAGTGTTCATACTTTCATTTTTGTAACAGGTTTCTCTGCTTACATCAAAGGAGAACTTCGTTAGTGCTTTCAAATACCTTAGATTAACAATCTCTCTGGTTGTAACCAAGTAAATCTCCGCCTCTTTCTTTCTTTTATGTTAACTTATTTTTGTTTAATTAACGTGTGTTGTCTTTGCTGAAAAGAAAGCAAAAGATTGCAAATTCTAACTTGCATATTCACGCCCCTCTTGCTGATTGTATCAGAACCTTCACATAAAACACCCGATGCTCTCCTTCATTTCAATCATCCTACTTGTATTCTATGTAACACATCTCTCTCAAAACCTCCATCATTTTTCAAAAATAATCCTAAATATTTAAAACTCTCGGTTCCAGACAACTTATCATCTCCTATCTTAACAATTGTCTCATTACGTCTAATATTGCTAAACTTAAATTTCATATATTCTGTCTTTATTCTACTAAGCCTAAAACCTTTCCCTTCTAGTATTTTCTGAGAAGATTCTAGTGTAGCCTTTACTCCTTCACGTGTCTTATCTACCAAAACAATATCATCTACAAACAACATGCACTACGGTAGTGTCTTGAATGTGTGCAGTGAGTTCGTCCATAATTAGTGTAAAAAGATAGAGACTTAGAGTTGATTCTTGATGTAACCCTATCATTATTGGAAATGTTTCAGTTACTCTGCTCGTACATATTTTTAATTAATTCAATATATGTTATACTAACACTTCTTTTTTCTAGAATTCTCCATATAATTTCTTTTAAGACTCCATCATAAGTTTCTTCTAAGTCAATGAGTACCATATGTAGATCTTTATTTTTGCTCCTGATATTTTTCAATTAATTATCTAATAAGATGTATAACTTTTATTGTAACTTTCCAGACATGAACCCAAATTGATTTTCAATCACCGAGATCTCCTTCCTTAATCTATTTTGTATTATTTTTTCCTAAATTTTCATGGTATGACTCATTAGTTTAATACCCGAATAGTTTGTACAATTTTGTACGTCTCCCTTGTTCTTATATAAGGGAACTAGAGTACTTATCCTCTATTGATTTGACATTTTTTTATTTTCAATATCATGTTAAATAATTTTATAAGTCATTCAACACCTTGTTTCCCTAGACACTTTCATACCTCTATTGGAATATCATTTGGTTCAACGACTTTTCTATTGTGCATCTCATTTAAAACTTGTTCTACTTCTGAAATTTAAATTCCACGATAAAAATTTAAATTTTTATGCTCATTTGACCTACTTAAATTATCTAAGTTAAGTTGGTCACCTAAACCTTCATCCTTTAATGAACTATTATCTTAAGGGTTATAATTCTATCCTCATTTCTAACTACTCCTACAACTTCATCCTTTAACAAACTATCTACAACAATACACACTCCATTTCTTGCTTTACTTTTTCCGGTGTATCATAACTTAAAACCCGAGTTCTCTATCATCTTTGTCTTCTTGCCTACCCATTTTATCTTTTGTACACATAAAATACTAATTCTTCTCCTAATCATTGTATCTACTACCTCCATTAATTTACTAGTGAGGGTTCCTATATTCCATGTTTCAAATATTAGATTATTAGTTCTCCTATCATGTTTGTTCTTATCCAACCTATGGTGTGAGAACTTTTGTCTAATTAACGTCACACCCAAGTTCTCATGGAGATACAGCGGTCCTTATCGATACAGTCGAACCCTGCAACATGAACTCTTGCATATTTAGCACTATACCCAAGTTCTGGAGATGTAGCAATCTTTACCAAGACGTTACAGTCGGACCCTGTAACGCGTTCCTTCAAGGGAACAACCTAGCATTAGCACAATAGTTTAATGGATCAATTCATTAATATTTATCAAAGTTTTAACGCTGACTGACAACCTAATGCAACTCTCCTCCTTTATTCGGGCTTAGGACCAACCATGCTTAGTTCGTCATAGGCGAAGTTAATAACATGTAGACATAGATGAAAGTAAAATGAATTCAAGTCCATAAGTATACTAAGTTCCCTATTAATATAAAAAAGTGTATTGCCAACGAAGTATGATCATTAGAAGTACAATTGACAAGATTGATATAAGTTATGGTAACTGCAGAAAATTAGTCAAGTTTAGCTTAGAAAATACATGTATCATGCATGTAAAAAAGAGTAAATAAATTGCAAGTAACATTTATTCATCTGGATGAAATTTTAGAATTAAGAACAATCCACACATACAAATGAAGAGGAATGCAGAATTTTTGTGAAGAAGTGAAGGAGGACCAACCTTTGAATGGGATCTTCAAAGATCAAAATCTGTTCCAAATGCACAACACTGATTACATTACTGAACAAATTGCTTTGTGCATTTGAACTGGTCCAATGTGAACATATGAAGCTTTGATATATAGATATCTGCAAGTCAATGTCAATCATTAGGGAGCCCATTAATTACATATGAATGTTTCTTGGCCAAAGCTGTATATATCACAGGACTAGGAAAACACTTCATTCCTCCATCATAGTCAAACAATCAGAGCACAAATCAAGATGACCTTTCTCAAGTAAAGTGTCAATGAGAATTTTCCATGCAATTTCATCGCACCTATAACCCTTCAAAAGAAAGCTAGTGAAAACTGATTTAACTTCATCAAAGCTTCCTTCTTCACAATGTCCAGAATGCTCAATGCAGTAGCTGATAAGATGCAAGATATGGCAGATGACCACATGAAACCATGGAATCAAAAAATGATAGAGCTTCTAAATACTTGTTTAGTCTACAGCAACAAATAATTAGAGGTGTATATGTATCTGCATTAGGAAGTTTAGAGGCTTCTTGCATGTGGAAGAGCAAAGCCTTAGCTTCCACCAAGCGATGCACCTTGCAAAAAGCTTCAACAAAAACTGTAAGATTTTACTATTGGGTTGCAACCTTGTTCAGAATCTTGTAAACAGCTTTGAGACTATATCGATACCCACTTTTCCCCACATATCAGCATCATCTATGAAGGTAACATCAGCTTATTTCTTTTTCAATAGGATTTCAGCAATAGGAAGTAAGTTTCATCATTGGGCTCACATGCATCTTTTATCATAATATAGAACTAGACAAAGCTTGACCAAAAAAACTCACATTTATCAATCCATCAATATATGGATTGTCAACTCTATTTCTCTTCATTTCAGTTATCATGGGAAATAAGCCTCACTTCTCCATCAAATGCAGCAACCTAAATCCAATTTTTTGTGTCACTTTCCATATAGTATCCCTGAACCAATGTAGTGTAATTGACATGGTTAGTACTGCATCCTTAAGCATCTTAGTTAATAATGTCATTGCCTTGTGCATCTTCATCTGAAGAAAAGCCCACAAACTAATTCAGTATAAGTCCTCACATTTGGCTTACACCCTCTGGACTTCCTCAAATCCAATACATGGAATGGAAGGTGTGATCAACCTTCCTAATTTTGCAGTAGCCATCAATCAAAACATTGTAAAGTAACAACATTTGGGACCAGACCCTGCTCCAAATCATCATCTGCACAATAGACCAAGATGAATGAGCTGTATGTGTGAGTATCTGGATCTAATTCATCGATAACTTTCCCTTTCTTGCAATTTGCATTGATCATTGTATTGTAGATATGAAGATTGGGAAATATATCATCTTTTTTGCATTTGTTCGTATAAGTCCTTCATATTAGCCCTGCAAGAGCCATCAGCATTAAATTACAGCTTTGGATAAACTGCGTGAAACCCGTCAGATGCAAGGATTTGAAGTTTCAAGAACCGAGTCAATTTCAGCGGTGGAGCATGACCTAATCACGGAGACAACGATCTCCTCGGCGGGGCGGTGGAGGCCGAATCTGGCAACGATTTGAAGCAGGGAAGAACAGGAATCGAAGGTGTGAAGGAAACATGAGTGTCGTTCGATCCAGCGGAAAAAGTCCGGAGCAACGCGGGGATCGAGAGGGCAGGATCGCATGAGGGTGGCGACATGGAGAGGCGTCCGGTGGGGATATGGGTGGCGGCGAAAAGGCGCTGTTTAATGGAGGCCAAGAATCGTACCATAGTGGAGAAGTACTGAGCGCCGCGCCATCCAATTAGGGATCCCCGTCGGAGGCGGTGGGACGCGCGCCGACGGAGAGAGATGGAGCAGTGGCGGCGAGAGAACGTGAAAGAACTCACAACTGCTCTGGTTTTTTTACATCATGTTGGACAGAAATACCCTTGAGAAAGTTTCAAAGGCCTTTTGTTGCACGTATATAACTATATATTTAAGATAATAAAAATAATTGGGTATATAAATATTTAAAAAATAGGTATTTTTTAAAGTAAAATTTAAACTACTGCACTTTTTAAGTATGTAATAAACTTAGATAGGTCTTTTAGTAATTGTATCAGCAGGTATTTTCTTTTGCACCCATTGCCCATAATTATCAATGGCATGGCAGTGATATGTTTATATTTTCTTTTGCAATTATTACAGTTTCTAATCATTAATGACTTACCTTATAATTTACTTGAAAAAGTATATATATGTATGATTATGAAAGCACACAAGCTTAAAAGTAGATTATTGTTAACTAAAATTATTTTTTTTACTATTATAAGAAAAATACAAGTACATTAAAAAAAAGGACATTTGCAAATTTAAATTTGAAGTGATAAATCCATTTAAATTTGCTAAATACAAACAGTCTCACTACACAAAACAATCTTTTCCATTAGAGGTCAATGAATCACCTCAAAATTTCTTTTACCAAAAAACTAAACAAGAGCATCCCAACTCTCAATGCTGTAAGCTTGTAACTAAAGATAACAACAAACAACACACCAGCATAATCTTTCAAAAAAAGTACTAGTTAGCCGCCGCAGGCATTGATTCCATTTGCTACCCCTTCTGACAGTTTATACATCTTGCCTTTTGGTTTTCTGCTTTGGCATGGCAAATTAAGGTTCTACCAAGAAAACCTGTTCTTTGTATCGAGAAGTAACTTCTCGACCGATATCAGTTAGTCATCACTTGGTCACAACCAACAAAAGCATTTCTAATTCCCTGACAGCCTGCCTGCATCCTGAAGCATTTTTCATGGAGTCACAAGCTTAGCTTCAAACTTTCCTGGATTCTCTTGCTCCAAATCGTAAATTTTATCCGTCATCCCTTCCTTTCTGTATGCTTCAACCAAGATACCAAATGTAATGGAATCTGGAGTGCATTCCCCATCTTTCATATGCTTGAAAACTCTCTCCATCTCCAGCAGATCGTCTGCTTTAGCACAGGCTGAGATCAAGGCATTATAAAAGAATGTGTTCCGCCGTACCTCCAGTCTTTCTGCAAGTTGAACAGTACTGATTACCTTGTGAAATTGGCCGGCATTACTATAACCATTGAGCAGACAACAGAAAGTCTTGGTATCAGATTTCATCCCCTCTGCTCGCATCTGATTGAAAGCACACTCCATGTTTTTTGCATCCCCGACCTCTGCAAAGGCTTCAATTATGTTGTTGTAAGTGGAGGTGGTCCATGGGAATTCCAACTTTCGCATGTATTCCATCACTGCAGTCATTTTGTCGTACATCCGTTTCTTCCCATAGGCACCAATTAAAATGTTAAAGGTTCGCGTTTCTGGTTCAATTCCATAGGCACGGAACCTTTCATACCACTTCTCCATTGCGTCAACTTGACTCATGTTTCCAAATAGGCTTAGGATGATATTCATGGTCCAGACATCAGGTTTGCAAGTAGAACTCTCCAGCATTCCCGAGAGAACTTTCTCCATCTCATCAAATTTGCCAGCCTTTCCATAGCCACTGAGAACTATGTTTTGTGTGACAGTATTCGGAGATATCATACGCTCGGACATGTCTTGATACAGTGAATCAACTAGATCAAATCTTGATGCTTCGGTGCAAGCCTTGAGAAGTGTGCTGTATGTATAGACGTCAGGTTGACAAAGAGGTAAGGTCTTCATTTTCTCTAGGATGGAAAATGCTTCATCGAGGAGGTTGCTTCTACAGTACGCTGCTAACAATGCAGTGTATAATTCAGGATTGGGTTGGCATCCTTCTTCCATCATATCATCAAAGAGTTGATGGGCTCGTATAGCTTGACCAGATTTTCCTAGAAGTATAAGGAGTTTCATATAGGTGCCTTCTTTTGGAGAATAGAATGGTTGTTCCTTCAACATATCAAAAACCTAAAAACTTATAATGTAAGTTGCAATTTTTAGAAATAATACTGTAAAAAGGAAGATGTCAATAAACTGATAATCAAATTTTAGTTTGGAGGATGCAAAAAGATAAAAGCTGAATACTTATGAAACTACAAAATTAACAATGATCTACTTGAACCAAAACTTTCAATAAGTCTTTTAACCATGGGCATATCATGGTAGATCATATAATAATACATGTACACGTTAGGATTCTCAACCCTGGTTGCAATGGTTTTGATGATATTAGCAAAGGGTTTAAGTTAACTTTGTGGTTATCTGATGTGTGCACTAATTGTGCAGGGTCTATTAACTTTCATTACTCTTTACTTTTGTTGTATTTCCTTAGCTGGTTGTAAGAGGTCAGTGATTTACTGAAGAGGAAAAAAGTAATAATGGACCACGGGTGCTTAGGCCTTAGACATAGAAATCTTGGGGGTCGTGAACCAAGTAAATCAAAAGTGTTCCAATGGAGTGCTTGGCTGAATTTCTTTAATTTCCATTGCTTATTATATTATCTCTAGAAAACTAACACTGCAGGCGAAGAGTAATATCCACCCTCTACCATACCAGCATCCAACGATCCAACAATACAAACATCACGATCAACAAATGTTATGATGTGTTCAAATTAGCAACTTAGTATGTTCTAGTTAAAATTGCTTGTACATACAGATCTCCTGGAATCAAAACTTTGAAACGTCGATAGTTATTCTAACCATGCACACATCACAATAGATGATACCATAATACATGCATAAACATCGCAATCCACAAATGTTATAACATGTTCAAGTCAACCAACTTAGCATGTTCTAATCAACATTGATTGTACATACAATTGTAGTCAACTAATACAATAATAACTTAGCTCAGATGAGCTCCAAGACGACCGCAGCAAAGGTACCTAGACCAGAAAATGGTCCATACGAGGAGCTAGATTACTGAAATATGTAGAATCTTGTTAGAGATGACATTTGAATTTTCTTTAAAAAAGTCAAGCAAACTCAATGTCTGTTTCACGTAACTATAAAAGTTTCGTACTTATCAAACTTTCTGTTCCCCAAACCATTCGTAAATTCTTCCTAAGTAACAGGAAGTTTTCCCGAGACCATATTGAGTTGTGCTAGCAATTCTTAAAAACTAGACTCGGCAAGGTTCTTTCAGTTGGTTTTCTAGTAAAGTTAAGATATTTGGAAGTGAAAGAAACAACTATTGAAATAGGAGGTGAAGCAGGAATGAGTAGCAGGAGTGGTAGTACCTTGAGCGCCTCCTGCCACTGCCTCTTCTGGATCCGGTCAGCGAGCGCCTCGGTGACGGTGCACACCCAGGCCTTGGCGGCAGCGCGGTCATCCATCTTCTTCTTGATGTTCTTGATGGGCGTCCGCGGCCGCCGCGACGGAAAGCTCTCCGACGCCCCCGGGAACTCCCCCTCCTTCCAGTGCCGCTTCTTGGGTGGAGAACTAGCAGGGGCAGAAGACCGTGGCAAAGTCGAAGAAGAAGAATAAGAAGGGCCCTCCTTCCAGTGCCGGTTATTGGGAGGAGAACGAGCAGGAGCAGAAGACCGTGGCAAAGTTGAAGAAGAAGAAGGGCCCTCCTTCCAGTGCCGCTGCTTCGGAGGAGAACGAGAACCAGCAGAAGACCGTGGCAAAGTCGAAGGAGATGAAGAAGAAGGGCGAGGGGTTCCCGATGCCCTCCTGGGCCGTGAACCTAGCGCGCACCTCAAAACCCTTGCGGAGCCATCGGCGTCGGAGGATGTCCCAGTCGTCGGTCTCCACGACGCTCTTCGATGATTCCTTCTGAGGTCGAATGGAGAGGCCGAGTGGAGCAAAGGAGAAGAAGAGGAAGAGATGAAGGAAGACGATAAGGCCATGACCACCGACGAGCTCAGCGCTGGCGCCGTCAGTGGAGCAAAGATAAAAAATGTTGCTTTTGTAATTACTCAATGGGCCAAGGCCATTGGCATGGACCGGACCGTTTCTCTCCGGTTCGGCCCACGGAGACAACACCGTGGCGTGGGAGAATAATTTCTCCAGGAATTTCGAATTTTCTATCCGCTACACGCTCCCAGATAGCAAACTTACTCCTACGGTATATACGCTCACCCACGTGTCATATTCAGTGGCCCCTATTAGTTCCCATTGGCAGGTCAGTTACTCCTGCGCCACATGTGATCATTACGTGTCACATCCACTTGGCCCGCGAGATTCCAACACTGACGTGGCCGTGTTGCGCTTCGCGTTCTCCTCACGCTCTCTCTTCGACATATAACGCTCGGATGCCCTAAAAAGCCCACCACTCCCCGTCTCTCTTGGCCCGCAAACTTCCCGTAGATATTGGTTTCATGATCCGATCGAGCGAGGGCGAGAGGAGCGGATCGCGGTTCCTCGCTCGTCTTGGTCCTTGATTTTTTTTTTCCTCTGGTATTATTGATCTCTGACGCTTGATCCTTACTGCGTTGGTCCCAAGCTAAACTGAAGACTCGAGCAATTTCTTGGCGATTTTTATAAGCTGCGCTCGCGCTGTTGCTGTTGCTGGAATCCTAATTGTTATCCCGGTTGTCAGGGAGATCTTGTCACTCGGCGGACATGTTCGGTTCCAGCAGTCGTATGCTTCGCCTCCTCGTTGCTTGCTGATAGGATTTTCTCTGCGTATTCTGTTTGGGCTTTGACGGTTTCTGATGGTGATCTTGTTTTATTGTAGAATTGACGTCTTTGATTTACCCGGATTTGGGATTATCGCATGGTGTTTCAGTGGGCGGGATATGATGTCTATATTAGTTCTTTCGTGGCATTGAGCCTTGGAGTGTTGTATGTCGTTGGCCGCTAATGTTTATTTTGTGTTATTTGGCGGCAAGATTTTAGTTTGTTTACAATATGAGTGGTTTTTTTTTATCCTTCGATTTGTATACTGACTAGAAATTAGATTCTTGCTTTTACTTACGCAGAAGATTGATGCTCTTCTCTGGACCTTAAGCCTTTTTTTTTTTTTTTGACTCGAGTGATATCATGTTTCTTTGAGCTTTATTTCACTTATTCCAGAATTTCTGTGTTCATCTTTTTTTTTTTTCTTTTGTAATTCTCCTCCCTAATTGGATATGCAGCTTTTGGTCAATCTTCAACTAGTCCGTTTGGTGCCCAGCCAATGTTTGGTCAAACAAGCTCTAGTGCTAGTAATCCATTTGCGCCTAAACCCTTTGGAAGTCCGAGTCCTTTTGGCACCCAGAGTGGGAGTTCTATTTTTGGAGGCACATCTACTGGTGTCTTTGGACAACAATCAACACCTGCCTTTGGTGCTTCATCAGCTCCGGCTTTTGGGAGTTCCATGCCTGCCTTTGGGGCATCATCAACTCCTGCATTTGGCAGTGCTTCGTCTTCATTCGGTGGTACACTCTTAATTGTAGCTAATTGTTAGATTGCAGTAAATGGTTTGGTTATTAGCTGGAGAAGGACTTCATATCCCATTAATTTTTGCTAATTTTGTGTTTATTTGTAATTGAAGTATTATCATTTTTTAAATTTGACTCATTCTTTCACATGCTGCTTTAGTATCCCTCAAGTATCGAAAGGATAATGTAAATCATTTCTGCAATACAATTAAGGAGTAATTTATTCATTTTGTTTAAAAGGTATTATGATACAACTAATAGTAGTTGCTTGGTTAGGATATTATGCTCCTCCCACCTTTTAGTCAGTTGGCAGTTGGCTATAAGTTGATCCGTGATTTACCTCCCTTCACATAACTTGAGAACGGGGTAATCACCCTTTTGTTGCAATTGGTTAGGATATTATGATTCAACTTGTAGCAGTTGCTTTGATTAGCGTAATTTGTTTTTAGAATTCAAAACTTATCATAGTTTTGTCCAATTATGGATGAGGATGGAATGGGATTCTAGCTCCAGTGAGAACTAGATCATGCATCTCCAAGTTGTATGATTATTGTGCTTAATTCTTTTTTGCATGAAATTTAAATTCTAATCGAAACTCTTATGACATTTTAATATCTCGTTAGAATTATTGTATCTTGTTTCACTGTGAAGATTTTCTGATTTGGACTATTACTGCATAACAGAGTTGCATTTATTTGATGTTCTGATTATTCTTTTTATGAGATGCTGTGATAATGATGGTTTTGTGTTGCAATTACTATCAAATTTATATCTTTGTTACTAAACACTACTTCTCAAACATGATATATCTTTATTAGGCGATGTGAAACTATGACAAACATGCATATCAAACGAGGAAGAGGAAGATCAAAAAAGATTTGGTTAACAACAAGAAAACAAGATAAAATTTATTTAAATATAGACGATGATATAGTAAGAGATAGAGCTCAATGACGTAAATGATACATATAGCCGACCCCACCTAGTGGGATAAGGCTTGGTTGTTGTTGTTGTATAGTTTTTTTTGGTGCTTCCATGTGTTTTTATATTGTTGTCGTCTTGTTAGTTCGAGAAATTCCTTGATGCGGAAAGGATTTTCTTGTTTGTAGGATCTTCTTTGTTTGGGCAGAAGCCAGCCTTTGGATCATTTGGTTCATCTCCCAGCCAATCAAGTCCATTTGGCAGTACGTTTCAGCAAACACAACCAGCATTTGGGAGTGGCCTCTTTGGTTCCACAACCCCATTTGGTCAATCAAGTCAACCTGCATTTGGTGCTACTACCACTCCAGCTTTTGGCTCTACAGGCACCCCAGCATTTGGTGCCACAAGCACTCCAGCATTTGGTGCCACAACTACACCAGCATTTGGTTCAGCAGCAACGTCCCTTTTTGGTTCCACAGGAACTTCCTTTGGGGTTTCAAGTTCTCCAGCGTTTGGCTCAACAGCAACACCATCGTTTGGTACTCCAACCACCTCCATTTATGGTTCTTCAAGTACGCCAGCATTTGGTGCATCTAGTGCCCCCACGTTCAGCTCTCCAACTGTTTCTGCTTTTGGCACATCAAATACTCCTTTCAATTTTAGTTCCACCCCAGCATTTGGTCAGTCGACATCTGCATTTGGTAGTACACCTTTTGGAGCATCACCATCTCCTTTTGGTGGTCAGAGTTCCCCATTTGGTAAGTTATTTTAACTTTTTTTCCAGAATCTATTTTCTTGACAAAATATTGTTTATCGATTTTCATATTTCTATATTAATATATTGTAGTGCTCTTAGGAGGGCTATATGTTGCTCTTGAACTTTTTGCATGCCTTTCTGCTAGTTGAGCTTTTCATTAATAATATTTCTAAGGTTTTATTTTCCTGTCCATATATTGATATCTTGCAGGTGCTCAGGCAACAACACCATCCTTTGGTAGCCCAGGTTTTGGACAATCAGCTTTTGGGGCTCAACCTGGAGGAACAAGAGTTGCATCATATAGCCCAACACCTGAAGCTGATGGTGGCACTAGTAGTCAGCCTGCTGGCAAGCTGGAATCCATAAGTGCCATGCCTGTGTATAAAGACAAGAGCCATGAGGAATTGAGATGGGAGGATTATCAACGTGGTGATAAAGGTAAATGTCAACTAGTTAGGGGTGCTTGCATGGTCATTTCTTAAGTATCTTATCCTTTGGAACTTGCATTTTCAATTTATCAATTGTTTTTAAAAGAATTTCACAACCCCAAAATTATGTTGAACATGTTATATTTGCATGTGCTATTTAAAAAGGCAGGAGAAGTGTTTTTACATTAAGAATAGTTCCTTATCTTAGCGATCCTGTATTGCTTTGAGTTGGATGTATATTTCCTACTGATGTCCCTGAGTAAAGGAATAACATCATATTATGGACTTTGGTGTCTTATTATAATGTACTCTTTATTGTTTATCCTGTTCAACTATTGATCTATGTTCTCAAGTATGTTTCAGATAGTGTATGCTATTTTTACCTGTCATAGCTTTCTTGCAGCTTTGTTTTCTATTATTTCTTTTTCTCATACATTAAATTTTCTGCTTCTACTAATGGAAATATCATTCTATCAGGGGGATCCAATCAATCTGGACAGCTTGCTGGAGCAACAAATTTTTTGGCTCCATCTCAACCCAGTCCTTTTGGTGCTACAGGCACATTTGGTCAATCTTCTGCAAACCCTTTTTCTTCTACCACACCTGCGAATCCCTTTGCTCTTAAATCTCCAAGTTTTGGTTCTTCTGGTTTTGGTTCCACATCTACATCACTTTTCAGCTCCCCATTCTCTGCTTCTTCATCAAGTCCGTTTGGTTCAACTTCTACAGCTTCCATATTTGGTGCTTCCAGCAGTTCTACATTTGGTTCAAGTTCATCACCCTCACTTTTTGGTGGGTCAGCTGCACCTGCTTTTGGATCTTCTACATCACTCTTTGGCAATTCATTGGCAGGGTCAAATTCTGCTTTTGGATCTGGCCTGGCATTTGGCAATAATCAAGCTTCTGGGCTGTTCCAGTCCTCACCTTCACCTTTTGGGCAAACATCAACTGCTTTTGGACAGCCAACTAGTGGAACCACTTCTGCTTTTGGATCAAATCTATTTAGCACTCCATCTACTGGTTTTGGTGGGAGTTTATTCAGCAGTTCAACTCCATCACTCTTTCCTTCAAGTACTCCAGTTGGATATAATATGACTGTATGTAACACCTACTTAATGTATTCATATTTCATTTTTATTATTTAGGTGCATTTTTATGATAATTATGGCTCATCTGCCCAGCCTTCAGCACTGACACCCTTCCAACCAGCTCCAGCACTCCAGACATCAAGCACATTCTCATTTGCAAATTTTGGACAGGCACAACCAGGTTTGTCTGATGAATTTCCTGTCCCTTATTAGCTTTTATAATTATTTTCTCAGACTTGATTATTCATGTTTCTTCACATTGAAAATTCAGCCTCTTCTGGTGGCTTTGGTGGTATGCCCAACATCTTCACTCAAAGCACCTTTGGACAGCCGTATGTTCCTTTTCTTTGTCATCGTGTTTTTCCGCAAGCATTTTTTTATTTCTATTTTTGCTAAGCTACTGCTTGAGCTATTGGTTCCTCGCAATATTCTGTGAATTTAGCATCCTGCCATGTGACGACTGAGCTTAGTTTTATTAAAGAAACAAGGTACTAAATGCACTAACCAATTATCCTAGTTATTTTGTCACATTCCACATCCTTGATGTTGTTCTTCTCATGTTTTTTTTTTTTTGTATCACAAGGCATGTATTTGCATTGAAGAAATAACAATAACCTCTGATTGTGGCAAAAATCGTTGTATTCATACTAACTGCAGTGATATAATAATAAGCATCTCATGCTCCATGAAAAGGAATGTTTTTGACTAAGGAAGCTTCTTGATCAGGATCATGTTTTGGCAAGTTAATGAACCAATTGAGTTAGAACTTAGTCTGATGGTTTTTGTAAGTGATTCAACTTGAAATAAATTTTTGCTCACTTAGTTGTGAATCAAGATGATCATATTTAATACTAAGAAGGAATGCAATAGGTGGCCTACTTTACCACAATAGACCACCTATTGCATTCCTTCTTAGTATTAAATATGATAAACTATTCACTGTTCAATGACTAAATAATTTTCATTATCACTTCTGTAGTCCGTGTTTGGAGGTCAATCTGATATTATCTTGTCAACGAGGAACAGGATTGTCAACATCATAGTTTTTCATGCTCTTGCTTTAAGTTCTGGGCCTGGCATAATTTCTTTAACTCTTAGGCAGCCCCTTGTTGGAATTTTAGTTTAAATTTAATAGAAGGCTAGAATGTGAGGCTTCATAAGAATGGCTGTTTTTTGTTTTCATTTCTTTATTTATTAAATTGGTAGCCTCTCCTATATGTCCATGGTTCAGTGCTGCTGGCCAGGCCAATGTGGTCATGCAACCAGTTCCTGTTGCAAACCCCTTTGGGACACTTCCGGCAATGCCTCAGATGTCAATTGGTCGTGTAGGCTCTACCCCCTCAATTCAGTATGGAATTTCGAGCATGCCGGTAAGTCCTACTTTCTTCAAAATGAGATATATATGATATGAATTGTGATTGGAAATACCATTATCATGTTCCCTTGTGGTTTTCTTTGCTGTTAACAGGTTTCTGATAAGCCTATTCCTGCAAGGACTTCACCATTACTAGTTCCACGAATTTCCTCTCAGAGAAGGATTAGACTGCCTCCAAGGAAGTACTCCCCTAAAACTGATGGTCCAAAGGTGAGAAATTAATGAGGGAAACATGCTATTTGGTAATTTGGTTGCAAGTTAGAGAAGTATAATTTACAAAAAAATCTGTTACCGTCCATAGTAACACCTCATTTGCTATATCTTTCCATCTGCAGTTGCCCTTTTTCGCTGATGATGAAACACCTTCTACACCAAAGGCGGATGCACTTTTCATTCCCAGAGAGAATCCTAGGGCTCTGGTTATACGTCCAGTTGAGGAATGGCCTCCTCGAAGTACTCTGGAAAAGGGTAGTATCTCCAAGTATGGAACAAAGTCAGCTGATGAAAATGGTAAGATAATTCTTTTTCTATTGTATTGTGTTGGAAAATGATCAACATCTCAATGGCCATGGAAAACTAAGAACTGGTTGTAATGAGGTTAAATAAACTTAAACAAAAATGTATTTAGGTAAAAATATAGATTTCGATGATATGCTATTGAAGTTTGGAAGAGTTTAGTAGGAGGTCATAGGTACAAGGCATGGAGATATCCGTGTTCTGAGTTCAAAATATATAGGGATCAAGTTGATGAGTTATTCCCTGGAAATAAACTATTCTGAAAATGAATCTGGTTGTATGCCCCCAGAAGATCGACCAAAAACATTATTTATTTAATAGACACAAAAATTTGAATATAGAGAGAAAAGGAAATATTTGTGTATGATTTTTATTGACTTAGAATTCATTAAATTTATCTTAATCAGTATACCTGATAGCCTTTTGTTCTGGTAAAGCTGTAGGAATGCCTTCTGCTCCAGCTTATAAGGAACTTGATGAAGGTAATCATGATGGTAAACTTTCTTTTAAGAGTTTGTATTAAGTAGTATTTTCATGATCGTATTACTGAGTCAGCACCAGAAATGTCCTTTTCAGGTTTCTTATAAATTACTGGATATTGCGCCATTCATGATGCATTTTGACCTGCCAAATGACCTTTTTTTTGGCAATTTTTCTTGTGTCTCAATTGAATACAGATAATTTCATTGTTTCTAGAATTATTGCTGCTAAAATATTCCAAATAGAAAACTATGTTAGTTGCAAGATTACTATCATGTGACTCTTAGATCCGCGCTAGATTGATTGCATTAGAACATATGTTTTATTTGAGAATTTAATGGTTAAGCTATTTATTGATTTTTCATATGTACTCAATATAAAAGATTTAGAGGAATGAAGTTTATCTGAAGGCAACTGATAGTGAACTACTTTTAATTGATAGCATTAGAACATAAGTTTTGTTTGAGAATGTAACGGTTAAGATAACTATTGATTTTGCATATGTACTCGATATAAAAGATTTAGAGGAATAAAGTTTAATTGAAGGCAACTTATAGTGAACTACTTTTATTTCCTATTTGGCATTTCTTGTAGTCCAGTTGAGCTTTCCTCTAATATTCCTGGAAGTAGATCGTTTTTGGGTTCTTATTCCGTGGTTATTGAAAATTATGCAGAACCTGTCACTGAAAATGGACACACGAGGGATCATTCTAGCCCAACCGCATCACCCTCTAAAGCTATACATAAAGCGAACGGCACAACTGATGATGATCATATGCAAAAAGCTACAGACTCTTATGTGAAAATATCCGGACACAGGGCAGGCAAGGCTGCAATTGTGTATGAGCATGGTCCAAGCATAGAAGCATTGATGCCCAAGCTCCGCCGAGATGACTACTATACTATACCTCGGATCCAGGAGTTGGCTGCAAAAGAGCGTGCAGAGCCAGGCTTTTGCAGGCGCGTCAAAGATTTTGTGGTCGGCCGGCATGGTTACGGCAGCATCAAGTTCTATGGGGAGACCGATGTCCGGGTGCTCGACCTGGAGTCGATTGTACAATTCAACAACCGTGAAGTGATCGTTTACAATGATGACGACAAGAAGCCTCCGGTCGGGCAAGGGCTGAACAAGCCTGCAGAGGTGACACTCCTCAACATCAAATGCATTGACAAGAAGACAGGAGAGCAGTTAACAGAAGGTCCAAGGGTGGAAAGGTACAAGGAGATGTTGGCGCGGAAGGTGAAGGAGCAAGGGGCGGAATTCATTGCCTATGATCCTGTCAAGGCGGAGTGGAAGTTCAAGGTGAAGCACTTTAGCAGGTATAGGTTTGTGGACATGGATCTGATGGTTTGAGAAGTCTAAAAAACTCGAGGGGTCTGTGATGGTGAAGCCTTGAATTCTTTCAAGTTTCCAAGTTTTGTGTTTTGTATAGGATTTCAACTTCGGGTAGTAGTGAAGTACAGGGACACTACTGTTTGGTGCTGTTCTTATGCCAAACTCTTTTTGTTCTTTTTTTTTTAAAACATGATTCTTTTGAGCTGTGACTGAAATGGCTTTGAAGTATCCATTTTGCTCTATAAGTTTACCTTTTTAAAAAATTCTTTTGAAGTTTAAAATTTGTAATGGCAATGGCCAGACATGAAATATTGTGTTTGAAAATTTATGAAAAAAATAATAACTTTTGATAATTCTAGAGTTCTATGTAGTTTTATTTAAAAATATTATATGCAATTAAGATTCTTCTCATTCAACTTTCTCAACACCACGTAAATGATATTAAAAAAAAAAAAAACCTTTTCTAAAATTTCTCATCAAACGAAGAATAAAAAGCTTGATGCAATATTGATTTATAGATGACATTTATACAAAAAAGAACCTAAACAATGGAATTTAGAGCCACAATCTATGACCAACAAAATTGGTGGCAAGGGATTTACAGATCGAAATAAGAAATTGATTTTCTTGTCGATGTCTCAAGTCTCGATCTTGATCATAAGAGGTTGCCTTAGATCTGAAGAAGGTTGCAACAAGGATGGTAGCCACGGCGATGGCGACATGATGAGGATGTCCTCAGCCTCTAAGTTCTCAGCTAAAGCCTTTTGAAGAGCAGCCTTTGCTTCTCTTGTCACGCAGACCATAAGGATGGCTGGAAAAAGAAAACACTTGGTCTGAGATGACATTATTGATCTTGAAAATTCAAATTAAAAGTTAAATTTTCAGAAAACCACGACTTGATAACCCTTCTCATTAGGGAATAGTCTCTCTATAAATAATGACTCGATCAAACTCCAATTAGGGTGCATTGAACAAAAACTGGATAATCTCGTCAACAAACATTTTGCGAAAACAAAGCATCTTAAGCAGTCTGAAAATGGGCAACCTAAGGAAACAATTACTATCTACGCAAAATCTCCAATCAAGTCTAGTGTATCCAAGACAAATGAATTGTTAAATTCACTAGCTCTGTGGATCAGTAGGTCTAGGCGAACTCAGTGTCGATCAGTAGTCATAGATACAGTTACATCGTAACACTCGAACAGTGAAATAATACTACAGGCATGGCTGAGAAAGGTTGCTTACCAGATATCACTAATCCAGCTACCATAGTTCCCTGCATCCATTTCAAACCAAAAGATGTCACAAAACAGAAAGAAATCCAGATAACTTAATAAGGCTGCATGTATAAATAACTCGCTTATGTGTTTGTTTATAGGAAGGGGAGCCTTGGCGTAGTGGTAAAATTACTATTTGCTATCATGAACCTTGAGGTCACGGGTTTGAGTCATGGAAACAACCTCTAGCAAAAAGACAAGGTAAGACTGCGTACAATTGACCCAATGTGTTCCGATCCTTCTCCGGAACTCTGCACTGGCGAGAGCTTTGTGTATCAGACTGCCCTTTTATGTGTTTGTTTATATGTATTCACCACTTGTAAGAAAACTAACACGTGGATTCAAGCTAGCATGTAAGCAACTCAAATAACAATTATGTCAATCTGCGATATAAAAGGATGTTTATTTTTATTATTATTATTTTTTTTGTTTCCAATCCAGATTTTGATAATGTATCCACAGTAACATTATATGCCGAGTAGTTATGAAAAAAAATGATTGTCAAAACAAGTGATATTTCATAGTTGCAACTTCGTGTCAGATTGCATACTGATAATAACAGGATGGGAATTAACTCATGATAATCGACAAATGAGATAGACAGCGATAAACATACCCAGTGAGCAGTTGAAGCCTCACTCCATCCATGTGTAACATCAGCTAGGTCATCCAAAGTAGTACCGACATACACCAGGACAAGAGTAATTGGCTACAAATAAGTCAAAAAAGGAAAACAAAACACTGTTTAATATTTCAGAGAAAACTATGTATAAAAGTAAAGAAGGGTAAACAAGCTAGTAATTTGAAAGTCTAAACGAGACAAAATTCAATTCCAATGTGAGCGAATGAGTGCCTCAAAATAGCCAGCACTGTCAGAAAGTCACTAGTTCAGGTGTTTCTGCACCATTAAAACAGAGGGTTCAAAAAGCTCTAGTAGGATAATTATACCATCATTCCTAGCCAAGAAGCCATTGTGTATTCTGCAAGGCCGATCGGTGTAACAGATAGGAAGTAATTCAACAAGCAAAATGGAATCAAAGGTGCCAGCCTAAGTAGCAACACAATCTGGAGAAGAAAAGACACGGATTAAAATCCTTGTTAAGCAACTCACACTATTGTCATTTATCATAAAGGCAATATGAATCAGCAATATGTTGAAATGAGGATATGCAATGTTTCATCCATAGAAAAAAATAGGTTCTTATACATTACTATCGAAAAGCCTATATGAATGCACTACGTTGCAAACATAGAACTACTCTCTCTCTCTCTCTCTCTCCATATTAAAAACAAGTACAATTTTTTTTCCTTCTTTATTCTCTGATGTTATGTTTCACTCAATTTAGCAAGTTTTTGATCAGTGAATAATAATCATATAAGGAACAACAGCTATCATATATGACATAAATTAAGATATATGGGAAAATTCTTTAAGAGTTTGGATAAAACCTTAAAGCCAGATCTCTCAATTGCTACTGCAACAGCTTGGAAATCAGGATAGTCATTCATTTTGGAGATGACGTAGGGCCTTCCTAACTGCGAAATGATATCAAAAGAGATGTTTTAACAGTGCTTTATAGTAATATAAGAAATATCAAAATTTCCATTTAACTTTAAGATTTAAAAACTTCGCAAGTAGGAATAGGCATTGGAATTCAGAAATGTAGACCGCATCATTGCAAGCATAGTTAGTACATGAGAGCAGTAAACCTACCACTAAGTAGTCCTGGATGATAAGAACAACGATTAGCATCAACGAATTAAATTCCCTCAACTCTCACTATCCTAAAAAAGAGCAGCTTAATCCATCTGAATTTGTCATCTAACCTGTTTTGGTTCCCCTTCCACTTGCAACCGATAACTATGTTAAATTTTAATTGGATCTTCTGTTGGCATCATGAACAATAACATGGATTCTCTTTAAACCTTGTCTCTTCTTTCCTCACTTTGTTATATTTCTTAAGATAGCATCATTGTTACTATGACCTAGGCTGTAACTCCAAATTATCAAACCTCCAATGTTTCCAAGGCAGGTAGAAAAGTCTCCATTATCAGAGTAAAAAAAAAAAAGGGCAGTCCGGTTCACGAAGCTCTCGCCATACGGGGTCCCGGGGAAGGATCCATTGTACGCAGCCTTACCCTATTTTTTTGCAAGTGATTGCTTCCAGGATTCGAACTCGTGACCCTTTGGTCACATGACAACAACTTTACTATTGCACCAAGGCTCCTAGTATCAGAGTAAATACTGGTAATTAGTAAATAGCAACTTCACTGAACAAGTCATGCAGTTTGAATGGTTTTTAGTCCATCGAAACAAAGTTTAGATCTGAGATTCAATTCCATGCAGACTCTACTTATGCAAAAATGGTTTGATATATATATATATATATATAATTGGGTTTTCTTTAGAAAATAGTGAGACAATCAATGACTTGGTGGACCTTGAGACCTCTAAACCATTCAATTGGAACCTCCAATTAGATTATCACTAAGGCTACGTTTGGTTGGGTGTAATGTAATATAGCTTGTAATGTAATCAAATTTGTAATGTAATATAATGTAATCTTGATTACATTACTACATTTGGAAATGTAATGTATGTAATATTTGATTACAAGGATTATTACATTCTTTTGTTTGGTATCTATTATTTTTTATCAGGAATGTAATTTGTATTATTACAAAATGACAAAAATGTCCTATGACCTCTACTAACGGTCGCCGCACTTCTGCCGGAGCTTGCGGCAGCTATCGGCCGTCGCCGCCGCCGACCATCGCCACCGCCCGCCGACCGCCGCCGCCGACCATTGCTGACCGCCGGTCGCCGACCGGTCGGCGGTCGGCCGCTCCGGGCTGGTTGGCGGCGATACCGTCAACGCGACCCAGCGCTTCGACAGCCGCCATGCCGGCAGCCGTCTGTTGCAGGTGGCCGATGGCTGGACGATCAATGACGGCAATGGCGGCGGCAACTACACCATCGTCAAGGTCGATGCAGCGGGGACGATCGATCGGAAGCGTCTGAGCGGCGCGCTGGTTGGCACGGTCAGCAAGGTCTATGACGGCACGACCACGGCCGCCCTGGCAGGGGCCAATCTGACTGGCGACGACGGTCGGCGGCCGGCGACGACGGTCGGCGGCCGGCGACGACGGTCGGCGGCCGGCGACGACGGTCGGCGGCCGGCGGCGGCGGTGGGGGTCGGGGGGCGACGGTGGACTAAGGGTATATTCGGTATTTAAATTTTGGTGGAACGATGACCTCGTAATGTAATCGGATTACATAGCATTTGCTTTGTAATCCAGATTACAAAACTTCACTACATTTTGTAATCTAGATTACATTACATTACAAGTTTAAAAGTGAAACAAACAAAATAATCTGCATTACATTACAAGGCAGATTACGGCCACGTTTGGTTGGGTGTAATGTAATCTAGCTTGTAATGTAATCAAATTTGAAATGTAATGTAATGTAATGTAATCTTGATTACATTACTACGTTTGGAAATGTAATGTATGTAATATTTGATTACAAGGATGATTACATTCTTTTGTTTGGTATCTATTATTTTTTATCAGGAATGTAATTTGTATTATTACAAAATGACAAAAATGTCCTATGACCTCTACTGACGGTCGCCGCACTTCTGCCGGAGCTTGCGGCAGCTATCGGCCGTCGCCGCCGCCGACCATCGCCGCCGCCCGCCGGCCGCCGACCGGTCGACGGACGGCCGGCGGTCGGCGGTCGGCGGCGGTGGGGGCAGCGGCCGACGGTGGGCTAAGGGTATATCGGTATTTAAATTTGGTGGACGGTGACCTCCGGCGACCGGCGGAGGCGGTCGGCGGCAGGTGGCGGCGGTCGGCGACCGGCGGTCGGCGGCGGTCGGCGGCGGTGGGGGTCGGGGGGCGACGGTGGACTAAGGGTATATTCGGTATTTAAATTTTGGTGGGACGATGACCTCGTAATGTAATCGGATTACATAGCATTTGCTTTGTAATCCAGATTACAAAACTTCACTACATTTTATAATCTAGATTACATTACATTACAAGTTTAAAAGTGAAACAAACAAAATAATCTGCCTTGTAATGTAATCAGGATTACATTACAAGGCAGATTACGGCCTACCAAACGTAGCCTAAATGCAAAGCAAAATTACTTCTGCACATCTCAACAGCAACTAAGGAAACTTACAGTTCTACCAAGCAAAAATGCAGCCACAGAACCAAGTGTTCCTCCAATTGAATCAGCAAGAAAGCCTATCGGCAACCCAAATAGATATCCACCACCAAGCTGCAAATGAGAAATCGATTATTTTTTTATCATCACTCACCAACAAGATTCAATGCTAGCTAAACAAAACAAAAGTCACCATAAATGTTTTTCTCGTTAAGTACCTACCAAAGAAAAGAGTAAATAATGAACATATAGAAAATTATTTAGCTACATTAGAGGTGCAGAGACTTGGAGACTCATGAACAAATGAACATGTACTATAACAAAAATTAACAAATCTAAGCTAGACTTTTACATCATCAAGAGAACTCTATGCTTACACTAAGTACTGCAGCTGGAACAGCAAGTATAGTTAAAGGAATATAAGCAACGGCCCTGCTTACAGAAATTTAAAAAGTTCAGTGTTAAGGATAAAGAATGTTGAGAATGACATCAAATAGAAATTTCACAAAAGAAAATCAAATTATCAACAGCATGTCAAGCAAAAGAATATGTGCGATTATTAAAGAAAAAGAGGAAGGCACAAAAACCAAGGTATGCACTTGCAATTATCCTATTAATGCTGTAATAACAAAATTGTCTTGCAATGCTTCACTCCCAACCTATGCAAACAAATGCTCCAATACAAACAATTAATGTGCTTGCACCATAACGAAGAGCATATCCATGCTTTCAACACCTAGTGAACAACTTAGATTCCTCAAACCCATCCTGGTTAAAGAGGGCAGCAGGATCATTATCCATATGCCAATCCTTGGGAAACAATAAGTCTACTGGGTGATCGTCATCTCTGCTAAACACAATCATGCTCTCTTAACTCTATCTAAGGTCAGTTTTATCAACAAATTGTTTAATTTTTAGATTCTGAAAAGACCAAAATTACAGAGTTGTCAAGTCTGACATCATCATCTCTTGATCCTCTTCTATAGAGCATATCTCTCTTGTTCTCTCCCAAACCTGGTCTAATATGCCCAGGAATTTATATAGTTAATGAGTCTCTCTCACATCCTGGATCCTGCCTCTTCTTCTCTTTTCCTACTTTTTCTTATTCCCTCTTATGCAAGGTCCAGTTGCAATATGTCTAGGCATTGATATGGTTAGTGAACCTCCATCACATACCCGGCTCTTGCTTCTTTTTTCTCTTTCCCTAGTTCTTCTCTTTCCAATCATGTTCGTTTCTTTATGGTCCTTTTCTAATCTTTGTTTCAACTTGACAAAATAACAGCTTGAGCACCACTTATTCATGTGTGCTGAGGAGAATGAAAGGGGAACAAAAAAAACAAATAATATGCTCAACCTGCTATCAAAATATTCAAACAATGATGTCATGCAAAGAGGGATTTTTGAACCACATTCCACGTGAATCCTCCTCCTCATATCATCAAAACCTATTTATCTCAGTTGAGCGAAATCCGTGGCTATATAACTAACAATATTCAAATTAAGTCAACTGTTTATTTTTTGTTACTTTAACTATAATTTCCTTAGCCTCCCTCCACCCCCTACACCTTCCACTCTAATTGAGTCAAATCTCCTAACTATAGAAACTATTGGATGTTTTAGAATGTGTCCAGATCATCTGTCTCTCCCATTTTACCATTTATTCAGACATATGAATACCATCTTCAAAAATATTTCACGCCTGCCACCATGCCAAGTGAATGCAAAAAAAAAAAAAAAAATGTGACATACACAACTGCTCCATTCTCCATTCTATACATGAAAAACTTTGTTGTAATTTGACAAGATATACTTAGGAAGATAGAATATTTATGTAAAACTTGTAGACTTTAGTCACTGAGGATTGTGCTAGTTAAAAATGTGGGCTAAAGAACGAAAAGGTTGAAACAAAAAAGAAATCAAGGAGTCAATGCTAAATACTAGTGGACTTACAACATAGCAGGTCCCCATAGACCAAGATTCTGCTTTATCCAGACCAAGAACTCCCTCAGAATCTGGAGGCATAATTAATTACAGACGTTAATGGATTGCAGAGATGAACATGGTCTAGAGTAAAATATTGCATTGTGGTTTCCATAATGCCAAAATGTGCATAGAAAAGCAGAGGTAATATTATGCCTACTGAGTAAAAAAAGCATCTTAGAATTGGCAACTTCAAATAATTTTAAATTCTTAGTCAAGTATCATAAGGTTGATCTGCTTGGATGTTTCAGCACAGGAAAAATATGTATCTACAAATAAGGTTTCAGCATCGGTGATGGAGATGTATTTTGTGTAGCATGGCATGCAATCCAAACAAGATCAAGAATGAAATATCAAAGAACTTCATCATCTAATCAAATTGTTCTATCAACGCCAACAAACTCATCTTCCAGTCCTTCCGCACAGCTGTTTGGTTCAATACATGTAAAGACCTTTCAGAAAATCTCAGTCTTTTTTAGATTAACATGATGAAGTTTAGTTTGGACCAAAATTGTCATGTAAATCGAAAGGCGTTTAGATATGAATCCTTCATAGGGTATTGGTTAATTAATATGAGATCAACAGGTAATGTCAAACTTAAGAAAGGAAATGGTAGTGCTAATCTTATTCCGACTCTTAAAACTGTTCTCAAGACCTTGTTCGTGCTTGATACTAAATTCAATCTATAGGCAAAAGAATTTCTTCCCCGAATTAGTTTCAGGACTGTTCCTGACTACCAAAGATACTTATTGGATTGTTGTTGCTGGAGAACTGTTAAATACTGTGATGGAGTGAGCTAGTTTCTAAATACCATCGCAATCTTGAGAGGAACAGTTTTTGAAAATATATTTGGCCATCCAAAGTCTGCCAAAAAATAATGAATTGAGAACGACGAGACACAAATGTTCGAATCACAGAGCATTCAGACCATTAAACACGAAGAATCAATCAATAACACGACTTTAATATTAGAGAGCACGGGTAAAAAGGTTACCTTTTCGACAGGAAGCGTAAAGAAGGCGGCAGCGGTAGCAACAGCGAGGAGCACGAGGAGGGTAATCCTGACGGCGGAGAACCAGGAGACCGCCATTGATGACGACAACGACCGCCTCTTGCCTCAGATCCCGCCGCTCCTCCTCCTCTGTCGCACAATCTTCCCTTTCTTCGCCACCAAAACACAAAGCGAAGGCCACAAGCCGAACCAATCGATCCCCATTTCTCTCTCTAAACTGGCACCTATTATTAACAAGAAACTGAAAAGATGCGCCTTTTTCGCTGGCTCTCGTCTTCGGTCATCGATTTCTTTTTATTATATTTACCGAAATGATATGTAAAGATCATCGCGCTGTATTTTCGTTGTCTACTGTGATTCCACCTTCCTTAAATAGAACAATCGAGACCGAAAAATGATGGGAAAGTCTTCTCGTGTCTCCCACCGACCTTGAAGCATCGGTTTCCGTCTCCGAGTTCAGCATGCGAAGAATACAAAAGACATTTCCTTTCCAGTCTCCTTCCTCCGCAATGTGCCGTGGAAGAAGGCCGCGCCACTGTTTGTCTATGGTGGCGCCGTCGTGTCAGCGGCGGAGAATGGACGTATACAGGAGGCGGCGCCTTCGCCAAAAAAGTATCACTATAAATGTCAATCTCGCATCAAAATAATTGGGCTCTATAAGTAAACTTTATTTGAAGGCCCATTAATGATCGTGTACGAAATATTTGGGGGAAATGGACCGATAAAGTCCAGAAGAGGCCCATTATTGATTTTTTAAATAAACAAAATGATAAAATATAAACATGTGGCCCATGCAGGTTTCGAACCTGCGACCTTCGCGTTATTAGCACGACGCTCTAACCAACTGAGCTAATAGGCCAGTTGATTCAGGAACCACTAATAATTTAAATATTATAAGTATTTTATTTATCCTTTAGATTTTTTAAAAATTTTGATCCAAAAAATTGAGAGAAAAAAAAAATAAAAAATTGGATTCATGATTTTATTTTTAGGGTGAATTTTCTAATTTTTTTTTAAAAAAAAAGAAAGAAGAAATATTGAATCATGTGATGAGTCGGGCTGAGTTATTAGATGGCAGGCCGGTTCGGGCTTTCTTAACCGGTTCAAAACCTGAATTGAGCTCACGCGGCCATCATTTCTTGCTCGAGAAGATTGATCGAGAGAGATGAGCACCGATGGCGGCGCCGCCGGTGCCGGCAGTGACGCTCCGTCAGTCCCAGCCAATATGACAATCTACATCAACAATCTCAACGAGAAGATTAAACTAGACGGTGAGCTTCTCGCTCTGATGTGTTAGACCTCCACTTTCTGGTCTCATGAACCCTAGAAAGATCAAGATCAATTTTCGCCTAATGCTATCCAGTTCTCTCATTTTTATCTTCTTTCCAAATCTCTATCATATATCGTCGAGATTTTGGCTTGTGGTTTTTTCGGTTTTCGTCTTATAAACGTTAATGTTCGAATTTTTTTTTCCATTTGTTGTTTGATGTTTGTGCATAAAAACCTGTTTAATTTTATTCTTCTGTTATATATGCCTGGAAAGGATGATTATTTTCATGCCTGCAACTTTAAATGCACGTTCAATTTTCGTTCCTACTTTTTCTTCGCTGATTAGCGCAAATGAAATTGATGCAAAGTTCACTATTTTTCTCCCTTTCTTGAGTTTATGCTTTATGATACCTCCATATTTTAGCAGTGTCTTTCTAGTTTTTCTTGCGTTTTTGTGTTGGCAAGGATTCTTTACTTGGTTGATTTATATGATTTAAGCTGCAAATGGGATTTTTGCATACGCCGGATTGACCACAGCGTGAAGATGCGGATAACACAGTTCAGTGTGTTGGACATTGATTCAACATGTTGTCAGTAGTAATAGCTTTGCAATCACTCTTATAAAATTGTTTCATGTCATGCATTCACATGCTGTGGGTGGTCTTGGGGCGCTAAACCCTAAGGCCCCTTATATACACCCCTTGCGCAAGGGGCACATTTGAGTCAGTGTATTGTTGTCCCCTATCACACCACCTCTGGGAAGTACTTTGGGATCTTCAATTTGCAACCTTACTCCGATATTATTTATCAATGAAGATGGTTATCATTCTTCTTAATAACCTGGAGAAATAGTTTGTAAAATACTTTCTTATTATATTTCTGTAATTGTTGTATAATCAACAGCAGCCTTTTGATTTCAATTATGAAATACCCACTCATATAACTTGTCTGTTCAGCATGCTTTTTTGGCTTGGTTACACAATAGCTTTATCCTATGTCATGGGAATATAATATTAAACTTGTCTTTCCTATTTTTTTCTTTGTTATTTATTTTAGTGCTTCACCAGAACTAACATATGTTTCTATTTTAGAACTCAAGAAGTCCTTGCGCGCAGTTTTTTCTCAATTTGGCAAGATATTAGAGGTCCTTGCTTTTAAGACATTGAAACACAAGGGACAGGCATGGGTAATCTTTGAGGATGTATCATCAGCTACTGAGGCACTTAAAAGGATGCAAGGATTTCCATTCTACGACAAGCCCATGGTAAGACAGTTTAATGGTTACTATCCACACATGGAAACTATTTTAAGTCTTGAGTGCACATTTGGAATTTCTTATTACTCGTGCCTTTGAAAGCTTTATATGATTTCCTGAATCTTTGACAAATGGTTAGATCTAATTCTTCAACATCTACAATTTCTATCACAAGTTTTGGAAACATCATATTATTAATGTTGTGAAATTATGATGCAGGCACAGTGACACTCTTTTTGTGGTGGATATCATGTTTGTATTATAGACATTCAATGCTATTTCTGCAATATATTAACCATTGCTGAAAAGAGAATGATAGGCTATTGATGTTCTAGATTAAAAACAAGTGTTTCTTCATGACTGCAACTGTACATTTGTTGGTGGCATTGGAAGTCTACAACTTGTTATAATAATCAGATACACCAGTTTGAATTTTCTTTGCAACTATAGTAGTATTGGAGGTAGCTATTTCTTGAATTTGCTGCATTTTTTAGCCATCATGCATTCTCAAAGGGTTGCATAAGTTCTTTCGAGGTCATGACTGACTATTTGTTAGAATTTTCATGTTGTAATGGATAAATTGATAGAACACAACTGTATATATATACATACACATCAGTTGTACATTTGGTATCACATTTTATATACCAGGCATTAGTATTGGAGGTAGCTATTTTGTTAGAATTTGCTGTTTGTTTTAGCCATCATTTTCAGTTTGAATTTGCTGTTTGTTTTAGCTATTTCTTGAATTTGCTGTTTTATATACCATTTGTTAGGATTTTCTTGTTTGTAATGGATAAATTAATAGAACATGACTAGATTTACACAGTCTAATTGTGTACTTCATTAGTTTGGCATGGATTAGCTTATTAATGTCAAAGGTATAGCTTTCTCATTAATTACAACATAGTCCCTCATTAATGACAACATTTTCGGTTATCCAGAGAATTCAGTATGCAAAGACCAAGTCCGACATAATTGCAAAGGCTGATGGAACATTTGTCCCTCGTGAAAGAAGGAAGAGACATGATGACAGAGGTAGGATAGGTCTTATATTCTATTTTCATTTAACATGTTTTCATGTTTGTTGATTCTGGAGTTTTTATCTCCATAAAATAGTTACTGAGTTTATGCTTTTAAGAGTTTAAACATAGATGATTAAAAAAGAGTTTAAACATAGATGATTAAAAAAGTGTCATTCCCACTGAGTTAAAAATGGTTCTATAGAGGTGGACACCTTAAATTCACAAACAATGGTATGCACACATCTGCATTTTGTGGCATGTACATACATTTATACATGCTTATGTGATCATATGTGCTTGCAAGAGTGAATTAGTTAAACCACTGTGGGTTTGCACACTACTTGAATGGGTGGTTGCTCCAATAGATCTTGCGGTCAATTCCCAATGGATGCAAAATGTCATGCAAAGTTAGGGAAAAAATGTCTCCTGTGATTTACCTACCTATAGGTACTGGGCCACCTGGGTGAGCGTTATTACTTTTTCTCCAATCAGTAAATCAGTTGACCTGTAGATATAGATTTGTCAAGGATCATACATGCAATTTGTTCCTAAATTAATAAATAATGTGAAACATGGTGTTATTTATGTAATTATTCATGATTTCTAATGGTTTTTTATGTTGAGGCTTGAGGTTGAGATTCGATATGTCTTGGTATTTGGTGATGCAGCTGAAAGAAAGAAGCGTGACCCACACCATGATTCTAAGCAAGCTGGGGCAGGATTGAATTCTGCTTATTCTGGTGCCTATGGAGCTGTACCACCTGTAAGCTTATTCAACTTTCTATTTTTATTGGTTATTATTTTTTTCACCAGACATAAAATATGTTCTCTAGATCTGACTTGACACGTCAATCTTCATCATCGCAAATCAAGTTGCATTTATGAATTACGATGATAGGCATAGGTGTTATGCTTATAGTGCACGATTTTTTCTCTTACCGAGTGATGGTAAACCCTTCCCATTCATGTTCGTGAGATAGCTTTGCGTGAGCAGCCATAAAATATATTCACTGAGCATTAGCAGGAAACTAATCCCATTCATCTTCTCGCCTGTCTGATCAAATGTTTTTATGTATCCATATATTCTTCAGCCACGCTCAATAAAATGTCATGCAATGTTACATTAGTATAGCACATAGACACATGCTTTTATGTCTGTAAAAGATGCTAGTAAATAAAATGCATGTGTGAGATTTGAGTTCCCTTCGATTTAAGATGTGTAGTCTAGGGAAGCAAGATTTTGATACCAACTCCATTCCATAGAGTAGATTATATGATTTAATTATGTTGTTCCTTTAATGAGATGGGGAGTTCATTATTGCGGTATATTTGTATGAAACTAAAAGTATTATGAAGGAAAAAAGAATGGTATGGTGATAATCTGCGATTGGATGTGAAATGCTTACTCATTTTTCTCATGGAAGGTATATACCTTGATGAAAATCATTGTGCAATCTTCAAGGTTGATCCATTATTATCGGTAACGCCATATGTTTTCAATTCTCTCTTGGTTATCACTGTATTGAAACGTAGAATTGAATTTGTTGAGTTAGTCATGTTTGCAATTCCTCTGGAACATCGTTTTTCTTGTCAAACTTTTTTCAGCTTTCGCAGTTGCCCTATGGCGGAGGGTCCAAGTCGATGCTACCAGAAGCACCAGCCTTGCCAAACAACATTCTCTTCGTTCAGAACCTTCCGCACGAGACTACCCCGATGATGCTGCAGATGTTCTTCTGCCAGTATCCGGGTTTCAAAGAGGTTAGGATGGTCGAAGCAAAGCCAGGGATCGCCTTTGTGGAGTATGGAGACGAGATGCAGTCGACAGTGGCAATGCAAGGGCTTCAGGGTTTCAAGATCACACAGAATCCTATGCTCATCACCTATGCCAAGAAGTAGACATGTCTTTTTTCAACCAACTGGAGGTGTTCTCACCAGCGTCTGTAGCTGAGACGCCTGCTGTCCAGTTTGAGCATAATGATTACGTTAACTCTTGTTTCGTTTTCCACTTTGTATCAACTTTAATTGTGGTTAATGCTGATGTACAATTGACTTGTAGGGGTGTTTAATCTGTCTACCAAAATCTGTTAAACTCTTTTGTTTTTTCTTTTTTGCTATATATATATATATCTTACTCATAATTAATTAGGTTAGATGACGTCAAACTTAAGATGACCAGTTTAGTTTCATAAAAATTATTAAAATAAATCAGGAAGTACTTGGGACAAATGATTTAAAAGTTCAGTATCTTTTAATTGTAAGTCATATTTGGAAATTGAACTGTAAAAGTTGAGAGACATCGGCGCACCTTTACTATTAAATTATAATCCGGCCTCTTTACTTTCCCATAAAGCTACACTTGTTATATGTACCAAATGAGCTAGTACATGAATCAAATGATGAATAAAACTAATTTCAATTTCCAAGGGAAAAAAACAAAAGAAATATTGGTGTCACAACGATTCAATACATATGAATGAGTAATGCATTGTACTTGTTATACATTTGGGGTCAACGTTCGAGAAACTTTGAGAACGCTAATCCCATTCATGCTTCGCGATAGAATGCTAGGTATGTATCCACCCGAAGTACATAAATCACCCCAGAAACTTGAAGGCTTCACCATAATACCTTTCAGCTCCTGGTAAAGTTTCTTGGGTTCCCAAGCAGAGAATTGATACATCAACCTAAGGCGGCAATAAGTTCCTCATCAGTTGTATCGGACATGATTAGCTCTTCAGATACTTCCTCATTTGTGTCGTCATCGTTCTGTGAGTCCAATTTATTGTCATCGTCATTGTTGTATAATATCTTCTGCCTCAGTTTTGTTGCTAACTCTTCTTTTACCCAGTCATTCTTAATAAGATAGTGCTTGATAGCATCTTTCCCTCTGAAGCTTTGCTCATTGAAACTATACATAGCACCACCACCTTTAGTAATGAGCTTGTGTTTCAAACCAAGATCTATTAGCTCAAATTCCCGGGAGAACCCCTTGCCGTGCTCAAGCCCCAATCGCACTGTCCTAAATGCAGGAGCATGCTTATTCTTGACAATTTTCACCGACACTTGATTCCCTAAAGTCTGCAAGATCTCAATGATATTAAGATTGTTGTCCAGATTAGGCACGTTTGGATTTTCGTTAGTTAAGAAGATCAAATATGCTTCAGAAAGCGAAAAAGAACGAAATAAATCCATCATGAATCTCTCCTCATTTCGAACCATCCCTCTGAAAAGGAGATCATGTAGTAACTCAATTGCATGGAAGTAAGTGATAAATCAGTCAGACCTATCGTGGAGTCAATTGTTTCCATCAACTTTTTGATATAGTTATGATGAATTGTAGATCAACTGAGACATCAACCCAGACAAGCTATTTTGAGAGACTTGCCCAAATTAATCTTATAGTTGCATATTAATCTCATCTATTTAAGATTAATTCTGCTGAAATCATACTTATGAAAAATCATAACTGCACAAAAACTATTTTACTAGCAAACATGAAATAAGTAGTGTTATAGGAAAAACAATAACCAACTTGCAGTTACTTTTTAAATGGAAGATTCGAGTGTTTTTATGGATGTAATTATTCTTAGCGTAGGTCAAAAATATTAAAAATAAATGTTTTCCTGCAAAAAATTAATTATGTCAAATTTTGAGTTAACATTTTTGACATTTCAAGCCATAAAAGAAAACTTGGCCAGTTTTGCGGAAAACGAGCAGGTCCTTTTGTGTGTGGGTGCGTGCGCGAAAATCAGTCAGTTTTGCATATCCAATTCGTGAACTATCAGAAACCTCAGAAGTATCCACTTTTTGTTTTTCTGATCGAAGTGGCAGTTCAATCATATTTTAGTACTAAGTTTGTCAGATCTAATTTTAGAAACGTGAATAGCAAATATGTGATAATACTCTACTCAAACTTCAGAGCTAATTTTTCATAGAAATACTTAACAGAAACGTAACAAAAAAATTAACTACAACTAAATATTGTATAATTTATTTACCTCTTGACCCATTTTAATGAAGCCAATTCGTCTGATGTTCAAGCGAACGGATGCATAAAACTTCAAGGCATTGCCGCCTGAGGCCACTTGCTTTGCTCTAACCTGCATAAGCAGCTGGATGAGTAGAAAGCAAATAGTGGAAATGTATGACAATTACTTTTTGGAATAAAAGAAAACTGGAGTGACTTAACAATGAAATCACATTTGATGTTCCATGGATGGAAACCTAATTCATTATTTTGTGAATCAAGCAGAACTTTCAATATGTTACTTTGCAAAACGGTACCTGATTAATAAACAGCAAAATTGTCTGTGACATTGATAATGAATGAGTCAACTTGCGCAAAGCTTGGCTCATCAACCTTGCTCGAAGAGCCATATGGTCATCTCCGATCTCACCATCAGGTTCACTTTTAGGCACAAGGGCAGAAACCTAGAGTAAAAAGAAAATTAGTTGGGTAATTGTCCAATTTTAATGCTAATGCAGTATCTGACATTAATTTTTAGAAAAGATTAAATATTAAGCATAGTTGAGAACAGTTTAGTGGATAATTAATTAAAGATATTACCTACAACTGCAAGATTGTTCCCAAAACAATAATGATCATAGGTATAGTACAAGAACAGGACTAGACCTGAAACGGCCTCCGTTTTGAATACCCTCAAAAGTTAATCTGTCAAGTCTCAACATTAAGTATTCATCCAATTTGATCTAGAAATGAAAACCGTGTTCAAAAGATAATAATATTATCAGCACATATGAACCATGGAAAGGCAATCTTAGGAAGTTAATCCAGGAAGTTCATATTTGAGAAACATTAAGTGTCCTAAATTCTCTTCAATAACACTGGTTCAATTTCAATACAGTGAACCTAACTGGACAGGAAATTAAGTTTAAATCAAGTGGCAAGACTGCAACCTATAAAGAACATTATGAACTAAGTTTTTGGCTTCTTCTAGAGTTTTGCACTGTGTAGAAAAAAAAACGTAGGATCCAATCGCATACGCTGCATTATGCCCACAAATCTTACATATTTCCATTTTGTCTATAGAGGTATAGTCCCAAATAGGAATGCTTGCCATCAAAATTTCTCAAATGTTGCATTGGTGTGTAACCTTCCTGATCTTTGTACCTTTGCGATTTCATTCTCTTTGTAGAATTCTTTTTGCTTTCTGTAAGACTAACAAGTTAGACATTGATCAACATCTATGCTTCAGTTTAACGAGTGCTAGAATATATAGATTTAGTCCCGCATGGCATATAATTTCATTAGGCATTGAGTTGGGATAAGAAAATCTAAAACATATTTGCTAATGAACACTTTTTTAGTTGGATACTATTCCTCTATTACAACTTAATTGTATCAAAAGTATGTCACAATCACTTTTTTGAATAAATCAGACACATAACATACTCGCTACCTGTGATTTATTTGTCTGAGATCCTATCATAGTGAGCATATAAGTCATATAGGCTATTGAAAATTTGTACAAAGTTGATGAAGGTGTCAACAAATAAAGATCAAGCATGTGAAGCGGAGAATCACATAAGTAGGAAAAATATAATTTAACACAAGAATGAAACAGATGAAATATACAAAGAATTTCACATATCATGAAAGCTCTTCTCAACTTACACTGTCGACAACCACAACATCAACTGAACCACTCCTAATTAGATTGTCAATGAGACTAAGTGCCTGCTCCCCACTATCTGGCTGTGACAAGAATAAATTATCCATTTTGACACCAATAGACTTAACCAATGCTGAATCCAGAGCACGTTCACCATCTACAAAAGCACAAGAACCTGTAACAACCAAATAATTAGTGAAAATGATAGAGAAAATCACAATTTTTTTACAAGAATAATAGAGTTCATTATCTATGCTATTTTAATTGTAAACAAATTACAAAGACATGCAGACAAGCAAAATATGAATTACAAACCATGAGATATCATTCTTATAAATGCTAATGAACGATATAATAATTAGCCAAATTAAACATTACCCCCATTCCTTTGAGACTCTGCAATAACATGAAGAGCAAGTGCAGTTTTTCCTGAAGCCTCTGGACCGTATATTTCCACAACATGCCCCTGTCAGAGACAGAAGTTAAGTATATTGATTAGTCCGGCTGAAAAATAAATTAGAATAATACAGGTCTACTTGAATATAACTGTTTTTGCATGCTACATCATTTCTTATATGCATTTCTTGTAATTGCATTTTAAAAAAAAAAAACTGTAAAACAAAGATAACTAATAAGTTAATGTTGACAACAGAATAATTATTAAAGCCCCTTCCCTAATATGTTCAAGACTTCCTTTCAGTTTTTCATCAGTGACCACTAAAGAAGCTTAAATGTTATCCAATTACACTTGTGAAGATACCTTTGGAAGGCCACCAATTCCCAATGCCATATCCAATGCAATAGATCCTGTAGATACAACAGGGACTTCCCTAGGAGCATGAGCACGACCAAGCCACATGATTGAGCCCTTCCCAAATGAATCGGTAATCTTGTCCAAGGCCTGCTGTAAAGCAATATCTTTCTTAGATAGATTTTCCTTACCAGATTCCGATCCATCTGACTTGGGCAATCTTTTAGCTACAATGGCAACATTGAAAATAAGATACAATCCGTAAGCATTAGCAAACTTTCAGGCAATCAAAGAGCACATGATTATGCAACAGTACTGTTTGCAGTAAAAGAAGATAATAAAATGCATGTTTAACAAATAATGAAGTCCAAGAGATTGATTCGAATGATTATTATTCATGCACTAATCCTCGATCAGTAGGATGGATGGCATATTAGATATTGCATGAAGAGCAATAGCTTATACAGGAACACATTCGAAATATACATAAAACCTGGAAGGAAAGCATGTATTACCTTTGGAAGAAAAGTTATCCGATCCAGATCCATCTGACTTGGACTTTCTTTTAGCTACAGTAGCAAGCATTAAAATTAAGATTCAATCCATAAGCCATCAGCAAACTGTCAGGCAATTAAAGAGCACATGCTTATACAAGAGTAATACTTGCACTAAATGAAGAAGAAATGTGTGTTTAACAAATAATGAAATCTAAGAGATTGACTCAAATGGATTATTCTCCATGCATTAATCCCTAGTGGGTAACATGGATGACATATTAAATATCATGTGAAAAGAGCAATAGTTTATACAGGAACACATTTGAAGTACACATAAAACATGGATTGAAAGCTTATAATACCTTTGGAAGAAAAGTAACCAGATTCAGATCCATCTGACTTGGACTTTGTTTTAGCTACAATGGCAAGCATTGAAAATAACATTCAATCAGAAAAACCAACAATAAACATTCATGCAATCAAAGAGTGCGTAATTATACAAGAGAAATACTTGCAGTAAATGAAGATGATGAAATGAATGTTTAACAAATAATGAAGTCAAAGAGATTGATCCTAATGATTATTCTTCATGCATTAATGCTCTGTAGGTAAGATGGATGGCATATTAAATATCTCATGAAAATAGCAACAGCTTATACAGGAACAAATTTGAGGTATACATAAAACATGGAATGAAAGTTTATATAACCTTTGGAAGAAAAGTTACAAAATTGAAATGCAGGTGCTGGGATTCCTTCTCCATATTTCTGAAACTAGAAACAAGCTAAAGATATCAGTTAGGATACAAGAATGAGAGAAGTGACATTATAGACTAGCCAGTGTTGTTTGATCTAGATGAATAATCCTTCTCCGTATTTCTGAAACTATTTCTGATTGGTATATTACTCAGAAATAGACAGCTAAGCTCTGAAACCTCAGCTTCTTGATCAGGAACTAATTTTCTTCTAGAATCAACAATGAAAATTTGTCAATTATGTTTCCTATTATGAGTAGCATTCCTCCAAATAAATTTTCTTAAAAACAAAACTAAAACCTTGCAAAGGAGAGAGAGAGAGAGAAATCTAATATGTTTTTTAATTTCATACGCTATCTATACCAACTTCTGTTTCTACAAAATTTTATGCACATTTCCAGAAAGCAAAAGAAAACTCCCAACTCTATTCAATTTGCCACGCATGCTTTTGATATGACGTGAAAGACGTAGCGCATTCCGATAGGTTACAAATAAGCCGCACGTGCTTTGGATCTATAAGCCCCATAATCATTTCTTTAGTACAGATTACCGTTGCCAAAGACGGTCAAGCAAAGTCGTCAACCAAACAACATGAAAAAAGATTCTCATCCCCTCCTTCCATTACATGTAGGGCTTATATCTACATCGTCGTCGCTAGTAACGACTGCTTCAAGGCTACCGTAGCATCAGAGCAGAATAACAAGAAGCAATTTCAACACACACACACTTCCGAATGCAAAAAAATTCAACCTTTGGCGTGAAACGAACTAGGAAAACGAAGAATCCAAATCAGGAATAGAACCTGTGAAGCATAAAGTGCTGCTCTTAAAGAAGCCCGCAGAAGAAGCCTCGCCATGTCCGTCGACCGCTGAGAGACCGAGCTCCGTGATTGACAAAAGAGGCGCAAGCAACCGATGGAGATGCTCACAAGTTCGTCGCCATCGATGGGCTGGGAAGGGAAGGGTTTAGGGTTTTAAGAGGTGTCATCAGAAGGCGGGAAGGGTGCGGCTTGACATGGGGCGAACCCAAGCGGCCGCTACAGCCGAAACGACATACGCAAGACCGTTACGGGCTGAAGAAAAACAATTGAAAAACAAAAAAAAAAAACAATCGTCCACTTTCTTTTTGAAAAAAACTATCAAAATCATAAAAACATTTTTTAATTTTTAAATTTATTTGTTAATTATTTGTTATGATAAGATGGCACCTAAGATGTTAAAAAAAAGTACAGATAAAGATTTATTTATAAAAAAATTCTATTTCAACGGCAAATATTTTTTATTTTATTTAATTGGTATCATACATCCATTTTAACTAATATTTGACCCATTTAAAATTTTTTCACTATCAGAATAAATTAAAAAGTTCTCACAATAAATAACTCATCAATTATTCTCAGATAATCATCCATTAAAAAAATTCATTAATTAATTCACTAAAACTAAGACTAAGCAAACATTTAAACTTATAGCAAAAAAAAAAACACAAGTACTATAGTAGAACATTTTAGCTAATTGAAGTATCGGGCTAAAAAGCACAAGTTCTTCCATACTCTCAATTTCCAAGAACAAACCAAATATTGGTGTCACTGAAATTCAATACATATTAATGAGTAGTTGATTGCATAAACTCACAGGAACTTTGGCAGCCCTAATCCAATCCCATTGATCGATCACGATAGGTATACATACGACGTACATTAAATGACCCACAAAACTTGAAGGCTTCACCAAAATAGTACTTCTCAGCTTCTGGTAAAAGTTTTTTGGGGGTTATCAAGCAGAAAAGTGATGCATCAAGCTGAGGCAGTAAGTTCCTCATCGGTTGTATCAGATGTAATTGAATCTTCAGATACTTCGTCATTTGGGTCATCACTTTCGGAGTTAGCTTTATTGTCCTTGTCATTGATTGATAATATCATCTGCCTCAGCTTTGTTGCTAGCTCTTCTCGTACCAACTCATTATCAATGAGAAATCGCTTGATTGCATCTTTCCCTCTAAAGTTTTGTCCATTGAAACTATACATAGCACCACCGCCTTTTATAACGAGCTTGTGTTTCAATCCAAGATTTATCAGCTCAGATTCCCGGCAGATCCCCTTCCCAAACTCGAGCTCAAATTGCGCTGTCCTAAATGGAGGAGCATGCTTATTCTTCACAATTTTCACCGACACTTCGTTCCCTATAATCTGCAAGATGTCAATGATGTTAAGATTGTTATCCAGATTTGGAGGATTTGAGTTTTTCATTAGTTAAGAAGATCAAATACGCTTCAGAAAGAGCAAAGAACAAAGTAATCCATCATGAAACTCTTGCTTCTCATTTCTAACAATTCCCTCAAAAAAGGAGATCGTGTAGTAACTCGATTACACGAACGCAAGTAGCATACATGACATCCTATCCTAGAGTTAGAGTCCATCAACTTCTTGATATAGTTATAAAACATTGTAGATCAACTAAGACATCAACCCACACAAATATTTTGTCAGATTTCTCCAAATTAACATTATAGCAGTATATTAATCAAATCCATTTAAGAGATAATCTACTAAAATTCTACTTATGAAAATAAAAATTATACATAAACTAACCTACCACAATTGATTTACTAGCAAACAAAAAATAAGAAGTGATATAGGAATGGAATGATAATAACCAACTTGAAGTTAGTTTTAAAATGGAAAATTCTACAGTTTTATGAATGTAATTATCATTAGAGTAGGTTAAAAATATGAAAAAGAAACATTTTCCTGCCCAAATTTAATTATGTCAAATTTTGAGTTAGCATTTTTTACATCCCAAGAGGGAAAAAAGAACAGTATCAAATAATTGTTTTTCTGATCTAACAGTCAGTTCAATCCAGGTTTTAAAACTATGCCTGTTGGACCCAAATTGACGTGCCACAATTCAAAACTTTGAATAGCAAATATGCAAAAAAACTCTACTCAAACTTCAGAGCCGCTTTTATGTAAAACGTTCATACAAAAACTACAGCAATGTAATGAACTATTAATTAAACTAAATATTGCATGATTTATTTACCTCTTCACCCTTTTTAACGAAGGCTATACGTCTGATGTTCAAGCGAACAGATGCATAGAACTTCAAAGCATTGCCGCCTGAGGTCACTTCTGTAGGTCCACCAAACCCACCAAATGTGGTCAGCTTTGCTCTAACCTGCACAAGTAGAAAGATAGTCACGATTAATTACTTATCCGAATAAAAGAAATCTGGAGTGACTTGAACAATGAAATCACATTTGATCTTCAATGGGATGGAGATCCAAGTCCTATTTTGTAAAGATGCTGATTTCATTTTGATTCATGATGTTATGAATCAAGTAGAGCTTAAACCTGTTACTTTGCAAAACGTACCTGATTAATAAACAGCAAAATTGTCTGTGACATTGCCAATGAATGAGTCAACTTGCGCAATGCTTGGCTCATCAACCTTGCTTGAAGAGCAACATGGGCATCACCCATCTCGCCGTGAAGTTCACTTTTAGGTACAAGGGCAGCAACCTAGAGTGTAGAAAGAAAATTAGTAGGGTAATTATCCAATTTTAATGCAGTATCTGACTCATTAATTTTGAGAAAGATTTAATATTACTTGTAGTTGAGAACACTTTAGTGGATAATTCAACAAAGATAATACTTCAACTGCAAGATTGTTTCCAAAACAATAATGATCATAGGTATAGTACATGAACAGGACCGGATCTGAAATCCGTGTGTCAGAAGTTCACAAAAGATAGGTTCATAGTCATCATATGAATCATTATTGTCAGTGGATGGATGTGCTACCGGATACTGGTTTCTAATACCCTCAAAAGTTAACTTCTCAAGTTTCATTACCAAGTATTCTTCCAATATGATTAGTGAATTTAGAAATGAAAACTGTGCTCAAAAGATAATCAAATTATCAACACATGAACCCTGAAAACACAATCTTAGGAAGTTAATACAGAATTTGAAGTTCATACTTCATGTCCTAAGTTCTCTTCAACACTGATTCAATTTCAATACAGTTAAACTTGTTTAAATCAGGTGGCAAGACTGCAACCTAGAAAGAACATTATGAACTAAGTTTCAGGCTTCTTCCCGTGTTTTGCACTGTGCAGAAATCAACTTAGGATCCAATCTACTATCCCACATCATGCCCACACACCTTACATGTCACCACATTAAAAACATAGGTACAACATAATCTAAAACATAGGTACAAATGCTCACTTTTGTTTATTGGATAGTATTTCTCCACACAATCTGTACCTCAGATTCATTTGTCTGAGATCCTATGATCGTGTATAATTTAGGAGGTTATACATCTTTTGATGGTATAAACTTATCATACAGACGATTGAAAATCTGTACAAGGTTCAGAAAAGCATCATCACATAGTGATCAAGTGCGTGAAGCAGAGAATCACATAGGTAAGAAGAATTATAATTTCACACAAAAATGGAACAAATGAAATATATAAAGAATTTCACATATGATGAAATCACTGAATTGAAGGTCCTAAAGTTCATAGGGTAAAGAATAGTGTCAGAAATTCTTGCAGCATAATAAAAAACTTCTCAACTTACACTGTCGACAACCACAACATCTACTGAACCACTCCTAATTAGAGTGTCAATGAGACTAAGTGCCTGCTCACCACAATCTGGCTGTGAAAAGAGTAAATTATCAGTTTTTACACCAATAGACTGAGCCAATGCTGGATCCAGAGCATGTTCTGCATCTACAAAAGCACAATAACCTGTAGCAACCAAATAATTAGTGAAAATGATGGAGAAAATTGCAAAATTACAAGAATAATATAATTCATTATCTAAGTTATTTTAATAGTAAACAAACTATAAAGACATGAAAACAACCAAAATATGAATTGTGATCCATAAGATATCATTCTTATAAATGTTAATGCATAATAGGATAATTAGCCTTAAACATTACCTCCATTCTTTTGAGATTCTGCAATCACATGAAGAGCAAGTGTAGTTTTTCCTGATGCCTCTGGACCATATATCTCCACGATGCGCCCCTGCCAGAGACAAAAAAAAAAGTATTACAATTAATCCGGCTGAAAAATAAAGATGAATAATAGAGGTTTATTTGAATATAACTATTTTTGCATGCTACATCATTATCTTATATGTACTTCTTGTAAAATTTATAAAAACTAACTGTAAAAACAAAGATAACTAATAAGTTAATACTTCAAGTAATATGTCCAAGACTTCCTTTCTTGTTTCCATCAAGTATCATTGAAGAAGCTTAACAGTTATCCAATTACACTTCTGAAAATACCTTTGGAATACCACCAATTCCCAATGCCATATCCAATGCAAAAGATCCTGTAGATACAACAGGGACATCCCTAGGAGCCTGAGCACGACCAAGCCACATGATTGATCCTTTCCCAAATGCATCAGTAATCTGGTCCATGGCTTGTTGTAAAGCAAGATCCCTCTTTGATAGATTTTCTTCACTAGATTCAGATCCATCTGACTTGGACTTTTTTTTAGCTACAATAGCAACATTGAAAATAAGATACAATCCATAACCATCAGCAAACTTTCAGGCAATCAAAGCGCACATGATTATGAAAGAGTAATATTTGCAGTAAAAGAAGATGATGAAATGCATGTTTACCAAATAATGAAGTCTAAGAGATCAATTCTAATGAAAAGAGCAGGTGCCATGCATGTTTAGCAAACAATGCTTTGTGCGTAAGATGCTTGGCATGTTAAATATCGCATGAAAAGAGCAATAACTTATACATAAAACATGGAACAAAAGTTTGTATTACCTTTGGAAGAAAAGTTACAAACTTGAACTGCAGGTGCCATGATTCCTTCTCCATACTTCTGAAGGAAGAAACACGCTAAAGATATGAGTTAGGATACAAAAATGAGAAAAGTAACATGACAGACTAGCCAGTCCTTATTTAATCTAGATGAATAATCTTTTTGATTGGTATATTACTCAGAAACAGACATCTAAAATTCTGAAACTTCAGCTTCCTGACCAGGAACTAATTTTAGTCTAGAAAAAATAAAGAAAGATTTGTCAAATATGTTCCCTATTATGTGTAAAATTCTCCCAAATAAACTTTCTTCAAAATAAAATAAAAAACTTGTGAACCAACAAAAAAAAAAGAGATGAATCTTATATACCAACTTCTGGTTCTAAAAAATTTTATGAACATTTCCAGAAAACAAAGTGAAAACTCCCACCTAAATACTACATCTTTCGGACATGCTTTTGACATGACATGAAAAACGTAGCACATTTTGGTAGGTTATAAATAAGCTGCACGTGCTTTGGATCTGGAAACCCTAAATAAACATTCCTTTAGAGCAGATTAGCGTTGTCAAAGACCGTCAACCAAAGAAAATAAACAAAAATAAAATAAAATTGTTCCCTTCCTCCCTTACATGTAGGGCTTATATCATAACGTCGTCGCTAGTACTGACTGTTTTAAGGTACTGTAATATCAGGGTAGAAAAAAAAATCCATTTCAGCACTCACACTCACACACACACACACAAAACTTTAAAGTGTAAAAATCCAACCTTGGCTGTGAAAGGAAGTAAGAAAACGAAAAATCTAAATCAGGAGCAGGACCTGCGAAGCATAAAGTGCTGGCCTTAAAGAAGCCAAACGGAGAAGCCTCGCCATGTCCGTCGACTACTGAGAGGGCGCAACTCGCGATAGACAAAAGTAGCGCGAGAAAGAGACGGAGATGCTCACAAGTTTGCTGCCGTCGATGAGCTAGGAATCAAAGGGTTTAGGGTTTTAACTTTTTAAGAGGTGCCATTGGAAAGCGGGACCGGAAGATTTAACATAGGGTGCGCCGCACGGAAGCGACCGCTACAGCCGAAATGATAAATGCTACAACGGAAACGATATATGCAAGAACGTTATATTCCACAAATGTAGGGAGAAAATTAAACCTAAAAAAAATGTTTTTTTAAAATAAATGAACTCATTGTTAAAAATTAATTAATTCAGATTAATTTTAAAAAATATATACATATAATATTTTTTATATTAAAAATTATAAAATTATTGAAAATATTTAAATTTATTAAAATTATTTTAGTATGGTCAAATTTATATTAAAATAATAATAATCATAATCATTAATTAGGTATTACAATGTTGATTAACTGCTATAATACTATACGCTCATTAACAGCTGTTGTATATTTTATAATATATATATATATATATATACACGTGGGATAAAAATTTATAAATGGTAATATTATTATTCAATGAAATAATATTAAAATAAAAAAATATAGAATGAAACAGGTAGAATTAGGAATGATAATGAGTCAGATTTGGATTAGATTTTATATCTTTCGTCCTCGTATCTATTGAGGATCGAATATTCATCCTCATACATATAATATTAGAAGATGGAATATCTTCTATATTAATACTTTCTAAAAATGTCAATCATATATATGATTGGTTAAAATTAAGAAGGTAATATATGTCTTTAATTTTGAAACAATTATCATTTGTCACGTCTTTATTTAAATAATATAGGTAGAAAAAATATATATATACAACTTTATTTAAATGTGAATATTTTAATTGTTTGAAAAAATATATATTAAATAAATGATTTGTCAAAAATAATTTCTTCAAAATTAATTATACCAAAATATCCACTACACCACGTTACAAAAAAAAAAATCTAGGTCTCTCGGGACACAGTGCAGCAATAAGATACTTAGTAGATAGTCAAGAGCATCACATTTCGATTCTTAGTTAAAGTATAAGTTCGGATATGCTCTCCTGAACTCACATGTCCCCTCGTCAATCAGACAATCATGGTATCCTTGAGATATGTGTAATATCCTTGTGATGTACACGATATCCTTGAGATGTGATATGGTCCATGTGGCAAGCGATGCAAAGTACGATTGCCCAAGTAGGCTCGGACAGCCCCCGCTTGATCAAACGGTCGTGTTTACAATTATAGCCACAATTCTAATATATAAGTGGAGCATGGCAGCCTACGACAATGGGTCAATTGTGGAGGTTGGCTGCCAGTTATCTTCAATGTAAGCACTTTATGAATTTATACTAGTAGTCAGTGGAAAATTTCTATGGAACCGAAACGATCACCTTCAAAATTAGTAAGTTTGAAACATTAAAATCTTGGACTTTTTTTTAAACTAACAACAAAGGCATTATGGAGATAAATTGAGGAATATGCGTCAACATTAAATTTGGTGGAAAACTCAGGCTCGGCGGCTGTGGATAATACTCATGGGCGAAAAAAAAATTCACAAGTTTACCTTCACGAGCAAAGTATTGTGTTCGAATGGTCTTGCCGGGATGGTGAAAGCTACGAAAGTGGGCAGAAAAAGTCTACGCATTTATCTTCATGAGTAAAGTATTGTGTTCGAATGATCTTATAGGGACGATGAAGATTGCGAAGGTTGATTGCTAGCGCATTTACTGATGTTGACTATGTTGGTACGGTCTTACCAAGACCAATTGTTGAGGCATATTTCCTAAATCAAACATTTCGCTTCAATACAACAATAATAATAATAACTGAGTCTTATCCCGCTAGATAGGATCAGTAATATGGATTTTTTTACGCCTTTGGATTCTATCCCTTAGTATATCATCATCTATATTTAAATAAATTCTAACTTATTTTTATTATTGCTAACTAAATATTTTTTAGTGTTTGTTTGCCTCGTTTGATACGCGTGTTTATCATATTTCACACGCCTAACTGAGGTATTTGTTGGTCTTCTAAGTATATGCTCATATCATCTTAAACATGTCTCTTAGAATTTTTTTCTCAATAAATACAATTTAGTTTGATTTTTTCTAATGTTCTAATTTCTTATTTCGTTTATCATCATATATCCATACATTCACTTTAATATCCTCATTTATGCAACTATCATCTTCTACTGATGTGCTTGAGTCATAGTCCAACATTCAACTCCATATAATATAGTAGGTCTAACTGTGATTTTGTAAAATTTTCTTTTAAGTTTTAGATGTATTTTACGATCACATAAAACACTCAACGCTCTCATCTATTTCAACCATCATGTATGTATTTTATATAAGACATATCTCTTAATTCCTTTATCATTTAAAAAAATGATCATAAATATTTGAAGCTCTCGATTTCAGTTAACTCATCATCTCATATCTTAATAATCTCTCATTACATTTAATATTGCTAAACTTAAATTTAAAGTGGTGCATAATCTCGATGTGTTTGGTTCTTGAATGATGTACTAAATTTTTTGTTAGATTAATTGAACTAATATTGTCAATCATTACTTTTGTATTTCTTAAGTTTAAGTTAAAATCTTGTAGAGCGTGCATCGTCCATAATAGTTGTGCAACACATTCTCCAATTATTATATATTTTGCCTCAGTAGTGGATAAGGCAACGCAGTGTTGCTTTCTACTAAACCAACTAACAAGTGATGGGTCAAGTAACTGACATCCACCACTTGTACTTTTACGATCTAGTTTACAACCAGCATAGTCTGGGTCAGAGTAACCTATGAGTTCAAAATTGAGTATTCTAGGATACCAAATTCTTACATTGGAAGTTCCTTTTATATATCTGAAGATTCTTTTTTACGTTAGTTAAGTGGGATTCTTTAGTACAAGTTTGGTATCTAGTAGACATGTTAACTACAAATAAAATGTCAAGTCGACTTGCAGTTAAGTATAGCAGGCTACCTATGGCACTTCTGTAAAATACTGAACAAATAATAATTAAATAACAATGTTATTTGAGGAAATAATCTTATTGGAATTTTTTTTAAAAAAATTAGAAATTTTCTGGGATTTAATCGGAGCTCGTATGACGTATTTGGAGGGGATACATTTATGGGCTTGAGAAAAACCTGTTTGGAATACCAATAAAGAGGGAGTTGATTCAGAAACTAACCTTAGGTTTAATTAAAAATACCTAAGTTTATAACCTTTTGTTTCTTTTCTCACACGTGCCCTAGCCATTCTCACCGCCGAACCCATCTCCCTTCTCCCCTCTCGCGCGAAGCCGAGCCACAACCGCCCCAACCCAACGCCGACGGTCTCTTCATCTTCCCAACCGGCGCCGCCCTCCCGACGCCTCGCTTCCTCTCCCGACTCTTCTTCCTCAATCTGACGCCTCCCTTCCTCTCATCCGCCTCGATCTGTGTCGACTCCCCCTACACATCGCTCAACACCGACGCCACTGCCACCACCCTCTCTGACCACCGTCTTCCTCCTTTAAGTGGACACTCAAGGCTTACAAGAGCCCTAGATCTGATCACTGTGTGCCGCCGTCCTTGTCGCCACCTTGTGCCCTAGATTGGGTCTCTCACCACTGCACCTCTGCACGGGTTGATCTTCGGTCGAGAGCAAGGTTCCAAGCCCTACCTCTTTTTTGGTAGGTGTTGGTACTATCGAGCCTTAGCCTCGTAATTCTTTTGATCTCGTCTTCTCCTCACCACTGTTGCCAGCAGCTAGCCGTCGACAGCCAGTCCCGATCAATGTCACAGTAAACCACCGGAAAGGAAAGAGGTCAGCGACTGATTTGGGGTAAGTTATGGTTGATATCAGATTAATAGGAATTGGAGTTGCATTTTCTGTATAGGGTTGCAGAGATTTGGGTTTGATTTCAATTGTGCTAACTAGGAGTGATCGTTCCGGCAGTAGGATTGTGGTAGCTCAGGGCACAGAGCTCCGGTAGCAGGCACCTTCAATTAGCATTTTCTAGCAGTCACTCTCTAACCATGGTCAACAGGGAAGTCTCCGACTTGGGTGAGTTTAGGATTGATTGTGCTTAGTAAATCCTATTAGAAGAAGAAATGATTAGGGTTGCATAATCTGAATTTATTAGCTGGTTTCTCTAGTTGGATTAACTATGAAAGAAGGATAAGGTTATTAAATGGGATTGGACCATAGTGTCCTAATCGGATTAGGATTATGATTAGTATTTGATTTATAATAAAACTTAGCTATACTATGCATACTATGTGCAGGACTGTGATTGAGACAGTTGTCGTGACAGGGCGTCATTTGGTTCAGACTACATATTAAAGACGGGTACCTCTGACTTATCTCCTTGATATGGTCATTTTTGATATGTATAGTAGTTTATAGCTAGTAGTAATGATTGTGTTTACTTCTACCTTGGTATGTCACTTCTTGGTTCTTGTAGTCTGCCTATATTCTTATCTGTTATGCATTCATACTTATATTCTCTTGTTTGTTGACATATTTACTCCTGTTCATAGAAATAGTGACATACATTGTCCTACTGTGTAGTAGTCTAGTTATTTGACATATCTGACTTGTGTACCTAGTTTATTGTTACCTAGATCATTGTATGGATTTATTTCCTTTTTGGTACATATTATATAAAGGTGTATACTGTCAGGATCTACATGCTTAGTGTCATGCACCATCTTGCATGATTGTATGTTGAGCGATTGCCGGCTCAATTATTGTTGAGCACATCGTAGTTACATGATATGCACACAACCACTCATGGATTAGTGGTATATCAGTCAAGGTGTGTATAGTTTGCTCTGTCAAGACTCCACTGATCCGCTCATGGGTAACGATGACTGCAACGTGTAGCGGACAGAAATCCCTCCCCTTGATTATGATACAGGGAGATGAGAGCTTAGGCTCCCCCACTATGTTTGGGGTAGGAGGATACGTGTAATCCGACAGCATCCTGTCCACTCGACCACTCAGGAGCAGTGATGACAGAGTGCATAGTTGTCATAGCCCTACCCACTCGGTCTCACCATCGCGTGTGAGTTGGCTGACTGGCGTCAGTGGTGACCATGTCATTTTTGTATCATATGCATGGAGTGTATTTATTTTTTGTGCTTGCTGCATTATGTGTGTTGCATTTTGGTAGTTACATATGATTGACATACATACAGGTGACATTTTGTATCTGGTCTAATGACCCTTATTTCCATATAGGAGGTTCTGGCGAGTACAGTTCTTCAGCCTTTTCAGTCTGCATTTCCTACTTTTGTTTAGGAAATTATACCGCATGATTATTACTGTTAGTTATATCTTATTATGCATGTCTATCCTGTATCCACTGAGTTGTTGAACTCACACGATTGATTTATTCCTATTTCAGGTTGAAGTTGTCAGGAGGTTCCAGTTAGTAGTCCCCTTGTCACAAGAGTTTACATATTAGTCTTTTGGTATTTTGTTTATTTGCTTAGAGTTGTGTTTCAGACTTGTATTGGTTTTGCACCCTGGATTTTGTATGATTTTTCTTAAGGCATTGTAATGGTTGGTCTTTTGCTTGATTGGTGGGTTTCTATTTGATATGTTTTGCTACTCGCCTGTCGGACGACAGAAGATGTGAGTTTGGATGTTGTTTTCGATTTCTTTTCGTATTGTGATGACAACCAGAGGCTGATATATTATAACTACGTGGATTGTTTCATTTTTGTATGATATATATTCCAGCCGTGTTGGTTGATCATTGTGAGCACTGAGGGCTATGTAGATAAGTTTCATATTATCACTCGTACAAGGTAGATGCTGTCGAAATTTCTTCTGGCAGAGATTTCCCCGGGGCGTGACAACTTCTATAGTATTTTAGGTCAACTGATTTTCCATTTGGATCATTATCTAAGGTTATGTTAGTTGTCATTGGAATTTTTATTTCTTTGGTATTTTTTATTCCAAATTTTTTAAGTAATTTCTTAATATATTTTTGTTGATAGACATAATTTTCTTCATTAGTTTGTTTAATTTGTAGACCTAAAAAGTAAGGCTATTTTCGACGATTTTGGAGGTTATTTTTAAGGTTGTTTTGGATTGTTTCTAAGCAATTTACAGTCCTGATTGTTAGGTTTCTTACTTTATTTTGATTCTCTGTTAATAAATTTTATTGTGTACAAGTAGCTGAATTATTAAAGCTGACATTATGCTTAAAACCATAATGATTCTATTGCTGAATTTCCAGTTTGCTCATCTATACTAAGCTAGCTTATCAATTCGTTAGTATGATAGTTGTAAGGAATTAATTTCAAAATAATTTTTTTAAGCACTGTTTTTATTTTTCCAGTGGCTCGTGTTGGAAATTAGGATATTATTTGTAACCATTATGCATGTCAAGTTTGCCAGACAATGTGTATGCATCGTGTCATAATCCGGATGTAGTTCACTTGCATACACTCTTTAAAACCTTGCAACTAGCATGTTTTGTTTACTTCATGTTGATTATCTTCTTGTAATTTAAGTGAGGCAACTTTCTTTAAAGTTATAACAAGGACATTGGTTTACCTAGAGAAGCTATTTGTCTGTCCTTTCATCCACAAGTATTGGTGAATTTGTTCTCGCTTCCTTGTTTCACCGTGATGGTTTTGCTGAAATAAGAGCTAGAGGTAGAAATCAGAATATGTGATCCTAGATAATGTTCTGTACAAATTTCTATCCAACTTAGTTTGTTGGAAGGTTAGCTTCTCCTGATTATAAATGTATCGTCTGCTAATTGCAAGTCATGCATTTGACCCCTCAGAAGAAATGTGCAAGCACATGAGAGGAGAATAAAAATGTAAGGTGAAAGATAATTTCTTTTTCAAATCCCGGTTTTGCAACTAAACCGCCTATCGTATGAATAAGTATTTGCTATAATAGTCATTTAACTTGCTCCAAGTGAAAGTGAAAGGTTTTTTTTCACAACCCCACAGTAGTAGCTTGATAGACAAAATGATTTCACTCATATCTTCTGGAAGGTTCTTATCAATTGTTTGCTGATTTAATTTTCTTTTTTAAAAAAAGAAAAAAGACAGCCTTGGCTTCTTATTTGCTGCTTGGATGTAACTAATACTTGATTTTTCTTTGCTACATGAATCCAATTGGTAGTATATGCATTAAAGCCTATTTCTACTTGGTGCACTTCCTTGCATTTGAATTTTAATAGATGTGCTTGTTTATTCCTTTTTTTTATACTATTATTGTTGTTGAATTGGATTAAAATCATTTGATTTTTGTTTTTACAGGCAGTAAATGATATCTTATAAGATGCACAAGTAAACAAATTTGATCCAATAATATAAGATATTTTGAAATTCATATGTATAATTCTCTATCTGTTGTGGGTACTATTTAATTTTTTAAACTTGACTCAGAAGTTTGTGAAATGTATCTACATATTTTTTTTTATTTAATTGTTGGTAGATTATGAATCTATTTCCATTGTTACTTATGCATATATCTTCTTAATCAATGATACTTTGATGATGTTCGAATTGATTTTATATAAGATTTTGATTGATATATAGTTCAAAATGTGTTAGTCCAAAATTTTATAATTACTTAAATCATTTAACTTGTAAATGGAAGACAACGATTTTGTAAATGTATTATTTAAATAAAACAACGATTTTAAAATGATACAAAACACCATCAAAGATAACAATTTTAAATTACTATCAAACTATTACTTTTAATTAAAAAATCAACGATTTAAAGTCATTGTTAAATTATTACTGATCGTGCTAAAAGATAATGGTCAAATCGTTGTTGTTGACTAAAAGACAACATAAAACATTTCTTTTAACAATAGTTTTTTTTAACGTATAAAGATAGGAAATTATATATATATATATATATATATATATATATATATATATATATATATATATGTTAATGTTTTTTAAATTAGTTATCAAACAGGCATAAATTAAGAAATATTCGTGTAAAAAGATAATATTATTATTGTATTTCTGTAACTCAACTTTTAAAAATTCATTAAATACTCTTTGCATCTAGATTTTTAAAATACTGAAATTACTCGTTACTTTTTAAATTATTAAATCACGTACGTGCTTATTTTCTAAAATCCTTGTTTTTTCGTTCCCTTGTTACCCTCTATTCAACGAGGCTAATAGGCAATCGATAAGTTCCCACGGCCCATGGTATAAGCGAGTTGGAGCAATCAATTCAGTCACAAAAATATGATTAAACCAATGAAGTGATCACTTGATCATAATTTCATGGGACTAAGTTATGATTATTAATTAGTCTTGATCGTTTGCATTAGCTCGACAGTGAATTTTCACAACCACTTGGCCGTAAAAATCTCAATTGCATGGTCGAGTGATTGCCTTCGTGCCAACTCGGCCGCCTATCTACAAGTTTGAAAGTCACGGAGGAAGATAAATAGCATAGGGTTAAATCATATTATTGAGGGGTATTTTAGAAAATTAATTTATAATTTGATAATTTAAAAAGTCAAATATACAATTTAGACATTTGAAAACACATGGTGGTAAATTGTCAAACTTATTTTCACGACTAATGCTTTATTCGGACATTAAGGCTACGTTTGGTTGGGTGTAATGTAATTTAGTTTGTAATGTAATCAAATTTGTAATGTAATGTAATGTAATCTTGATTACATTACTACGTTTGGAAATGTAATGTATGTAATATTTGATTACAAGGATGATTACATTCTTTTGTTTGGTATCTATTATTTTTTATCAGTAATGTAATTTGTATTATTATAAAATGACAAAAATGTCCTACGACCTCTACTGACGATCGCCGCACTTCTGCCGGAGCTTGCGGCAGCTACCGGCCGCCGACGGTGGACTAAGGGTATATTCGGTATTTAAATTTTGATGGGATGGTGACCTCGTAATATAATCAGATTACATAGCATTTGCTTTGTAATCCAGATTACAAAACTTCACTACATTTTGTAATACAGATTACATTACATTACATTACAAGTTTAAAAGTGAAACAAACAAAATAATCTACCTTGTAATATAATCAGGATTACATTACAAGGCAGATTACGCCCTACCAAACGCAACCTAACTTGGTAATAGGTAGGACGAGAATGAAGTTCGAAATACACGTAAGTACTTTATAATATTTGAATCACTCGTAATTTAAGTCGTGATTTAAGGTATTCCATCATGACACTTATATGAAATTTTTTTATAGAACTGAATTCATGGCTTTAATCAGTCATTGAAAAAGTATTAAAAAAAAATACAACTGCATGTGCATATAAAAATATAAGACATTTTGAATCTATCATCTCTTAGTTTTTTAGTGGGCACAAACTCCAGAATTAGCGGCCAATTTAAATTATTTATTATTAATATTATTATTCTGTAAATGTCCTATTATTTATTCCTTTATACAGAGTTTGAGATTGCGAAACTAAGATAGAGAATTTCACTTCTTACTCCAATTTTATTTATTTATTTATTTATTTATTATTATTATATTATATTTTATTTTTTTTACAAACTGAGTACTCTCGGTGATCTGATTTAAAGATAATATTTTACTTTAGAACAAATCGAAAGGTGCTCATAATAATCTATTAGGATTGTTAATTTGGATGAATCGGGTGAGTTTAGGTTGGATCAAAATAAGGATATTATAAAAAAATCTTAATTCGAACATAACACAATTCAAAAATCTTAAATCTAAATTCGGATAACACAACTAGCTCGACTGACCCGATAATTTTTTTTTACTATTTTTTTATAATTTTTTATTTTTATTTCAATAATTCATCACCATCATACTAACTTTCTACTATTTATTTAAAATATTTTAATTTTCAAAATAAAATTTAATATAACCCTACAAAAATCTTAAATCATAAATTCAAATCAACTACTCAGATGAACCGAATCCAACCCGATACTAACATAGCTCAAAAATTCTCAATCCTAATTCGTTATTTTTCAGATCGGTTCATTTTTTTTATACTCCCATGATTTATCTATATGACCCGCTTTCTCATGTCCCTTAGCCATCAAAAGTGATGGAATTTTATTCGATTGTTAATTTAGCGATCAAAAATTTATTCTGTCATTAATTAATAATCAAAGTTTTTCAATCATTAATTAGTAATCAAAATTTTATTTTGATGCTAATTTATGATCAAAAATTTTATTCGATCGAATAAAATTTTGATCACTAGTGGATAGTTTTATTAGTGAGAATTGAATATAAAACAAATATGATATCTAAACCAGGTCTTTGACTATCCTCTGAATACAATGAGAACTTTAACATTCGCATCAAGCGTAATAATTCATCCACAACGCTTTGAGCTACCCAAAATCGAATCCTAACTAAAGTTTGTAAAAACTTGGTCTATAACCCAGTTATTTTAGGAAAATTTCAGAATGTTAGAAGAAAATAAAAGTGCAAACAAGAGAAAAAGTTAGGGGATTTGAGAACTTTTATTATGTTATCTTAAAATGGATATTCAGATGATACTGATTAATGTCTCATGGTTGTGTAAGAACGTGGAGAATTTGATATGGCTTTTTCTTGGCAGATGTTGGAATATGCAGTGGTGATGTAACACAATCCAACCATTTCCTAACATAATCCAATAGCCAAACCCAATTTCAAGCTGAAAATTTTCAATTCTAACTCAATATTTTTGGAGTACTTAAGTCAGATTGACGACCAAATTTTATTCAGTTATTAAATAACAGTTAAATTTTTAGTTTAATTTGAAATCAAAAATTATATTTGGTCTTTAATTTAGTTATAAAAATTTATTCTGTTGTTAATTAGCTATCAAAATTTTATTTAGTCGTTAATTAATAACTGAATTTTTATTAGATTGCTAATTTACCATCGAAAATTTTATTTGATCATTAAATAGTCAACCAATAAAATTTCAATTACTAATTTAAATGACATATAAACTAGATCTGTGATGATTCTCCTAATACAATAATAATTTTAACATTTTCATTAAAGCATGTCGAGTTCGAACAAAGATTCAACTATTATGGAAAAAAATTAGAATGTTATATAAATATATATTAAAATGGATATTTGGTCCATAAAATTTTAGAATGTATAAATGACAGCTATTTACATGGAAATAATAATATCATGGAAAAAATGGATATTGTAATTAAATAAAACTAAGTAAAAATATAATTCAAATTTTAACATGATTTATTTATTTATTTATTTTTTGCTAACCGATTAATCTTAGAGTTGAACAGTTCAATTCTATAGAAGTTTCTCATCGGCACGATGATCTACTAGAAATGTCAATTTAGATAGGTTGGATGACTTCTAGTTGGAGCAAAGCAAGGATATTACAAACAAATTTTAATCAGAATTCGACCCGAATTCAAACATAAACATAATAAAAAATCTTAAATCTAAACTCCAACCTAGATAACCTGAATAATCGATCTGACTAATTTTTTTATTATTTTCTCTATAAATTTTTAATTTTATCTCAACATTTAAACATTATTATACTAATATTTTACTATTATGTATATAAAATATTTTTTTTTAAAAAAAAATTGATTTAACTCCTAAAAATCTTAAATTCACATCAATTTCAATCCAATCTAATCTTAAAAATCTAATACAAGTACAAAAATTTCCAATCCTAATCCGAAATTTTTTGGGTCAACTCAGGACGTATTAATTTTTAAACCCTATGGTCTATCTAGACAGTTCACTTTCGTAAACTTGCTACCTACAAGAAGAGACAGAATTTTATTCGGTCGTTAAATAACGATCAAAATTTTATTCAGTCGGTAATTTACAATCGGAGATTTTATTTAGCTGCTAATTTAATGACCAAAAGATTATTATAATTAATAATAGAAATTTTATTTAGTCGTTAATTAACAACTCAATTTTTATTAGATTGCTAAATTGTGATCAAAAAATTAATTCGGTTGTTAAATAGTTACCAAATAAAATTTTAATCGTTAATTTGATAGTTTTCTTAGAATAAGAATTGAATATATAAAAATCATAGATGACATATCTATGAAGAATACAATGAGAATTTTGACATTTGCATGCTTCATCCACATTGCGCCTCTAACTATACAGCATCTGAAAACCGAAGCATACCTAAAGCCCGCGGAGCTCGAACAAGGACTCAGCTATTATAAAAAAAAATCCCAAAATGTTAGGTAGAAGAAAACATAATAGGTGTTAAAAACAGAAAAAAATTAGGGGTTGTAAGATTGTGGAGCATTTGATCTGGTTTTCTTTTTTGATAGATGCTGCAATATGTAATGGTGATGTAATATATATAAATGAGAGACACTTATATGAAAATAATAATATTATGGAAAGAAAATTGATTGAAATTAAATGAAAATAGAATTCAAATTTTCACATGATTTTTTTTTTAAAAAATACAAATACCAATCACTTACATTGAAATGATAATATTTTGTCGCTATATTTACTAAAAAATTAAGTATGTTTGTTTTTTGAAATTTTATTCTCAGAAGTTGAAATATAACTTTATTTAAATATGAATATTTGGACTATTTTTAAAAATAAAATGTACAGTAGATAAATGGTTGGTGTAAAATGATTTCCTTAAATTTATTATGCCAAAATATCCCCTACACCACGATGAAAAATATAGAAAAACATTGATAGCATATACAAATATAATCTCGTATGGAGATTTATGCTGGGTCTCTAATTTTATAGGGGCCCCTAATTTATAATTTTTTAATATTAATTATATTATTTTTTAAAAGTTTATTTTTTATTTTTAATTATCTTTAACTATGTTCATTTTTAATTATTTTAATTTTATTCATTATTTTTTAAATTGTATATTTTTTAAACTTAATTGACTTTTACTTTTCTGTATTGATTTATCAAAAATGTGTACACTCATAACCACGGGTAATCTCATTCCCTCTCTTATCATTGTTCCGGGCTCTTTTCCTCCTCGCATAGTAATTTTATTTCTTTCTCCTCCCTGCCGATGGTGCTCTCAAATGGCATCTTTTGTTCTCTCTTTTCCTCAGTTTTTTTCTTAATAAGAAGGAAAGGTAGAATTCCTAATTCATTCAACTCAAAACAAATTTTTATAATATAAATATATAAAAATTGTTATTGCACTGGATCAGTTTTAATTCACATTTGTTGTGATTTCTGTTCAAAAATAATTACAAATGAAAGTAATATAAAATAAAAATTTTAGAAAAAAAATATAATTAAAAGAAACAAACAATTCCATGAGAATAAACTAATGAGATAAAATTTTCATTTAAGAATCCTTTAAAATTAATTATTTCAATTATATGATTATTATTTCTTCACTTCGTTTAAATAATTTAAAATATAGAAGATAATTTTGTTTTTTTTCATGACATATAAAAAGTTAAAATTATTTTCTGTTTTTTCAAAAAGAAAAATCTTTGAATTTTATTTTATTTTATTTTTTAAATATGAAATGTTATATGTTATTGATGATTTAGATTTATTTTTATAATTAAAAGTTTTAAAATAAATTATAAACTCAAATTACAAAATATCTAAATTTTATTAAAAAAAATCCCAATACATATATAACTTATAAAGATTTTTATTTTAAAATAAAGTAAGATTAAATAATTTAAAATTTTTATCAATTAAAAAAGATTTATTATGTGAATTCAAATATAAAATTTTAATTAGTAATTTTGCATGTTAAAAAAAGTAAATATTGTATAAAAACTTATTTTATAAAATTATTTTGTTTTTTCATAAAAAAAATATTATTAATTTTAGCTAAGGCATGGTCTCCGTAATAATTGAGACGTCCTTGAATATAACTCCCATATCTCTATAAAATTATGTTGACTTTAGGACAGATTGACGGGGGCACTGGGACGAGTGTATTTATCTTTTGCCATCATGTCTCCATAAAATTAGGAGATCTTGAAGTTGAGATGTCCCTTGGACGATTTAATGGTTAGATCTGGGGTTCGAATTTCAGTATAGCCAATATAAATAACTCTCTCATGTGTCAGTCACTATTTTAAAGATTAGTAGTCACCCGTGATTTACTTACTCCGTGTTAACCCTGAAATAGATTAGCGGGGCCTCTGAGGGTGAGTATAATTACCTTTTGCCACTATGTCTCTATAAAATTATAATGTCTTGAGATTGAAATTTGTCATGTCTGAGCATGTATTCTCTTATCTCTTAGCCACCTATACTAATGATTATGTATAATTTATTTCCTCCGTGTTACATAGATAAATTGACGAGTACTAACTTATACTAAGGATTGGCACTGTCCTAAAGACGACATATTCCTTATGTTTCATACAATATTAAATCATGAAGTGTGTCAACCATTTTTGGAGTTCTGTAATTTGGACCATTCAGATAACCATAATTTCATCTATGGTGAACCTGAAGTTTGCCTACCTCATCAAAGGTGTGAAACACCATCCTCTTTGTTAGCAATAATTTCATCCATTTGTGCTCCATCAATTCGTGGTTGGCTTAGTTGGAGGAGAATGCACATATATGCTTTGTTGGTGGCACTAAAATTGAAGCCTCTATTGATGTCATCCCCTTCCCTTGTTTCATAAACCTACAATTGAAGGAATTATCATTGTGCAAAGTTTGTAAATACAATGTGCAAACGCACACGAGTGAAACTGAAATAGAATCAGATGGGTCACCTTCATGTGTACTTCCACATTCTCAGTGAATCAAGTTTAGTTTCTTGTATAGTTCTATATTTTCTTGACAAATCAGCTGTCAAGAAAAATTTATCTTGCCAAAAGAATTATTTTGTAAACAATGAAATGAAGGTGATTTCAAGTAAAATGCTTCATGAGATATAATTTTAGTTATTGATAAATGGAAAAATAAACCTTCTTGATCCTCTATGGGCTGATTAGTTCAATTCAATCAGTCTTTTTTTTTTATAATATTTTTTCTAAGAGTCTAGTGCAGGTACTAAAATTACCACCGCTTCTAACTTTTTCAAAGATCATACTTTAATACTTAAAATGATACATTGTGATGTTACATTATTGCCACGTGAGAATACTATTTTATGTCTATTTGATTTAGTATGTTTTTGTAGCTATATGGTTATATGCAGAGCTTCACTTTATTTGACATTCCCAGCAATGGAAGAAAATGATAGTGAGACTTAGATATATATTCTTCAAGGTATAGATGATCGAAAGTAAAAAATTAGAATGAAATTCTCATCACTAAAGGAGACATTTTCATTTTATAATCAATATACACGAGAAGCCAGATTTAGTGCTAGGTTAAACAATAACAAAAAAAATAAGATGACAAATGAAATTGCCTGGAAACAATTTATATGTTTTAAAGAAGGGCATACAAATCAAATGTGGTGGAATAATCTTACAAAATGTGATCAACAGACAAGGAAAGGAGCACGTGGTGAAGTTAGAACTAGTTGTCAGTCAAAGATTTCACTTGTCAAGGAACAAACTGGACCTAATTGGGTTGTCAAAAACATCATGGAAAGTCATAATCATTCATTCTCGTCTCTTTCAAAGGTACATTTGCTATGTTCACATCGTAATATTTCGGTAGCAAATAAAGCATTGACTCAATAATTTTCAGAGGTCAATGTGTCAACTTGTCAACAAATGCGATTATTAGAGATAAAGTATGGAAGTCTTAAGGGGGTGGGTTGCACAGAAAGAGATATTATAAACTTTGAGAAAAAAAACTAAGGGATGAATAAAACAATATCGATGTTGAAACACTAATCAAATTATTTGCATCTGAGAAAGAGAAGAATCCAATTTTTTTCTTTGAACATGAGATTGATTCAGATAATAGATTTAGTAGGTATTTTTGAATGGATCATGTATTAAGGACGACATCAATGTATTTGGTGATGTAGTTGTATTTGATATGACATATAATACCAATAAATATGGGTTGATTTTTGCACCATTGGTAGGAATTAACTATCATCATTAAACAATTATTTTTTGTTACGACTTTATAAGTGATGAGAAAACTGAATCTTTTGTTTGACTACTTAACAAGTTCATAGAAGCAATGTCTAAAAGTGCACTAAACATGATCATCACTAATCATGATGGCAAAAGACGAATAAGCTAGCTTTCAGCGTCCCCGCCAACCCGTCCCAGGGCCAACACGGAGGAGGTAAATCACGGGCGGCTACTAGCCTTTGGAATAGTGACTAGCACATAAAGGAGGATGATCATCACTAATCATGATCCTACTATGATGAAAGTCATTGCCCAAGTTTTTCCTCAAACAATACATCAATATTGTTTATGGCACATACTAAACAAATTTCTAGATAAATTATATCCTTTGACTTTTCGTGACTACTATCAAAGTATCAAGAATATCATTGGAAACTCTACAACACCTAATGAATTAATTTGAGAATTTATGGAAAGAGATTATCAAATGTGCTAACTTAGAAAAAAATAATTGATTGTCATTTATGTACGAATAACGCCACAAGTGGGTGCCAACATATTTTAGCCATGTATTTTATGCTGGAATGTCAAGTAGTCAGAGATCTGAAGGCTCACATGTATTTTTCAAAAGATATATCTCAAATAAGAATTTATTTATGGATTTTAACACTCGTTTAAATAGGGCATTGAAACACCAAAGACACAATGAGTTAGTTGCTGACCGTATTGATATGAATGAGTATTTTAGAATTAAGACAAAATGATCAATAGAAATTTAAATGATTAAGCAGTACAAAAAAGAAATGGATAGAATTTCAAAATGAAATAACTGAGAGCCATGATTATTATGTACAATAAAAATATATAGAAATTGAGTTAGTGGTTTACCATGTACACATAACACACATTGTGGACATAAAAAAGCAGCATTCATAACATCCAAGTGAACCACCACATAATAAAGCTTGTACCCCAAAGATTTCTCTGTTGTTCGGCGCATATAAGGAGCTAAATCCAGGTATTCAGGAAAACGAACAGCTTTATTGAGCTTACCAAATTTATCAGACTGTAACAGGATAGATAGATACATGTAGACAAACCAATTGCATTACTATATTCAAGAAAAAACAAATTATACACCATCATTGTTTCTCGCAAGAATTACCTGAAACCGTTTCAAGACAACCCTAAAGATATCAGGGGCATCAATTATTCCCAATTTCTTTTTTGCTTGCTCATACGATTTGCAACTGAGGGGGTAAACAAGTTTACAATCACAAGATAACTCATGACTATCAATAATCAGTAAAATGCTCATTCTTAGGATGGTAAAAACCACGTACCTCAGATGAATACAACACTACTGTTTTACTGGAAGACGTGTCGATAACGGTAATATATTATTAGTATTTCCATTTTCCTGAACTCAACATTTTAAAATCCATTAAATGACTATATAATTTTTACAATTTACTAAATCCTAAACTTTTTTTTTAATTACTCAGATTGCTCACTTTAATTTTTAAAGTATTTTGTTGGTCTTCGTTCACCCTCTATATAATCCTAGTAGGAATCTTTTAGTCCGTAAATTATGGATCAAGAGATGATCTACTGTATGAGGACCTTTGATTTAGATGAACTCCATCTTTAAATAGGTGGGATCCATTCAAATCAAGGTCTAAAAAAATGGACCATCTTCTGATCCATAAATTATAAACCAGAGGATCCGTGCTCATATAATCTAATCATGTTCTCCCATCACACTGGAACATGAGACTAGATCCTCTTGTCATAATCTCTGATTATTTCTAAATCCCTTTTACAATTTATACATCGATCACAATTAAAAGTTGGTTAAAATTTAGTTGTAATTTTTTTTCTGAATTCATCTATCCATTTAGATTATAATTTTGGGTTAAGTCAAGTGACCGCCGATGATAGATGGACTGTATGATACCGAGTAGGTGGCAACCCTCTCACTGTTGGTAATCTTCGACCGCTTGACTCAATCCAAAACTTTAACCTATATGGGAAGATGAACTTAGGAAAAATCACAATTAATTTTGGTCAGATTTCGACTGCGATCCAACATGCAAATTATAGAAGGAATCAGGGTTTACGGACCAGAGAATTTGATCTCATTCTCGGTCTCTTCTCAGTTCCTTCCTTAATTTATATGTAGAATTGTAGTCAGAATCGGATCAAAATTGATTATGATCTCTTCCAAATTTATTTTTTCATTTAAATTATAATTTTAAATTCAACCAGACTATCGACGTGAATTTTATAAGAAAAATATATAATTTAGATATTTGAAAAAAATAAATTAAAAATACAATTTATGTATATTTAAAAGTGGACGTGCAGAATATTTACGAGGATTCGAACTTAGTCTTTTTTATTTGATAGTCTTTTATCATTGTATCGCAGCATATATATATATATATATATATATCTTATTTTTTAAATTTATTTAAAGAATATTTTATCCAATTATTTATTCTAAAAATACTATTATTTTAGAACTATTTTAGTATCTTTATTTTTAAATATTTATAGTAATATTGGTCAAAATTATTATAAATGTAGCATAGCGTGTCGATTAAAATTATTCTAATAATATTAAAATTGATTTTGAATAAATTGAAATTATATATATATATATATATCTTATTTTTTAAATTTATTTAAAGAATATTTTATCCAATTATTTATTCTAAAAATACTATTATTTTAGAACTATTTTAGTATCTTTATTTTTAAATATTTATAGTAATATTGGTCAAAATTATTATAAATGTAGCATAGCGTGTCGATTAAAATTATTCTAATAATATTAAAATTGATTTTGAATAAATTGAAATAATTTTGACTATTTATAAAATATTTTGATATAGCAAATGATAATTTTAATTAAACTAAAGTATTTTTATTTTAGTTATAATAATTTTCATTATTAGAATAAAAGTATTTTTTAATTTAAAATACTATTTTAATATTTTTTTAAACATAAAACACACCCGTATCCGAATGTTATTGTTTTTTTTTTTTGGGGGGGGGGATAATTAAGGTATATAAACTTTTACAAACTCAATTAATCACGGAGGATGACGTATTATTTTATGTTTTGTCAATCAGGTAAATTCGAAAATACTTACAGTAATTTATCCAACAGCCTAACCTTGCCCTAATTGGGTTTTGAACTATAATACTTTATGAATTCATCAAAGTTTTATCGTTCACCGTGCTTAAGGACATATTGTTCTAGTTCCATGGAATAAGTGCTACATTATTTTTATACCCTGCTCAATCTTATGTGAGTGACCATGGACGGCATCTGACATTGCTAAAATTTATTTTCTGTAATATCTCTTTTATCAATATACAATAATTTTTCTCTCTTATCTACATATAATTTTTCTCTCATTGCTCTAAAATTCTCACTTCTCTCTCTTGTGATGACATACAATAATAGTTGTGGTGCTAATTTTTAAAAACTAACATTAAGATAATAACTACTATGTAGTAACTATTGCACATTGTAACATCTACTATACAGTAATTACTACACGTTGTAACAACTATTACATTACTATATAATAACTGCTACACGTTGTAGCAACTATTACACAATAACTATTACACGTAATAGTTGTTACTATATAGTAACTTTTACACATTATAGTAGCTATTGTGTAGTAGTTGCTACAATATAATAGTTAATAATTGCTATATGTTTGTAGCAACTATACCATCTTAATATTGATTTTTAAAAAATAATACAAAAATAATTATTATATGTAATAAAGAAAGAGAGAGAAAATTTTAAAGAAAAAGAGAAAAGTTGTTAGAGAAAATAAGAAAAATTTTTTTGGCCATATTAAATCTCCCAGGTTCAGGTAGTGGGGCGGCATCGACGGTCGCCTCCCTTTGTCGGCGATGAAACTCTTAATATTATGGGATTCTATCAATGGAGATGGAGGATACTGTCCCTTTTTTATCATGATCATCTCTCCATACTTGAAATTTTAGATCCGTCACTAATTAATTCAAGTTAAATGTTACCCACAATTACTCGTATAAGATGGCACAGGCTGTCATTCTTATTTAAGATGAGAGCATAATTGTGATACTAAATTATGGAAGCCTTTGGGAGATTGTTTATTATGGTCTCATAGATAAACAATTGCTATATCATTTATCTATTTCAGTTGCTTTTATTGTTTTTCTTTGGCGTGAAAAAAACACACTCTCATAATTTGAGACGAGACGTTCTTTAGATCTTCGAATTGATTTATTTTTAAACTTCCAGAAGTATTTTGAAAAATGGAATTCAGCTTAGAGGGGTAAAATGAAAAAAAAAATCATTTTTTTTTTCTTTTCTAACTTCTTTCCAAGTAAACGCAGCACGAGTCATTTCTTCTGTCCTTCGAAACCAACCACCAATAGCGTAGCTATGGAGTCCATCGTCGTCGCGGTCGAGCAAACCGACCGAACTCCTCTCCTCCAATGTCCCGCCACCACCAACTCCTCCTCCGCTCCCCTCGCTGACGGTGGCGATGAGATCAGCCCATCGCCTTCGCCTTCCCCCAACTGCGCCGCCGACCTTTCCGCCAATTCCAGTCAGCGGAGGCTCGCCTCTCTGGACGTATTCCGCGGATTCACCGTCGCGGTGTGATAAACTTACACTATCTTGGGTTTTCATCATCTTCCCGAAGTCCAATTTTTTTTGGGTTCGTCTCTGTCGTTGTTTGACGACGATGATGTGCGGTGTCTGTGGTTCTGTTCCCCAGCTGATGATTCTCGTGGACGATGCCGGCGGGGCGTTTCCTTCGATCAATCATGCGCCATGGTTCGGAGTCACTCTGGCAGATTTTGTCATGCCCTTCTTTCTCTTCGGCGTTGGCATTTCGGTCGCTTTGGTCTTTAAGGCGCGCAAGGGGGAATTTCCATTTTTTTTTCTGCCCTAAATCATCCTAAATTTTACTTCTTTAGAAGTCCTTGCGGTTCCTACCTACACAGTCGGGTGTTTAACCCTCGATTGCATTTGTTGGACTATTATAATTGTTTTGGTTCTCTCCAAAGAGTTATTTTTGCTGCAACGTCTAACCAGTTATAAGGATTTATGCAGAGAACTCCAAGCAAGGTGGTTGCCACGAAGAAGGTTCTGTTGAGGACGACTAATCTATTCCTCTTGGGTTTACTGCTGCAGGGTGCATCTAACTTCCTAATCTGACTATCAGTTTTCCATGCACATTCTTCATCCTATATTGCATCTGAACGTTACTGCACACGTAGTTACATTTCTGTAGCAGTCCTTTTAGTTTTGCCCAAGTTGTAGCATCTCTGTTTCCTCCTTCCTATTGATGTAGCTGTTGGACAATCTAGCCAGAGATAGAGGAGTAGTAGTCCAAACTGAAATTACAAATCAAATCACACTTATCTGTTGAGTTAACCTGAGCAGAGACGAAGAGCTGCTCGGGATGACTGAGTTTGCTGAAAGACTGGGCTGTCTTGTATGCTAGAGTGCAAACTCCCGAGTGCATAGTCCAAGTGTAGACTCCCGAGTACAAAGTCCAAGTGTAGACTCCCGACCTGAGACTCCCAAGTACAAAGTCCCGACTGGAGGCTCCTGACTGAAGGATCCCGACTGGAGGATCCCGACTTGAGAATTCGAGAATCCCGATTGGAGAGTCCCGACTGGTGGGATGGTTGAGTTTGCTGAAAAACTGGGCTATCTTGTATGCTAGAGTGCAAACTTCTGAGTACATAGTCCAAGTGTAGACTCCCGAGTACAAAGTCCAAGTGCAGACTCCCGACTTGAGACTCCCAAGTACTTAGCCCCGACTGGAGGCTCCTGATTTGAGAGTCCCTACTGGAGAAAAGAAGATTTGGGGGCACCGGTTGTTCGTGGCGAATTGAGAAAGTACCCGATTGTTATCATGGGCAAATCACTGAGCGGAAATGCTCGGCGAAGAGAGGATTTGGGGGAACGAAGGTGGAGAAAAATCTTTGCTATTAGCTCTGTCTCTCTTGCTCTTGGTCACAACCTCCTTATATATGAGCTTAGACCCTTGCAATATTCAATGGCCGAATTAAATATTTGCACCCCGTGCGCATCCACGCGTGAGAGAGATCTTCTCCCCATGCTTTTACTCACATTATCAATGCATATGCAACAATATAAACCAACCATAATGCCTTGAAACTTCCAATGTGAGACTAAACCCATATACAAAGAGGCTCCTTTCTCCTTTTCCATTCACATATATCCAACAGTAGCAACTAGTCATATATGCTTCTTTGTAATTTTTTGTTCTTATTCATATGCTTTTGATTTAAGGTGGATACTTCCATGGCCGTAATAATTTGACATATGGAGTCGATTTAGATCGAATACGCTGGTTTGGCATATTGCAGGTAAATACAGAGAAAGGCATTGTGGTTACCTTAAGTTTCAATTGTTTATGCTTGTGTCTAATAGTTTTTTTTTTTCAAACTTTTTTTTGTTATTTGAGTTACATAAGTTGTATGATTTAGTTAGATATTATTGGAATACTATAAATGTTTAAGATATTTTGTTTTATCTAGTTTTTTAACCTTTCTTTTTCAAACATATGTATATGTTGCTAACATGTGAAATTTTCTATCAAAAGTGATTATGCTAGTTTTTCCAATACAGTTACTCCCTTAAAAATTCAATTACCACAATTAAAAAATATCCACAAAGGTATTGTTCATTGCAGTTTTTTTTCCTGGAAATAATACAGTTCCCACCTTCATCCTGTAATCATTCTAGATCTAGAGGTTAAAATTGGTTAAGTTGAATTGTTAAGTTTGTTAGCATTTTTTTCTTAAGTTTATTGTTATATTTATCTGTGTGCTTTAACCTTGTTGAGAATATGCTGCGCCAATGTATTTGATTAAAGAAAATTGTTCCAAATGCTTTCCTTTGCACAAACTGGAAGTGAAATTTACATTTGTGAACACCCTTTTATGTTCTTATAGTAGGCATTTGAGATGATATGTTACTTCCTAAATTAGTTGTTAATTATTAGCATTTCGTGTCAAATTTTACATTTTTGCTGCAAGCAAACTTTCTGATTATGATTTTTTTTTTATTTCCTAGAGGATATCTATTGCATATCTCTTGGCAGCATTATGTGAGGTCTGGCTTGTTAACAACGTTTGTGTGGATTCCACAGTGTCATATGTGAAGAAATATTACATAGAATGGTCAGTTATTTGTAGTCCTTTTATAGTACTTAACATTTGTATTGCGAGACATTTTGGATGCTTAGTAACATAGTTGATGGCATCTGCTTCCTTTTCTTCAAACACTTACCTATGCATTCTTAAGCTTCATCAACTAATCTAATTAAACCAGAAATATCTATAATATGAAACTCCTGGCTTGGCATGACAGACAAAGGCCTTTCTTCCCTTTGTCCTGAAGTATTGAGAGCCTAACAAGGTTACAGGGGCAATGAGTTTATTGAAAACACTAGTTGTGCTTACTAGATTCTCCAGCTAACTTCAGGTTAAAGCAGATACCTAAAGGTGTGGCAGCTGTCCTAATTCCTACTGGTGTTCATCAATCACAATCAACTATAATACTATTTGTTAGCTGACTTTCATAAACTGCAGCATAACATTAATATGTGCTTTTGTGAATGGCACTTGAAACATCAACAATTGCAGATTCCAACTTTTAGGGGTAAACTACATGTATCGTATGGTACCATTTAGTTTCCCTGAATTCAGCTTAGATTTGGGAAAAAATTTAATTGTGTAAATATCAAAATTTAAATTCATGCTCAACTTTTCTCTTTTATGAAGCATGCCTACAGGAATATGGGTTCATTATGATGAATAATGTCGTGTCGAAGAGCCTCTTAATTTAAGCCTGTTCTCCTAGTATTCTAAAAGTGGAAACTATTCATTTGTTAAAAAAAACAAAAACAAATTGTGATATCTTTACTATATTTTCGTTCATAGCTACTTGTTGCTAACTATGAGTTATAATTTAGAGGAAATTATTCTACCAATTATTTTAAGGGTGCACTATACAGATGCTGATGTATTCATTTCTTTCTTTGTTTACAGGATCGTTGCGATACTACTGTCTGCCACTTATGTTAGTTTGCTTTTGGGTCTTTATGTCCCAAGCTGGGAGTTTGAAGCTCCAGGAAACAATTCCACTCTACCAATTCCCTTTTATGTAACCACAACAAAAACTGTTAATTTAGAATTTGCAGTTTGACTTCCTGATTACTAGAAAGTTTAAGCATCTATCATCTTGATATAAATTATATGATTAATATAGCGGTTTTCTTGGAATCGCCTATTCTTGTTGTCTGGTAGTCACATGTAGTGGCATGTGTTTCCATACTCTCTGATCAAGACTATTGAATAGATAATCTAATAACAGATGAAACCTACATTGTGTTGCTATAGGTTCAATGTGGAGTGAGGGGTAGTTTTGACCCTCCTTGCAATGTTGTTGGTTTGATTGATCGACAATTTCTTGGACAAAGTCACCTTTATCATAATCCAGTATATAAAAGGACAAAGGTAGTTCCCTGATGGTGACTTTAAATAGTAATCAGCATTTTCTCACCTCATTTTTTGTAGTTGACATTTGTCAAATGCAAATAATCATATTTTGCTTACCCAAAAACTTGTACCCCCTTGTTCTGCAGGAGTGCAGTGTTAATTCTCCTGATTACGGACCACTCCCAGAAAACTCACCCAATTGGTGCCTTGCTCCATTTGATCCTGAGGGTCTGTTAAGGTTTGTTAAGTTGTATACAGACTGAGAAACTAGAAACTAAATCCTTGACAAATCAAGAAACTGGCTTCTTCCATAGAGTATCTGTCATATTAATATAGCAGCAAGAACAAATTTATTCACTATACATCTTCCACGACACATCTTATGTACAAGCGAGTGACTTGATATCAATACTGAATGCTATTCTCTTTCCTTGGACATTCTCAGTTCACTGATGGCTGCTGTAACATGTTTTGCTGGATTGCATTTTGGTCATCTCATAGTTCATCTTAAGGTATGATCTAATTGCTTGTCTTAATGGAGATCTTTCTTTGGAATGATTACAGTGTGAGACACATATAAACTCTTTCTTTATATAATTACGTGGCTGAACATTTTTCAGAGCCATGCTCAAAGAATGCTGCTGTGGACCAGCACATCAATTTTACTAGTGATCTGTGGTTTTTTGGTGCAGTTAATAGGTAGTACGTCCTATTGTTGGGATAGATTCATAGATCATCTCATTGGCTCTATTTTGATATTTTTTTTTTTGTAGGCATGCCTTTTAGCAAGCCATTATACACATTGAGCTACATGTTCTTGACCACAGGAGTTTCGGGCTTCCTTTTTATTCTGATGTACTTCATTGTGAGTTCCTTTTGTATCTTGCTCTATTTATATATTATCTGCAAGACTATGTACTTGTTCCATGTATATATTATCTGCTATCTTCGTCAATGCAACTAGTACTCTTTTGAGTATAAAATATGCTATGTAACTAGGAGAGGATGTGGGTCTGATTGGGTTGGTACTCAACCAAAATTTGGCCTGACTTGCGTTTTTTGGATCAAAGAAACTTGATGTGAAACTGTATCCGGAAACAAATACAGTAGTTTTGACCGAACCCAGGATAGCTCAGTTGGGTCGGGTCTATAAATGGTTTTTAGGTTACATCAAAAGAACTTATTTCATGTAATAGGTTTTATTTTCATATTAAAAGCCAAAAACCCATAGGATTTTGAATTAATGACATACATATAGTTATATGGCATTAATTCAGGTTGAATTGATTGCATTTTCAATTAAATATTCGTATCCAATCTAAGATACAAATATATAAATATTCTTGGATTTGTTAACCAACCTGAAACCAACATAATCCAAATTTTGGGTTGAGACATGCATTGAATAGGTTTTTTCCACCCCCTATGTTTGTGGTTTATTGTTGGATGCTTCAATTTTATTTGAATTAGTTGATCTGTCAACTCATCTGGAATAACCAAATGTTGATGGCTCTATGATATATGTCAATTTGCTTCTTTATAATTTTTTTCATTGTTTACATTTTAGAGACATCCATCCGAACACATATGTTGACATTTCAGTTTGTATATGACAGGTTGATGTTCAGAAGTTCAAAAGACCTTTTATTTTGTTTCAGTGGATGGGAATGAATGCACTTATAGTTTATATTTTAGCCGCCTCTGAACTGTTTCCAGCGTTCGTTCAAGGGTTCTATTGGCATTCACCTGAAAACAACCTGGTATTTTTTTTCTGTTTCTTTTAACTATTTTAGCTAATGTTGTATATCATAAAATGCTTTGCAAGAACTTTCTTTGTTCATCTCTGCTTCTATTATTTCTCCTGGGAAAAATCTGTTCATTTACTCGTATCCAAGATTCTAGTTTTGATTATTCTTTTGGAAAATTCTGACTTCTATTGATGCAAACTCCTTTTTGCTTCGAAGAGTACTGTGTGAATGTTCATCTTTCCAAGACCCAACTTTGATTATCCAAAATAGTAGATAGGAAGGAAGGAAACTCTTTCTTTGTGAGAAATTTGCTACTATCCTTTGTGTTTGATATCTTATGGCAAATGACATCCTTCACAGGTAAATCTGACAGAGTCGATGTTCCAAACCATCTTCCAGTCCAAGAGATGGGGGACTTTGGCGTTTGTTTTACTGGAGATTTTATTTTGGTGTCTTGCTGCTGGCTTTCTCCATATGAGAGGCATTTACATCAAATTGTAGTCCTAAACTTAAGCCTTCTTTTCTAAGTTCCAGACCATCTGTAAACACGTACCAAAGGTCGAATCTATTGTATCCATAAAGAAATACATTTGTTATTGATTCAATAGCTTTGTCCTCACATGGATCACAAGCTTTTGTGACGTGAGTAGAATATAGATTATTCTGGGACGTGATGTTTCAGAGAAATTAACGAGAAAACAAGAGAGAAATAACGAAATAAGAAGTAGCTCAAGTTAGATTTTATAAAAAAAAATTTGAAAAAATAAGAGCGGGAATAGAAAGCTAAAAGAGATGTAGTCGAAATGTTACTTTTAACAAACAAAATTTGATTGTTAAGATTTATGATAAAATTAAATATAATTAATAAAAATAAAAATTAACAAATAACTATTTAAAAAATCTAATTTGAATCTCCTTCTCCTATATCATTTTGTTTGCTAACCTAACCTCAATTAGTATGGTATCATCTGCAGTATTATTTCAGCGGTTTTAGGGTTTTCGTCGTACTTAAGTTTTGGAGTTACCAACAAGAAAGGTGTGAATAATTTGGAGGCTATTTGTTTTTTTTTATAATGCAAGTGTTGGGCTTTTCTAGGTTTTGCCCGATTAATGTTGGAGGTAAACTTCTTTTAGTCCTCCTATCGAATTAAATTGAAAGCATAATTTATGTATACTTAGCGGTTGACCTTCAGAATAGTTTTCATTGGGATTTTGAATTTTGATCATCTTATTTGTCCTTCATTGCCTTTCAAGCCAATGCTGAAGCACACCCAATTTCTATATGCTCGCAGGAGCAAGATTCTGGCAGTGGCCTAAACCATCTCGTAGAGTCGTATTATTTACCAGAAAAGGGAAAAAAACATCAGCACCAAAGACTAACCATGGTGTATAGAATTGCACCGGCCTGGCCTAACACCATCTATCCTTCATAAGAAGCTTTTAGAAAATTGAAAATCTTAATAAATTAATTATTTTAATAATTTTTAAATTTTATGATTATTTTTTTACTAGACCCTAAAATGTGCACATTTTAACAAATGAATTTGACTAGTGAATTTCAATTTCAACCTAGTTAGCGTACTACACCATTCACAGACAGGTTAAACATTCTACCTCAACTAGTCTTACAGACCCTATCCAAATACATTCTACCTTGAGTAGCTGATCAGAACAATTTTTTCAGAAACACAACGAAGAATCAAGTACACTTTAAAGGCTTCAAAGTCACCCAAACTTGGATTGCTCATCTCTGCGTGTAGCCATTGGTTAGGCATCGATGAAGTGGATGTCGAAGGTATTAGGATGGATCTGCCACACATTGAGCGCCGCATATTCCTCCAGGCATTGCTTCAGCTGAACTTCACTATATCCCTGGTTGTATAATTGTCACAAGAGCAAAGAGCTTAAACTCATGATCACTGTGCTTGTGTTTTAGGAAAGAAAACAATTTCATTAGACTATTACTGGAATATACCTATGCATTTTTAATGGAATAATTATTCATATCAAAACACTAATTATCATTTTCCATAACAAATCCATTCCATAAACAATTGGAGGATTTATCATTGTGGAGATTTCTCGTCTATTTTAGCTATATGACATTCTTGCAAACTGAAGCTATGAATGAAAACATGATCTACTTAATATATTCCAAGAACTAAACTAACATATTCCCTTTTCAAATCTAGCCCATGAACTGATATAAAACGTAGATATTACTACACGTATTTGAAGAATATCATAACTAACCTTTCTGGAAATCCAGTTTAGAGCTCGGGTATAGCTGACGTCCATGGTGCTGGTCCTTGAAGCTTCATCTCGCAGAATTGAATAAATATCAGAGATGGCATCTAAACCAGATTTCTGACGATCCTCCGAATACAATGAGAACTTTGACATTTGCATCAAACGTAGTGCTTCGTCGACATCACTTTGAGCCACTGTGTTGGAAAACCGAAGCCTAGCTAAAGCCTGCAAAACTCGAACACGGACTCAACTATTATCGAAAATTTTCAAAATGTTAAAAGAAAATGGAAGTGTAAAAAAAAAAAAGTTGGGGACATTTGAGATCTTTTTATTAGGTTATCTTACAATGGATATTCGGATGATGCTAAGCAGTGTCCTGATGGTTGTGTAAGAATGTGGAGCATTTGATCTGGCTTCTTCTTGACGGATGCTGGAATATGCAGTGGCGATGTAATCCTCCAGTTCCTTTGGCACGGAAGGAATGATTTTCCTTGCAGCAGAGATGTATGATCTGCAAACAAAGAAAGAAACGATTTATGATCTAGTTTAGGAACTTTTTAGAAGTGTGATTAAGAATTTGATGTTCCATTGCTGAGCATGAATATATTGATGGTGCACTTGCTATTCTTTATGAATTCCCATGAAATACTTTTATATTTGGTCATAAAAAATATTTGTTTTTGTGAATTATGATGCCTTATTCCCAAAGAATAACTGTTTTTTTACCCTATTCTAGGAATAACTATTATTTTATTCAACCATCTACAGAAGATGTATCATGAACAAGAATAGCAGATGGATAAGTCAAGTGGACCTATCAAGCTAGTCAAGTCACACGAGTGCCAGAGACAAGTCCATCTAAGCCAAGTAGGATGGTCAAGCCGACATGTCGAATAGGCCCTGGCGTCAATTGAGTTAGGCAAACCAAATGGGTTGAGTATGATGATGAGTTGATTGAGCCAATCAGACTGGTCAGGCTACCAAGTGGGGCAGATCGATCAAATTGACCGAGTTGAACAGATCGACTGGACAAGTCAAAGCAAGTGCATAAGGTAGATAGGTAAACGGTTAGGTCAGGAAATATTCAAATCAAATTGGTGGACCAATCAGTCGACTAGGAGAAACACGACAAGCAAGTCGAATGGATTGCTAAGGCTAGGGGAGGTCAATAGATTTAAGTAGGTCCATAATATAGAGGGTAAATCAATGAGCCAATTGATTTGGTCAGATTTTGAACACACCGAACCAAGCAGATTGTACAAGTATCACAAGTAGAACAGGATATTTTATTATTGTGAAAGTTATTCTATTCCTTATAGCATTCCTAGGAACCAAACAAAAATCTAAGTATCAAACAAGAATTTGATAATCTAGCAATTAAGTCATAGCTTTCCTTCTAATTGCAAGTGCAAGATATCATGGACAATCTACAATTAAACCATAAATAACAAGAGACTAATATTGTAGGCTTCCATCTTTGATGCTTCATTAAAGGACAATGATAGAGATTTTGAAATATTACCTTAACATAGATGGTTCAAGTGGTGTGAATCCAAGTGAAGGTGACTCAAAATGCTGATGCACGTGAACGACATGTCTAGCCATCTCAAGATCGCTATCCATGTCAGCACGATCCAGTATCAACCACAAGAGATCAAAACGAGACAAAAGGGCAGGTGGAAGATTAATATTTTCTGCTGGTGTCCTCCTTAGATCATATCGTCCCCTGAAAACATAGATTTCAAGTAACAAGTGGTCAAAACTCAAAACCTTTTGTTGGAACCAAAATCAAACTTTCAATCTTTACCAAGCTGGATTTGCAGCAGCAAGAACAGCTGTTCTTGCATTAAGGGATGTTGTGATGCCAGCCTTTGCAATGCTTACAGTTTGTTGCTCCATCACTTCGTGGATCGCTGTTCGATCTGATTCTTCCATCTTATCAAACTCATCAATTGCGCATATGCCCATATCAGCCAATACCTGACAACCAATGATTTCACTACCTTGAAGTGAAGAATGAAGTTGACAATAACAAAAAAGATACATAAAACGTTCCTATAAAATAGGATTAACTACAATAACTTCAAATGCCTACCAGTGCTCCTCCTTCGAGTACCATTTCATTTGTAACAGGATCTTTTTGAACAGCTGCAGTTAGACCAACACCACTACTTCCTCGGCCTGTAGTATACACTCCCCTAGGTGCCACATTGATAATGTGTTTGAGCAACTGACTTTTTGCTACTCCAGGATCTCCCATCAAACAGACATGGAGGTCTCCTCTTATCTGCACATAGAAGGTATTATAAATCTAAGGTTTCGTGTGAATGAATCAGACATCATGAGGACCTCAAATTTGAATAGAAGATATCACATTATCTTTTATACAATTGCAAAAGGAGGATACATAAGCAGTTTATTTCAATTCTTAAGCCATAATATTTAGGAAAAATAGTACTGCTAAAATAGTATCAAAACAAGACGCAAGTTCCAAAGACTGAAAATGATTGAAATCCAATCACTAGGTTTATCTGATTATCTGTCAAGACAACTACAATAACTAGTTTCCAACTTTCCACACATACCTTCATACCATCACCGAGTTTACGGTGTGGAGCACCGACAAGCAGTAGTAGAAGAGCCTTTTTGACATCTTCATGACCAAAAATCTCTGGTGCCAATGACCTCGACAATTTGTTGTAAACATCACCATCCTCAGTTAGTCTTCTGATCTCTTCCTGTTCATTATCTTTAAGCTCGTATCTGTTTTAAAGATCAAATAATTAAACAAAATTAGGAAAAAAAATTTTAAGAATGGCTGAATTTTTTTTTTCAAACTTTCACGCTTTAATAATGAAGGTTAGTATTTAACACAACATCTCCAATTGCAACAACACATGAAATTTTATAAATGAATTGCATATCTAGGTTCACATGTTTCAGCTAACTTAGTTCAGGGACGATTGAATGTATCTTGTTCTCCAGAACTAGACAGCCCAGCAAGAGTAAAATCTCAGAAATTGAAAGTTAGATGAAATAATGTTCAAGGTACAATAACTTACTCTTCATATTTCTTCTTGAAGTGGGAAATGGACATAGCCTCCAAGTATGTATCTGCAACCAAACCTGCACGAAGGGCTCTGAAACCCGTGTAAGGAATTGGAAGGAAAATTCCTGACAACTCAACCACATCACCAGGGGAAACCTATCATGGAAAATGGAGGCACCATTAAGATGTGAGAAGAGATAACATTGTATGGACAAATTTCAAAACCTTTCAATGAAGAAAAATAAAAAGTAGGATATAAAAATCTTAGTCGTCACATGGTATTAAAAGACAAAATATGCTAACCTTTCTGGTAAGTTCACCTCTGAGATGAACAGTTAAAGAACGAGGAATATGGCCTTTTGGGACATGTTCTGATAATTCTTGGATTCTTGCCTACATGTAAAACACAATAATTAGTTCATCAATGAAGAACATGCAACAAAAAAATGAACTAAGAATATAAAGACAAGGCATTAAGACTAGACAATCTGTGATCATACCATTAAACATAAAAAGCAATTCAATGAAATCATAGTTAAACTTCTATTATTTTGGGCAATTGAGGCCATATGAAGCATATTGGCAACTGTCTATATCAGGTTATGTTGATTGAGATAGAGATCTTTCCATCCAAAAATGAAAGCAACACACCCTCTTAACAGTCATTTTGGAGCACCACACTTGTCGATGTGGGAGAAATGAGTGTGGATCATCCTAGCTTCAATATGGACCATCACGACAGGCCTAACACTAGTACCATGTTGATTGGGGTGGATCCCATTCCATTCCAAGATTAACAGATTGAAAAGACAATGCAAATTTTCACATTTCAACAAGTTCATATGACAATATTCCTCCACTCCAAAGCAAAGCCACAAATGACAAAAGGAAAGAAATACTCGAAGGAATCCTTGTTAGAAACAAGCATAGATCAAAATATTAATACAAACCATTAAAATTGAATACTTATAGAACAATGATAAAGGTGAACTATTTGTGCCAAAGATGAGTGCAGAAGAAGATGACCAGTCATGAAGAGAAAGATCCATAAGAAAAATCAGAAAGTAACCAAGCATAGGTTTCCTCCAAAACGAATAGTATACAAAAGTTTGTAGCCTAATGTTAATAATATTTCATAAACATTCCTGCTTTTTAGCCACCTCGGCCCAGATAATTTCTCATTTCTGTTCCAATAGTTCAGTAAATGAAAGGTCAAGAACTTTAATTTAACTAAATTTCCTTCATCAGAAATGGTGATTCTTCACCTTAACTAAGACAGAGAAAAAAGATCCTGATCTGTTAAATCATTGATATAAGAGCAACGATGGTGCAAGTTCAGCATAATTAGTTTGTACGTTCTAATTAATCTATTCAGACAACTCCACCTATTGGAATAAGGCAAGGCTTAGTTGTTGTTGTTGTTTTAATTAATTTGGTGTTTCCTTACTATAATAAGACAAGAAACTTACCTCTTGGAATCTTAAAAACTTTGAAGCTCTTAGCTGAAGTATGAGATTCCCTTTAGCCTTGTTTATTTGGCAGCGGGTTGATGGGCATTCAAATAAAGGCATGAAAATGCGGGCAGTCACTTCCTGACAGTGAAAACACAGAAAAATAATGAAGAATAAATGGAATTACAAATGATTACTAAAGGCAGTAACTATACAGGATATATAAAGCTGTCTCCAATTCAAACTAATATTTCAGCATCGAAATAGAAATCCACACAGAAATCATTGTTCAACAAATTAAAAAAAAATGAATTCACCAAAGCAGATGACTTCTATACAACATCCTCTAGCATCATCCTTCTAAAAAGGATGCACAAACTTTGTTGTGAAGGATGGAAAATTTGGGTACAAAGTTAGTTTACAACAATAATAATTTGTGAATAAAAAGGGAAAAATAGCATGGATGGAATATCATCAGTAAACTTTAAGAGAAAGAGAATTAGAAAGATAAAAAGTGCATCAGTGATATATAAACCATGTTCAATGTAAAAAGTAGGATACTTGGAAAATTCCTAGAATTGTCTACCTCTAAAGCAATAGCATTCCCTCCAGTGAAAACATATCACCTATGCTCATTTTGACAATCCTTCCCAGAAGAAACGTGCACAACACTGCTGTATTGAATGAGAACTAATACCTATCATCTTTCCTAGATAACAATCACTCTATGTGCGAGACAAAGTAAAATCAGAAGCTACATGAGAAACTGAAAGTTCGTCAAATGTGCAGAATATTATACCTGATAAATCTCGAAACCACAATCCTCACAAGTATAAACAGCAACTTGCATCAGAGGTTTAACATCTGAACATCGTGTTATAATGCCAGAAATCATTACGAGTTCTCCAATATGTTCTGCCTTGACTTCTCTTATGGTTGATGGGATGTCCTTGGATGCATTCTTCATGTCCTTGGAAATTCTTATATATACTTCACTGAAATTCAAAATGATATTTTTGTGGAGAATATGGAGTTAATTTAATTAATCAAAAAAAAAACAAGAAGCATTTAATGCGCGGGAATAAGGTTGGTAAGTGTACCATTAACAAAATTCCTTGATCAAGGGTCTAAAATTATCTACTTTTTTAGAACAAAGAGTTCTGAGCAAAGTTTGTTATCATAGTAAATTTGCTAATTCAACTCCTTCGAACTAAAGAATTTCTCCTTCTCCCATATAAGAAATGTAGACAACAGATCTCCACTGACAAGAATTTACAAAAAAAAAATTAAAGGGAAAAGGTCCCATAACAAGCAGTGACTTACAAGAAACGCTTGATCTCAGCAGGCATTTTCTTAAGCGGATCTAGGTTATCTTGGCTATCTGCTCCTTCATCGACCCTTTGCGTCATCAGGACATCACAATCCTCATCGACTGAGAACACCTCAGTTGGTTGAGGCATGATCTCGTCAATGGCCTCCGCGAACAAGTTAATGTAGCGCCGGGTATTATGCTTTACCCTATTCCAGAAATCCTCATCCGAATCCTTACAGAACTGTCCAACACCGCAACCAATCAAAACCTGGAATTTGATCTTACAGATATGAAAAGAAAAAGAAAAAAAATACAGTATAAATGTCCTCGAGGTCGATATAGATCGCACGCATCTTACGGTTGGCCGCATCTTGCTGCAAGCAACAATAACAAAATTCAGGGATTGGCAATCGACACGGAGGAGTAAACGAAAGAGACGGGTGTTACCAGTATATCGAGGTACTTGGGATCACCTAGGGAGTCGGAGTAGTTCCTGAGGAAATCCTTGGCGAGGGCTAAACGGGAATCAAGGGGTAAAGGGAAGGGAAGTGAGATCGAACTGCGAAAAGGCCCAATAGAGGTTGGCACAAGGGGCAGAGGGAATACCTTTCTCGGCGTCGTAATCGATGCTCTTGGAGGCAGCCATGGATTCGCGAGAGAGGAGGACGAGGAGTCCGGAGGAGGTAAGAGAGAAACGGACAGAGGAAGTATAGGGTTCGTCCTTTGGCGGGAACCGGGAGTAGAAGACGTGGTTTCGGCGGGAAAGAAAGATGAGCGATCGGCTGTTGGCAATAACACAGCAAACGCGGATTGACGACGTAGGACCGCTCGGTAAAAATGAATTTAATAAGCAGATTTTAGGACATGTTTGATTCAATTTTAATATTTTTATGATATATTTAAATTTTTTATTAATTATGTTTTCAATTAACTAGTTGCATCTAAAAATTCGGTTAAACCCTGACCGAACTAATCTAACTAAAAAGTTCCATTTGATTATTTAAAAATTTAATTTTTTATTTAAAAAAAATCAGTTTTTAAACTCTTAATTCGATTGAAACAAATAAACTTATATTACCGGCTGAACTATAGTTGCACATTAATTTGAATTCATCAATGTTTATCGATTCACTTTGTTCCGTTTTGTTAAATGATTGATGAGTTCAATTAGTTCTAAAAAATTTTGATTTGTATGATTTCAATTTAATCAATTCAGTCCGTCCGATTTTGAATCGATTGATGAATCCCAATCGCATATAATTTCTTTGCTTCATTTCATACATAAATAAGATTTAACTCAATTAGAAACCCTCTACGCAATTTTGGTTTGATTTAATTGCCACTGATCAACCACCAATAATAACAATTGTTTTATAAAATAAAATGTTTATTATTAGCTTCTAAATTTTATCATTTCTTTGAAAATGTTTTTCATCTAAAACATTAACAATTATTTTAAAACTATTGACCAATTGATGTAAAAAAAAAAAAGGAAACACATACCCAAAACCTAAGTACATATTGATGTGACGATAAAAGGGATTCATCAAATGACGGTTAAGGGTAAGAGAACACTTACCATGGAGATTAAATTTAAGATGATCAATATCAAGGAGTTAACAGACTCACCTATAATGCTCGAGCGGAGGTCGATTACAATTACCGATCGAGGTATGCAAGGTTTGATCGGCGAATGGCTTGTTCGAACATAACGCTACGACCAAATCGTCAAATGCTCAGTACGGATTGAGGATCTAGACCGGACCACTTGCCCGATCAGGCGGTGACCAAATACGAAGCCTAACTGTCGCAGGGAAGAGCCGCCGAGGCCGTCCAAGCGAAGGAGTCCCCAGGCGAGCGGCCACCCTGCTCGACCGAGCAGCAGGATCATTGATGTGTCTCTTGATATCCTTCTGGGAGATAGTGCCGCTCACACAAAACATGATAAACAGGGGAGATCGTATGGCGGAATTTTCCACGGTCTCGTCAGAGATTTGCATGACTTGTTAAGGTATGATGTCAAAGACACTTTCCTAATAGGTCCTTTCATGGGATGATTAGGAAAGTACGCTCATGCCTTGGGGAGCGTGCACGTTGCCCACCAGAGTATTATATAAAGGGGGTTCATATATCGACGGAGATAGACGTTATTTACTATTCACGCCTGTGTTACTGTTACTCCACTTCACTCCATCTTTCTGGTGACTGATTTGGGTGTCGGAGGACCAACGCTAGAAACCCCTTACCTGGCTCGGCATTGACGTTTCTTATGTTGTAGAGCGGAGTGGATTCTACACGTGGTCAACCCATAAGCCACATCCCCAGCTAATCATATTCACGACTTTCGGACATGATCATATAAACGTCGTCTGTGGGAACGTAGCCTGCATCCAATATGTGAAGATGGAGAACGCTAGACAACTTATCACGGTGACTTTAACAAAGGAGGAGTTGGATATGTTGATACAAGCATGAGCATAGAAAATGGTGGAGTAACAACAGCAACAGACATTAGTCGAGTGTCAGGTACATGAGCCTACGGCGTCAGCCGCAGGTCAACGAGTTGGATACAAAGATTGAGTCAAACACGTATCCGTTCGGGACCAGAATAAGAAGTCGATCGGCACATATGGGGAGGTGCCTAATATAAAGGGTCGATCCCCTTTCATCGTACCTTGTTCCAGACTCCATCAGAGGAACAGTGTTGAGCGGAAAGGGAACTAGGATCTTCTTTGGACGACACGCCCGTTCGGGACGCACGGAAAGGTAGGGGTGTAAATGAGCCAAGCCGCTCGTGAGCTATTCGAAGCTCGATTCGATAAAAGCTCGTTTGAGCTCGTTTAATTAGGCTCGTTAAGATAAACAAACCAAGCTCAAGCTTCACAATATTCGGCTCGTTAGCTCGTGAACATATTCGTTAAGCTCATTAATAAGTTTTTAAATAAAAATAATAATAATTTTGATATTGAATTTATAGATTTTACACTCTATTTAAGAAAAACATAGATAAATATATTAAATTTATTGATTAGAATAAAATTATAAATTATAACAAGAATATAATAATTTTTTTAAAATATATAATTTAATTTTTAATGAATATTTAAATTTATAATTTATATTTATTAAGCTCGTTTAGGCTCGATAAAAGCTTGAATAAGCTCGTGAGCCATGAATATATTCGTTAAATAAAGCTCGAGCTCGGCTCGATTATAAACGAGCCAAACTCAAACATCTAAGAGTTCGGCTCGGCTCGGCTCGATTACACCCTTACGGAAAGGGAAAGCACCAACAGCTAATGATTTGCCCAAACGGGTTAACCGACAGTTCTCCCAAGCGATCTTGGACGACCCTCTACCCAGACATTATGTCTCGCTGGCGATCAGGGAGTACAATGAAACGACCGATCTGGACGACCACATGGCGAAGTTCGATAACACGACCACGTTCCATCAGTACACCGATGGGGTTAAATGTTGAGTCTTCCTCACCACTCTTTTTGGATCAGTGCAATGCTGGTTCAGACGCCTGCCGATCGGATCACTTCATAGTTTTAAAGATTTTCGAGTGGCGTTCTTGCACCACTTCGCTAGCAGTCGCCACTACCAAAAGACAAGTATGAATCTGTTTGTGTTGAAGTAAGGACCCAAGGAGGCACTGAGAGTTACATCAAGCGGTTCAACTTGGTGGCCATGGATATCCTATCGATCTCCTCAGAGATATTGATAAATGCTTTCACACAGGGGCTTACCGAAAGAGAATTCTTCCGCTTCCCTCATCCGTAGACTGCAAAAATACTTCCACCACATACTCAAGAGGGCCACGAGTATATAAACGTGGAGGAGCCCCGGGTGGCAAGAAGGAAGGAGGTGCCTGCTGAATCGACGACAGCACCCGAGCAAAGACCAGCGATAGCTATCAACCACCAAAGAGGCCCCGAGCGGGAATAAGATAGCCACACCAGGAGCTAAGAACACATGTGTGTAGGAGAAGTCTAGATAGGCCAACGGGGTGATCGAATATTTGGCGGGAAGTCCAGCTAGGTCAACGGGCCAACCGGATAGCTGGTGTAAAGTCCAGATAGGTCAATGGGGCGATCGAATATCTGGTAGGAAGTCCAGTTTGGTCTGCGGATTAGACAACTAGTAAATTGGTAAGTAAAGATAAGTCACTGGAGGAGAGTGACTAAGTGAGGACGCATTCCGGTTTGAGGGGACAGTAGGTGTTTGTCCAGTTTAGGTCCATTTCGGATCCCTAAACTGAGACCATAACTAGATTTTGGTCAGGAAGACAAGATCTAACTCATAAATCTATACAAATTGTTCATGCATATATTTTACTAACCCTATGTTGTAGAGACAAATGTAGAACATCGAATTCTGCACGCGTGGGAACTAACAGAGCTTGATTCCGAATTTGGAATCAAAAGATATGGCCTCCGGAAGATTGTTGTGTCAAACTAATAGTCGGAGGTGACTCAGAGCACTGGAGGCGCCTCAGAGCACTGGAGGCGCCTCAGAGCACTGGAGGCGCCTCGGATCAGCCAGATTCGAATAATAACATATCTTCGACAAAGATAAGACTGAATTCTTCTCATTTGATCCAAATTTTAGGATCTAATAAGCTTTGGAGACCCCTCCAAAGGGCTATAAAAGGAAGGGTTGAGCAAGCTTTAGCGACACAATTTCATACTGAGCTTCTACAATTCTTCTACTACTTCAACTATGATCTACTGCTGCTGCGCTACTACTCCGCGACGTCCGACCGCTGCCGACAGACAAACACCAATACAATAGCCTGTTCAGATTCCTATCTATTATAGTATTGGTAACGATTTTTATTTACTGTTTACCTTTCTTACTTGAAAAAAGAAAGTGTAGGTTGTTACATTATCCTACGTTCATCTTGTATTCGATTACCTCTTCCGGGGGTTCCAAAAGAGGGCTTAGTAGATTACCCATCGATAGGTCCGTGAGACTTTGAGTAGGAGTTGCCGAAGGCTCCAAACCAAGTAAAACTGATCGTGTTTTCTTGTGTTATCGTTCTTTTTAGTTTTCCGCTGCATTCGTACTTTGATTTTAAAATCGAAAAGATGAGTTTTTGAAAACCATGTGACCCCCCCCCCACGCGCATCTCGATTCAACACTATAAACTTTTGTCTACGTCAACAGTCGAGCGACGACTATAAACCCTCGTTTACGTCGACAGTCGAGCGACGACTATAAACCCTCGTCTACGTCGACAATCGAGCGACGACTATAAACCCTAGTTTTAGTCAATAGTCGAGCGGCGACTATAAATCCTTCTCTACGTCAACAGTAGAGCAGTGACTATAAACCCTAGTTTTCATCAACAGTCGAGCAACGACTATAAACCTTTGTCTACGTCAAAAGTCGAGCGGTGACTATAAACCCTTGTCTACGTCAAAAGCCGAGCAACGGCTATAAACCTGAGCTTACGCTGCTAACAGTCGAACAACGGCTATAAACCCGAGTGTATAAATAAGGCCAAGCAGTAGTTGCAAAGCAGAGAATAAAGTTAATAGGCCAAGCTGTGACTAGAGGTAGCAGTTCTTCGCTAAAATAAGGATGTTCGTGTTGGAGTGTATACTGAAAGCCTAAGCTTTTGTAAACATTTGTTTTGAATAAAGAATCACATTTTATCAAATTATCTATATTTGTTTGTAGTTGTTCAATTAATTTATATTGTAGATAACATAGCATGTGGTGTCACATGCAGAAGATAATGTTATCAGTACCTTATAAATTATAAACAGTAGCTCACGACTAAAATGAAAAGGAACAAATCATTAGAAGGTCGTAGTGTAATTAGGTATCAGTTTATCTTGACTGTATAATTACACTAGTACACTTAGAGTGTATTGAGTAGGACCATTTGAGGTCGTTTCTTTTATACTGACTTTATAAAGGAACAAAGACCTCAGTTATTATGGAAGTGTGTGCTCTTAATCCTAATATAATAACAAACACATATATTTGATATTTATTTCTTTAATTTATCAATGGGTGAGATTTAGTTCGATGAATCAATAAGTCCGATAAATTGGGAAATTGTATCACTTATAGTGTGTGTTGTTGATTATAGAAGGAAACTGTGTCATAGAGATACTAGGTTGATAATGTCCTCAAGAGGAACTCATAAGGATTGTCATGTTAAACCCTGCAGGTGGACTTAGTCCGACATGATGATAAGGTTGTGTGGTACTACTCTTGGACTAAGATATTAATTAAATGAGTTGTCAGTAACTCACTTAATTAGTGGACATTTGATATCTTAAACACGGGGAGACTAACACACTCATAATAAGAAGGAGCCCAAAAATATAATTTGGGATTGGTGCGGTAGTTCAATAATAGTTCTCTAGTGGAATGAATTATTATTGATAAAATTAAGTTGTGTGTTCGGGGCGAACACGGGATGCTTAATTTTATCGGGAGACCAAAATCAATTCCTCCTCTCGGTCCCTATCGTAGCCTCTTATTTATAGAGTACTATACCCACCTATACCCACCTTCTATACCCACCAATAGGGGGTCGACCAAGCTAGCTTGGGAACCAAGCTAGGGCCGGCCTAGGTGGCCGGCCCTAGCTTGAACCCAAGCTAGTGGGGGCCGGTCAAATTAAATTAAAAAGGAATTTTAATTTTAATTTTTATTATGTGGAAGAAATAATTTATTAAAGAGAATTAAAATTAAAATATCTCTCTTATAAAAGATCTACAAAAGATTAAAGAAAGATATTAGATCTCTTTCCTTATTTGTAGATTGGTGAGATATTTTATTTTCTCTTTAAAAATTATTCACATGATTGTAAAATTAAAATTATAGAAATTTCCTTTTATCAACCATGAAGAGATTTTTGAAGAGAAATTTTATTTTTTAAAATTTTCGGAAACAAATTAGGAAGTTTTAATTTGTTGATTAAAACTTGTCTAAATTGTTTCCCCTTGATGTGGCCGGCCAATATAGATTAAATTGGGAAATTTTATTTTATTTTTCTCAATTAAATCATGTCAAGGAAACTAAGGAAATTTTATTGTAATTCAATTTCCTAATTTGCCTAGGCCAAGGAATATAAAAGAAGGGGTGAGGGTGCCTTCATGAGAGACAACCTCTATTATTTCTCTCCCTCTTTTGTTCCTTGGTGTGGCCGGCCATCATCATCATCTCCCTCTCTTCCTCTTGTGGTGGCCGAACCTCTCTCTCCCCTTGGAGCTCTTGCGGTGGCCGGATACTACTTGGAGAAGAAGAAGAAGAAGAAGGAGAGAAAGCTAGCATCTCTTAGAGCTTGGTTGGTGTTTTGATCTTCTTCCTTGGTGAAGCTTCCTTGTTGTGGCCGAACCTAGCTAGGAGGAGAAGAAGGTGGTTGGTGGTTTCTCATCTCGGAAGATCGTTGCCCACACAACGTCCGAGGTTAGAAGAGGAATACGGTAGAAGATCAAGAGGTTTTTCTAAAAGGTATAACTAGTATTTTTTCTTTCCGCATCATACTAGTTATTTTTGGAAATAATACTAAATACAAGAGGCATATGATTCTAGAGTTTCAAATTTGTTTTCGATATAGTGTTCTTTTGTTTTTCTTTTCCTTGTGATTTGATTATTCTTTTCGGTTAACCTAAAGTTATTTTAGGAAATTAAATATTAGCTTTCCATAAAAGGTTTTGTCTAGTCGGCGGTGGTTGCTCCCATATCCAAGAAGGCCATGTGCCTCGCCACGTCAGTACTGGGAACCAATTATGGAAATTAATATTTAATGAAATTAATAACTTAAGGTGACTTGGGTCGAACGTGTTAAGTTCCGCAGAAGATCCAAGTCAAAACCTAAAAGAACAAATAGATTAAGTTTTGGATCAAACGTGTTAAGTTCCACAGGCGATCCAAAATTTAATTTAAAAGAACACATGGTAGCTAGGAAAAGGTTCAGACCTTTGTATAAAATTTTTGTACAGTGGAACCTCTAGGTTTTCCGAGTAGCAACCAACAGTTCGACCCATACTGAAACAATTACTTAGACGTTTCAGCAACTAATTGCATTAACGATCGGGAAAGCAGGGAATCATACTTCGAATCACAAAATGTTGGATAGCTTCACAGGAGATGAACGGCAATACATAGACACTACTATGAAAATTTGACTACTAAGAAGCACCGAACGGGCGCGCTGGCATTCATACTTAGAAAATTTTACAAGCTGCCAAAGGCGATACAAGAAATGGTTATTCAAGATAATCCAGCACGTCATCTGGCAACGACTCGGTCAGCTTACCCCGATTAATGATCTTGCTGGTCAGTGCGGTAGGGATATAGCTGTCGTCCTTTAGTTGGTCGAGGATCCCATCAATACCAAGGTTGAAGAGGCAGAATGCTCGGTCTGTGAGCCGGTCGTTGAAGGGTTCCGAACGGAGGTAATCCTGCTTGAAAACCTCGAATCGGCTAGGCCCTCCCTCCTAATAAATTTTGAAGGCCGTTCAGGAGACCTCCGACTCGGCTTTTAAAGAAGCCACTGTTAGGATCGATGGTCGCGGCTAGAGAGAGGGGGGGTGTGAATAGCCGACCCCAAATCTTCGTTTCTTTCTATAAGTTGACGTTAGCGCAGTGGAAAATAAAACAAAGAAACAAAGACAAGAAGATCAAACCTCAACACGCAGCGATGTAACGAGGTTCGGAGATAAACTCCTACTCCTCGGCGTGTCCGTAAGGTGGACGAAGCCTATCAATCCGTCGGTGGATGAGTCCCCGGAGAACCGGCTAAAATATATACTCCTTCTGGGTGGAGAAACCTCGCCACAATCTTTCTTGCACCAGCAAGAATAGGAGTACAAGAATACACAAGAAGAAGCAATAATATGAATGTAAAAAACAAACAATCTTGCCTTCTCGTCGGCTGTTGATGAAGCAGCAACTTCACGGGCCAAATACAGCAGCAACTGTTGGAGACCCCAGCCGAGGAAGCAGAAGCAAGAGGTAGCAGCTGAGGAGAGGAAGAAGAAGAAGTATTGCTGTAGAAGCCCTCGATCTCCTTTTATAACCTGCACTGTAAAGAAGACAGCGAAAAAGACGGAGATAGCCGTTGTCACTCATAACGGCTATACCTGGACCGATCAGGCTCCACCCTGATCGGTCCGAGGCCTCCCTGATCGGTCTTGGGGACCGATCATGCTCTATGCTGATCGGTCCCCAGGCCGATCAGAATGCTTTCACAGAGAGTTGCCCAACTCTCTGTGCGTACCCTGATCGGTCCCGGGGACCGATCAGGCTTCCGGCCCGATCAGTAAGCTCACAGAGGCACACTGATCGCTTTCTGATCGGTCTCCAGACCAATCCAGGTCTTGGTTTTTGCCCAAACCAAGTCCAAACCAATATCCGGTCAACCTTGACCTCTTGGTACATCATGCTTAGCATCCGGTCACTCCCTTGACCTGCTAAAACTCCCCACCAAGTGTCCGGTCAATCTCTTTGACCCACTTGGACTTTTTTCTTCGTGTCAAGTATCCGGTCACTCCCTTGACCTACTTGACCTTCTCAACACCAGATGTCCGATCACCCTTGATCCATCTGGATTTTCCCTTGCCCGGCTTCACTCACCAGGACTTTCACCTAGCTTCACTCACTAGGGTTTTCACCTGGCTTCACTCACCAGGATTTCCAATCTGCCCGGCTTCACTCACCAGGACTTTCCAACTGTCTGACTTCACTCACCAGGACTTTCCCACTGCCTGGCTTCACTTACCAGGACTTTCCCACTGCCTGGCTTCACTTACCAGGACTTTCCCACTGCCTGGCTTCACTCACCAGGACTTTCACCTAGCTTCACTCACTAGGGTTTTCACAACTGCCTGGCTTCACTCACCAGGACTTTCCCACTGCCTGGCTTCACTCACCAGGACTTATCCGTCTGCCTGACTTCACTCACCAGGACTTTCCACATCCGGTCCAGAGAACGAGCTACCGAGCCCTCTCCGATTTCCACTTGCCAAGTTCCCATACTTGGACTTCTCTGTGCCAAGTCTCCATACTTGGACTTTTCCCGTGCCAAGCTCCCTGCTTGGACTTTTCACCAGATGTCTGGTCAACTCACCTCGGGTCAACCAGGTCAACCTTGACCACGGGTTGCACCCACAATCTCCCAAACTTGTATCCTTGTCAATCATCAAGAAACAACTTTTCTGTTCACGTCAAACATAACTCGTCAAACATCAAAACACAACTCGAGTCTGGTCAACCAGGTCAACCTTAACCTAAGGTTGCACCAACAATCTCCCCCTTTTTGATGTTTGACAAAACCCATAATCAAACCCATAATCAAGTTAGGTTAACCTGATAACCTAACTTAGGTTTTCCAATGTTCTTCCCTGAATATTCTCTAGACATTCTCCATTCTCCTCAAACTCCAATGAGACATTCTCCCCCTTTTTCACACACATCAAAAAGAGTGAATCAAAGTCAAGAGTTTCTTCCTAATGAAAGTCTCATACCTTTCATTGAAACTCTTAATTTCCCCCTTGATACTAAGGTCCAACAATTAACTTAGTGATAATCTCATATCACTCAAGTCTTTAGGAGTAAAAACTCCCCCTAAAAGTCAACTCCCCTTGACTAATAGGTAAAATTCCCCCTAAAGGTCAACTCCCCCTTGACCATTGCACCAACAATGTCTTGGAGAGTTTCAAACCTTCAAAATACCAACTCCCGAGCTGAAATTTCAGACAACCAGTCGAATTTCAGCAATTTGGCACGCTTAGGTCAAGGTTGACCTGGTTGACCAGACTCGAGTTAACTTGACTCGAGTTGTGTTTGACAATGTTTGACGTGAACAGAAAAGTTGTATCTTGATGATTGACAAGGATACAAGCTTGGGAGATTGTGGGTGCAACCCGTGGTCAAGGTTGACCTGGTTGACCCGAAGTGAGTTGACCAGACATCTGGTGAAAAGTCCAAGCAGGGAGCTTGGCACGGGAAAAGTCCAAGTATGGAGACTTGGCACGGAGAAGTCCAAGTATGGGAACTTGGCAAGTGGAAGTCGGAGAGGGCTCGGTAGCTCGTTCTCTGGACCGGATGTGGAAAATCCTGGTGAGTCAGGCAGTTGGATAAGTCCCGTGAGTGAAGCCAGCAAGGGAAAGTCCTGGTGAGTGAAGCAGTGAAAACCCTAGTGAGTGAAGCTAGGTGAAAGTCCCGTGAGTGAAGCAGCAGGGAAAGTCCTGTAAGTGAAGCGGTGGGAAAGTCCTGGTGAGTGAATCCAGCATTGGAAAGTCCCGTGAGTGAGCCGCAGATTGGAAATCCCGGTGAGTGAAGCGGTGAAAACCCTAGTGAGTGAAGCTAGGTGAAAGTCCCGTGAGTGAAGTGCAAGGAAAATCTAGATGGATCAAGGGTGATCGGACATCTAGTGTTGAGAAGGTCAAGTAGGTCAAGGGAGTGACCGGATACTTGACACGAAGAGAAAAGTCCAAGTGGGTCAAAGGGATTGACCGGACACTTGGTGGGGAGTCTTAGCAGTCAAGGGAGTGACCGGATGCTAAGCATGATGTACCAAGAGGTCAAGGTTGACCGGATATTGGGACTTGGTTTGGGCAAAACACCAAGATCTGGAGACCGATCGAAAGCGATCAGTGTTGCCTGATCGGTCTCCGGACCGATCAGAGCCTGATCGGTCCCCGGACCGATCAGGACATGGCCAGAGTTGGGCAACTGATCGACTTCTGATCGGTCCGGGACCGATCAGGAAGCCCGATCGGTCCCCAAGACCGATCGGAGGCTGACCGATCGGTGGAGCCCGATCGGTCCGTATATTATGAGTGACAACGCCTATCTCCGTCTTTTTCGCCTTCTTTGCGGTGTTATAAAAGGAGATCGAGGGCTTCTACAAACTTCTTCTTCTTCCTCTCTCACCGCCACCTCAAGCTTCTCAAAGCTTCTTGAGCTCTTCTCTGATTACTCAGTGGGTCCAACAGCTGTTGTTGGCTCCGTGAAGTTGCCGCTTCATCAACGAGAAGGCAAGATTGTTTGTTTTTACATTCATATTGTTGCTTCTTCTTGTATTCTTGTACTCCATTCTTGCCGGTGCAAGAAAGATTGTGGCGAGGTTTCTCCACCCAGAAGGAGTATATATATTAGCCGGTTCTCCGGGGACTCATCCACCGACGGATTGATAGGCTTCGTCCACCTTACGGACACGCCGAGGAGTAGGAGTTTATCTCCGAATCTCGTTACATCGCTGCGTGTTGAGGTTTGATCTTATTGTCTTTGTTTCTTTGTTTTATTTTCCGCTGCGCTAACGTCAACTTGTAGAAAGAAACGAAGATTTGGGGTCGGCTATTCACACCCCCCCTCTCTAGCTGCAACCATCGATCCTAACAAGTGGTATCAGAGCTTGGTGCTCTTCATCTGGACTAACATCCTAAAGAGCAAGAAGATGGCCATGAAGGAAGGATTCAGCACCAACAGACCACCCTTCTTCGATGGAGCAAATTTCTAGTATTGGAAGAGCCGCATGGAGTATTACTTCAAGACTAATATCTCCATGTGGTTCTCAGTTAAGGAATGATTCACACCACCGAAGGACGAAGAAGGTAAGGAACTCGATTCATCAAGGTGGTCTATCGAACAAACTCGTAAAGGGCAAGCCGATGCCAAGGCGGTAGTCACCTTACAATGTGGGATTGCCAAGGACCAACTCGTCAAGATAGGTCCATTCTCGAGTGCAAAAGATTTATGGAACAAGCTTATCGAGCTCCAAGAAGGAACTCGAGATTCTCGGATAGCCAAGAGGGACCTATTCTTGAATCAACTACAAAATCTCACCATGAAGGAAAACGAAACGGTAAGTGAACTACATGGGAGGTTCAAGGAAATCATCAATGGTCTACATTCCGTAGATGAACGCGTGGAGAATCGCGATCTAGTAAGGTACGCTCTTAAAGCCTTTCCAAGGAATGCCTTGTGGTCATCTATGGTAGATGCCTACAAGGTTTCCAAGGATCTTTCCATTGTTAAATTAGACGAATTCTTTTGTGAAATGGAACTTCATGAACTTGCTAACAAAGGTCAAAGAGAGAAAGGTATTGCCTTAGTTGCAGGACCAAAGAACAAGGATGGAAGAAGAAAGAGGGAAAAGAAGAAGGAGAAAGAGATTTCTTCATCTACATCCTCCTCCGAGTCTGATGATGAAGGCGGATCATCATCAAGCGAGATGGCCAACTTCGTGAGGAGAATTATGAGAAGAAGCCGAAGATACAAAGGAAAAGGTAAATCTAATGATCAAAATATCGATAAGACTAATGTTACATGTTATGAGTGTAGCAAGAAAGGTCACTACCGGAGTGAGTGTCCAAAACTCAAGAAGGAGGAACGGGCCAAAAAGAAGGAGGAAAGAGCCAAGAAGAAGAAAGCTCTCAAGGCCACTTGGGATGAATCTTCCTCAAGCTCATCGGAGGAGGAAGAGAAGAAGGAGAAGAGTACTCGACAATTGTCACTCATGGCAAGGGAGGAATCCGATTCCGGGAGTGATGGGGACGCAAGCACTTCAGCCGCGGCTTCATCATCTTCAGATGATGAAGAGGTAACCTCTTCTCACTTAGAAAAATGCTATAAGACTATTACACATTTGTCTACCTTGCTTAAAAAATCAAAAACAGAAAATAAATCATTAAAAGAAGAAGTAGAAAACTTGAGGGCCCTTAGGGAAGATGAGGTTGATGACCTACATATAGAGGTCCTTGAGGATGAGAACAAGGCCTTGAAGGGTGAGGTTGAGAAACTTAAGAAAATGCTTGAAAAATTCTCAACTAGCTCTAAGACCCTAGACATGATTCTAAATGCCCAAAGGGCGGTCTACAATAAGGCTGGGTTAGGGTATCAACCCAAGGAGTTAAGTTTTATTTCTCTAGTGTCTAGAACCCAATTTCATAGATCGCATGTTTCTAGGGTTCATGAGACTAGGAAGAAGGTAACAAAGGCATGGGTGCCTAAGTCTTTCATTGTAGATGCATTAGGTCCCAAGATTTGGGTACCTAAAACATCTATCTTTCGTGTCTTGTAGGCATTGGTAAAGGGGGAGCGTCTATCAACTTGGTTTGTTGATAGTGGATGCTCCAAGCACATGACCGGGGACAAGTCACTATTTTCTACCATTCAAAACAAAAATAGAGGTAATGTGTCATTTGGTAACAATGGTAGTCTTAAGGTTATAGGAGTTGGAGACATTCATATATCCGAAGGCCTCCAAATCAAGAATGTCCTTCTAGTCAAGGGGATGACTTTTAATCTCCTAAGTGTCAGTCAATTGTGTGATACGGGTTACACAATTGAGTTTCATTCAAGTCAATGTCTGGTCAAACACATTGACACACTTGACACGGTACTAGTAGGCACAAGAGTAGATAACATTTATCAAATTTCTTTTAAAAGTGCTACTAATGCCTCTGCTAAGTGTTTCATGTCAAAAGAAGAAGAATCATGGCTTTGGCATAGGAGGTTGGCTCATGTGAACATGAAGAATATTAGAAAGCTGGCCAATAAAGGATTAGTGCGAGGCTTACCAAGCATCAAGTACCAAAAGACAAAACTATGTGATGCATGTCAAAAGGGTAAGCAAACAAAAGCAACTCATAAAGGTAAAAGCGCTGTAAGTACCTCTACTGTTTTAGATTTACTGCATATGGACTTGTTTGATTGTAGTAGTGTCATTTCTTTGAATGGTAGTAGATATTGCTTAGTGATTATTGATGATTTTACTAGATATACATGAACTTTCTTTTTGAAAAATAAGGATCAAACCATAGATATTTTTATTTCTTTTTGTAGAAGAACTGAAAATGAAAAATCAACAACAATTAAAACAATTAGAAGTGATCATGGTGGAGAATTTCAAAACCATAGATTTTTAGAGTTTTGTCAAGAAAAAGGATATAGGCATGAGTTCTCTACTCCAAGGACCCCACAGCAAAATGGGGTTGTGGAGAGAAAGAACCGAGCTTTGCAAGAGGCTGCACGAAGCATGCTCAATGAGTACTCACTACCGAGCTACTTGTGGGCTGAAGCTGTGAATACAGCTTGCTATGTGCAAAACCGAGTCCTGATACATAGGTTTTTAGGAAAAACTCCTCATGAACTTTGGTTTGGGAAACCCCCTACAATTAAACATCTTAGGGTGTTTGGTTGTAAGGTGTTTATCTTGAACACCAAGGATCATCTTGGAAAGTTCACGGCTAAGGCTGATGAAGGGATACTGGTCGGGTACTCTCTCTTCAGCAAAGCCTATCGAGTCTACAACAATAGGACTAAATTGATTGAAGAGTCCTCAGATGTAGCATTTGAAGAAATTCCTAAATCGAATGATCAATCAAGGGATGTAGGAGAAATTCAACTTGAACTTAGAAATCTAAGTTTGAATGATCAAAATGAAGAAAGAGTCGAGGTTGACTCTGATGACGATGAGCAAAGGCAACAAAGGGCTCAGTCGATCATTTGCCCGATATCGAGTCTCTGCCTGTGTCTAGTGAGACCGTTCATGAGGCACCGCCAACACCAAGGCAATCTAGGATAGCCTCTAGTCATCCCCAAGACCAGATTGTGGGAGACATCCAACAAGGGGTTAGGACTAGATCATTCTTTAGAAATGAGTCTAATGAGGTCGCCTTGATCTCAGAAATTGAACCAAAAATAGTTGATGAGGCATTGCACGATCCTGACTGGATCATAGCTATGCAAGATGAGTTAGGTCAATTTGAAAGGAGCCAAGTGTGGGACTTAGTTCCTAGACCTAAGAAGACCACCATTATTGGAACTAAATGGGTCTTCAAAAATAAGTTAAACCAAAAGGGAGAAGTCGTGAGAAACAAGGCGAGACTTGTAGCCAAGGGCTATAGTCAAGTCGAAGGCCTCGATTATGATGAGACTTATGCTCCGTGGCACGATTAGAGTCCATTCGTTTAATGCTAGCTTTTGCTGCACATAGAGGTTTCAAGCTCTATCAAATGGACGTTAAATCGGCCTTCTTAAACGGATTCATCAAAGAAGAGGTCTATGTTGAACAACCACCAGGGTTTGTGAATACCGAAGCTCCAAACCACGTGTACAAGCTCAAGAAAGCTCTTTATGGGCTTAAACAAGCACCTCGAGCTTGGTACGAAAGGTTGTCAACTTACCTACTAGAAAAGGGTTTTGTGAGAGGTCAAATAGATCCAACACTATTTCTGCGTAGAGATGGTGAAAATATTTTTGTAGCCCAAGTGTATGTCGATGACATAATTTGTGGCTCAAATAACAAGGGCTATTTGAATGAATTTATTTCTCACATGGAAAGTGAGTTTGAGATGAGTCTAGTAGGAGAATTGACATTCTTCCTTGGACTTGAAATCAAACAAACTCGAGATGGAATTTATGTCCATCAGACGAAATACACTCAAGAGATGCTCAAAAAATTCAAAATGAGTGACTCTAAGGAAGTATCCACTCCAATGGCGACAAACACTCGTCTTGACAATGATGAGAGTGGGAAACCAGTTGATCTAACGCAATATAGAAGCATGATCGGTAGTCTTCTATATCTCACAGCTAGTCAACTTTTTGCTGTGGGCATGTGCGCTAGATATCAAGTTTGTGCCAAGGAATCTCATTTAACTGCAGTTAAGAGAATTCTAAGATATCTCAAGGGCACAATTAGAGTAGGACTGTGGTACCCTCGTACGGAGTCTTTTGATTTGATAGGCTATACCGATTCCGATTATGCTGGATGCAAATTGGATCGGAAAAGTACTAGTAGGGGTTGCCAATTTTTAGGTTCATCGTTGATTAGTTGGTCAAGTCGGAAGCAACATTGTGTTGCTCTCTCCACGACCGAGGCTGAATACATTGCCATGGGAGAGAGTGTATCACAATTGTTGTGGATGATTCACACTCTAGAAGATTATGTACTTTCATATAAAGGAGTGCAAGTGTTGTGTGACAACATTAGTACAATAAACCTAACGAAAAATCCAGTCCATCATTCAAGGACCAAACACATTGAAGTGCGTCATCACTTCATTAGAGATCACGTAGCTAGGGGAGACATTGCACTCATATATGTCGAGTCAAAGTCAAACATAGCCGACATTTTCACCAAACCCCTTCCGGAAAATGAATTTAGTCATTTAAGGAGAGAATTGGGAATGTGTTTGGCTCAATAGGCCATTAGGATTTCATCATGATCAATAAGGACAACTAAAACTATAAGAGAAATTGGGAAATTAATTTGGGCAACTTGGGGACATCTCACATAAACTATAAGGTTTAACAAATTGTTTTTGTTTGCTAAATATGGGGTGAGATGCTAGGATCAACCAAATTATTCAAAATGTATCATGCATCCCTTGAATAATTAGGTTGAAGAGACATAAATTGAGTATGGGGAAGGCCATTACATAATTCATGTGTATTTGGCTCCTAGATCTTACTCATATATTCCAACCAAGGAATCTTGGTTGGACCTGTGTCTAGAAATCATCTAACCTTGTTCATGTGTTGATTGATACCCTTGATTGATACCTTCCTGATTTTGATTGAAAATAGGATAAGTTGGTGAAGAAATTTTGACATATTTTGACAAACTTGTAACTACTCATAGCAAGGATATATTTTGAACCGATAGCCTGAGTCAGATTTATTACCTTAGTTTCAGCAAACAAACAAAACAAACTTCTCTGGTTTTGAAACTTTGAGATTCAACATATTTGTTATGAAGTGTCTGAAACTTTCGAGTCCTAAATAATTCCAAATCATTAGAGCTCATCATTAGGAAATATTCATTGGTATCACTGAATATAATCTGTGGGCTCTTCAGATCCTAGGTTCTGAACTTGGAAGTTGTTGAACTAAGTTTCAGAGCTTTCGATACAAAATTCAGAGACTGAAATCACTGATTATCAGACACTGATCGGTCCAGGGACCGATCAGGATGATATCTGATCGGTCTCTACGACCGATCAGGAGAGTTCCACCTCTCTGTTCGATATCTGATCGGTCTGCAGACCGATCAGGGGTTCTGGCACGTATCACTAGTTACTGATCGACCTCTGATCCACCTCTGATCGGTCCAGGGCCCGATCAGGAGGCTCCCTGATCGGTCTCCACGACCGATCAGGACACTCCCTGACCGATCAGGACGTTCCCTGATCGGTCAGGATTTCTCCTGTTCGGACAGCCGTCCGATCTTATGATCTGATCACCCTCTTTAACTTCCCCCAATCCTTCGTCCTCTCATTTCACGCCGAAAACCCTAGCCGAACCACTCCTCAGTCCCGACTCTTCTCTCCATCTTCTCCGAAAGCCTCAAATGGCGCCCAGGTAACTTCCTTTCTCCCCGAAATCTGTTCATTTTTGGCATTTTAGTTTCTTTTCACAGTGTATCTCTGTGTGTTGTCTCGGTTCTCGACTCTGTGGCTCTCGTGGACTCCCATTTGCCCCGACCATGTCCCATTTTTGACCTATTTAGGAAGAAATCAGCCGGTGAGGGTACGTCTAAGTCATCTGCTGAGAAATCCAAGTCTCAGGCACCCTACCGACCTCAACCTTCCTCTTCTTCAAGATTCCCGAACCGACAGTTTGAACAAGTGTTTCAACAGAGGACATTCAAGCTACTCCCATGTCGATCTATGGATCGAAAGTACATGGATGAGTTTTGTCCCTCTGTATCCGAAACTCTGGCATATTACAAACTTGACTCGTTAGTCTACCTAGAAAGGGACATCAACTATGACCTAGTATCTGAATTCTACAACAATCTTCATCAGACCAGTGATGGTGCTTATAGAACCAGAGTCGCTAAGAGAACTATCGATTTCTCCGTCGTAGGATTCTTTGGGTATCTAGGTTGCCGAATGTGTTCAGGAGATCCTTTTCCCATTTATCCTGATTTACCAGACCCATTACCTCCTCCACTTGATGTATCACCTGACACTATCTATGAGTATTTCTTTGGACACCCTAGACCGGATAGACTGGATGAGTTGGATGTCGAGTTTCCTACTTTTGCGGCTCTGAGACTATCTCCTCCTGACTATATTCTTTTTAAGATAGTCACAAACTGTCTTCTTCCAATCACATCCAAACCTCTAGCAGAGATCCGACCATACCACTGTCTGATGCTTTATGGTTTGCATCGGTGTCTCGATTTTGATATCATGTCGAGCATCTATTCTTCGATCATCTCATATACTCAGCCTAGCAGCTCCACTATTTATATGCCTTATGGGCATATAATTACAGATTGGCTCGAGACCCTTCTGATAGATGTGTCTAAGGGTAGGATAGTGAAGATGGTCAGACAGGTGCAGACTTGGGAAGCGGGCATTTTCCAAGTCCGGTATCTTGGGGAGGGTCGGTGGAAGGATGGGAGAGGTCCGGGAGAGTTACCACGCACTTCCTCGACAGTTCGCTCCTCCTCCGCCGATGAGGCCGATCCCGATCGCTACCGGCGATCGTGAGCTAGAGAGCCGCTTGATCAACACGATGAGTTGCCGTCTGCGAGCTCCATGAAGCTGCGTGTTCGGATCGACCGCCACGATGACTTACGCGGCAGACGCAGCAATGCTGGATGGCCAACTACCCACCTCCGCAGCATTTCTCGGGTCATCCACCTTCGAGCTCCAGCATGCCGCCTCAGGGTTACATGCCTCCAGCAGATGATGATGATGTTCCTCGTTGTGAGGATATTGATTGATACATTCTGTGTGTCACTTTGCCTGTCTGTGTTTTGGATGCTATTTGTTGGATATCTTTGTCTGACCTGGATACTTATGCTACTCATATATTTTTGCTATTCATTTGTCTATTTCTTGCTTTTCCTTATGATGTTTCTATGCAATGACTTGATTGTATCTTATCTCTTTCTTACTGTCATATAATACACTTAGAGAGAACTCTAGGTGCATTAAGAAAAAGACAGTATGGGTTAAGGGGGAGTCTTTTGAGTCTTATCACCCCATTCACACCTTTTCGGTGTTTGACAAAGGGGGAGAGGATATCTAAGTTTAGAGATGTATGAATGTTTGATTTTAGGGGAGAAGATAACGGGGAGGATCTTGATTCCCGTTATTGACTTCCTTACATCGTGGTGTATTCATCTTAGGGGGAGGATCTTGATTCCCCTAAAATTATGAAAAAAAAAAGAACATTTCTGATCTAAACTTAAATCGTGTTGTCAAACAACAAAAAGGGGGAGATTGTTGATACAGTCTGACCTGGCTGTTGTTTTGATGTTGACACGGATTTAAGTTTGTATCAGATGTTAATTAAACTCGGTTTGATTAATGATCAAGGTTGATCAAGTGGAAGGGAAAATTCCAAGTTGGAAACTTCAAGCCCGGAGAAGGCTCGGTAGCTCGCTCTCCTGACCAGGTCGAGAGGGCTCGGAGCTCGTTCTCCGGACTAGGTCGAGAGGGCTCGGTAGCTCGTTCTCCGGACCAAGTCGGAGAGGGCTCGGTAGCTTATTCTCCGGATTAGGTCGAGAGGGACCTAAGTGGACATTCCATGGTACATTGGATCGGTCGGCACCGATCCAGGATACATAAGATGATGGATTGGTCCGATCGATGATACATAAGATGGATTGGTCGCAGACCGATCGGTGAAACTAAGTTTCCATGGATCGGCCGGTGACCGATCAGAACACATCGAGTGTAATCTGATCCTCAGATCGATCGGAAACACTCAAGAGCACATCGAGGTAACCGATCGATCTTGGAGATCGATCGGAGATGGTATTGCGAAGAGAAGAAGGCGGGGATCGGTCGTGGAGACCGATCCACTGCCCGATCGGTCTCCACGACCGATCGGGACCCAGACTGATCAGATATGTCCTGATCGGTCCATGGATCAGCGTGACCGATCCACACACAATCGATTTGTTCGATGTTTCTGCGATTCCTCCACTGCGATTCATGTGATATAACCCTCTGTGCTGTTATCTTTTGAGTTTGCAGGATCACAGGTATCATTCCAAGCCTAATTTCAAATTAAGTCCATAAGAGGAATACGACAAATGGCCTTCCTGCTGTGATTCGCGGCGCATGGTGCATTTGAAGCATCAACGGCTACTGGTGTGATCTGGCTGCGATCCGCTTGACTCCTGGTGATTGGTTCGAGCTCAGAAGACACCAGTGAAGACTGTGATTTCATTGGTGTGAGTTCAGAGAACCAGGTAAGGAGGAAGAGGGATTGGCTGCAGCGATGATCCTGTTCAGTTTGACCACGATCCGTGACAGCAGAGAACAGGGGCTTAAGAAGCAGTAAAAAGTGAAAGGAAAGAACAACAAGAAAGCAAGAAAGTGAAAAAAGAAAACAAAACGTTCTGTTGATCGTTGAGGTGTGCTAAGTTCTTGAGCTCTCGGGTGAGAAACTGCTATCTGTGAGTTCTCTGTTTCCACTGATCCTCGCGTGGTTGTAAGCGTTAGTTCATTCTTCTTTACCACCGAGCTCTGTAAGTCTTGTGCTTTAACATATATATTTCTTGAGACTTTGTGGAGAGCTTACTCCATCGAGAAGGAGGATCTTTAGCCGGAATTTATCCGGGGTGCGATCTACCGAAGATCAGGGGTCGTCCACCTTACGGACACGCCGAGGAGTAGGGGCAAGTTATCCCCGAACCTCGTAAATCCGTGTGTTAGTGTGCTTGTTTCCTCTTTGTTTTAGTTTCCTAATTCCGCTGTGCTAACAAGTTTCTTTGTAGAAATTTGTGTTTAAGTTTTTAAGAGGCTATTCCCCCCCCCCCCCCCCTCTAGCCATCTAAGATCCCAACAGCCACCTCAGTATCCTTAGCGGTGAACTGGGCCCCGCACCGTGCCTTGCTCAACCGATCTGCTCTCCTTCTCAGCAAGTAAAGCTGCCTCAGTCTCCTTGAGATTTTGAGTCAAAACCTGAGTCTCTTTATTCCTAATATCTAGGTCTTCAATGACTCGGAGCTTCCTAATGTTAGCAGAGTTGATCTTCGCTTCAAAGGAGTTGGCTTGCTTATTCAGCCGCTCAATTTGTGAGGCCTGCTCGGAGCTCTGCTCCAGGTCAACCTTTGTTGTAAATTACAAATATTATTACGAATAGAGGTCGAATTTAGAATATTTGCTCTTCTCAAATAGCAAAGTAACAAATATTATTGTGAAGAGAGGTGTTCAATACGATATACTAAATTCTAAATCCGTATATCATATACCGTATATCCTATTAAAATTACAGTATACTAAATTTTTCATATATTATAAATTTTATATCATCTATACTAAAATTATGATAGCGGTATGGATTTTCAGTGTCTCGATAATATTAGTATGATTCAATATATTTTGATACTGTACGTACAGTGTATTGAATTCTGAGTATTTTACTCCAACCCTAATTTTCAGGCTTTGTTTTCTTCACAAAAGTCTATACTTTTCACCACAAGAGGATCATAATATAATCTAAAAGTTGGCAATTCATCAAATAACAATATCAGCTATATTGGAATTTTTAGGATTTTGGTTCAGATGTAACAGCCACAAATTAAGAGATTATGATAGACAATGACATAGCTGCAAAAAAAATATGTTTGATAGGCTTTTTTAAACATATTACAAGGGGTTCTGCTAGCTATTGGCTCAGACCTTAATAGCCAAGGTGTCAAGAAAGAGTAAAGTAGCGATTGAAATTGGATGTGTCGAGTTCAGATTCAATGGGATTCACTCTAACTGAGTCTAGTTCGGATAATTTAGATGAGTCCTCGTAGGTTTGCCCGAACTGCCCACACTTTGATCCAATTATTTCAAGGGATGAGAACTTAGAAGAGTTAAAGGGTTAAGATAAGTAATGGAATGTAGGTGAGAGCCCTAATTAATGAGTTAAGGTGGATTTAAGTGAATTATTGTTCAAAATAATACACAATGAGATCAAAGAATGTTAGAATGGAGAAAATACATTTCCTTGCTCCTGGTCTAAGGCTCTAAATAGTTGGAGCTTTAAGTATTGTAAATAAATCAAACGTTCGTAAATAAGTTTGGTGTTTGACCAAGTAACAGTTTATTTATGTTCGTTCAATATACATAAGATTAATTAAATAAATAATCTTGAACGACTCATTAAACTAAACAAACAGACTTGAACACATATGTGTTCAGCTTATTAATGTTTATAAACAACATTCGCGAAGAACGTTCGTGAACAACGTTTATGAATAATATTCGTGAACAATATTCATGAATCATGTTTATTAATAAAATATTTATCAATATGCTAAATAAATAAATAAATAAGGTTGAATTATCAAGTTCAATAATTAATCAAACAAGCAAAAATTTCAAACAACCAATTGAACTTTGAATTGAGAGCTCGATAACATTTAAACGAATCAAGTTCAAGTTAAACTTCAAATAAGTTCAAGCTTATAAAAAATAAACTAAATCAAAGTTGAACAATCATTTCAAAAACTTATTTTCCTTCGGCTCAGCTCAATTGGTTTACCGTCGTAGGAGCTTTGTGCCTTTTATAGGCTCAGGGAGTGAGTGCTCAAGCAGTACCTTTTGCTAGGTGTTGCTTAGGAATATGTGTGTGTTCCTCTTTCCTATCGTACCAAATTTGCCTACCTTGATTGCTGGAAGTTTGGCTCTGGGAGAAGCTCATCCTAAAGCTGACCTTTTTACTGCATTTTACACTATTATTCATACAACAGTCCATTTTCCGTACTGTGATTTATAACCAATTAACATCTAAAAGGTAACAAAACAAGTATATCGACAATAAATAAGTTTTAATTTGAGAAATATATTTTTCAACAAGAATTTATCCAAGCAGGTTTAGCAACAACTCTAATGAATAAAGGGTAGAACAAATTCTCTAATTCAGCATATGCATGTTGACTTCATAGAAGACACAAATTTGATGATTCAAGTCCTAAAACAAAATTATAAATGGTGTTAATTCAGTTTTTATCTTCTCTACTTGATAAACTATAACAACAACAATTTTACCAACAATTATTGAGATCCCCAATCCATTGAAACTCTTGCTCAAATCATCATGACTTGTGTAGTTCCCATCCATTTGTCTTAAAAAAATGGATTTCAATTTCGAAAGATTGACTTTGCTTCACTTGATACTTTGGATCTACTAAACCCCGACTGGTGAGCCATGGTTGTTTTGATGTGTTGTCAAATAAGACAAAATTAGGGCTTGTTATGTCTCTAACTTGTGTATCTAGTCATGCCCATGATTCGAAGTATGGTAAAGAGTGGAACGACACACTAGAGGGACATGAAAGGATGAGAATTATCAGAGATAGCATGTTGGAAATTAAATTTAATTATGAATAAAGATAAAATATGATGAGATGATAATTATTGATGAAAGTTTGTAAGACAAAGATAGAATATGATGATGTGTCATTTCTTGATAAGAACGAGAGTTCGTGATAAGAAGATAAAATAGAATATGATGAAGTGGCAATTCTTGATAAGGATAAGGGAATATGATGAGGTGGTAAAAATAAAAGGTCTAGATTCAATGTATTTAAGATTAGTAGTTATCTAATAAGTCTATAAATATGTAACTTTTCCAATGAGTGAAAACAAGTTGAGTTCTTTTTTTATTCTCCTCTCCCACATAGAGTACATTTTTCTCCCATAATTATTATTTTTTTCTTATAATTCTTCTTCCAACAAAGTGATATTAGAGTTATGGCTAATAGAGGTATAATTTCCTTCCAAGTTATAATACTCAAGGCGAGTAATTATGATAATTGGAGTATCAAGATAAAGGTATTTTTTTTGAGCTCATTGTTGGACTGCTAGTGACCGACAAGAGTGGGGTGAATTGCCTATCAACAATAAGTACAACACCCTTTCCGTTCTTTCAACTCTAATTAAAAGCAACAATAATAGTAAATTAAATTAATAACTAAAAAGATGAGACACAGGATTTACTTGGTTATAATCTAGGTGGTTTGTTAATCAAAGGACAATGAAAAAACTCTAAAAGATCTCCTTTGGTGAAGGTAGAGAAGCCTCTTATACTCGTTGATTGCTCAGACAGTTGCTAAGAAATGAATACTAGAGTTGATACCTATTTCCTAGGTTCAGGGTTTTTTTTTAGCTCTTGTAAATCTTATCCGCAGCTTGAAGGCGCCTCCAATAGAGATTCAAGGTGCCTTCAAGGAACGAAATTTTATCTACCGAGGATAAAACATTATCTTCGCCAAAGTTCACCTCTGTCAGGTTTAAGGCGCCTTCAATCAAGGTTGAAGGTGCCTTCCATGGTGGGTTGAAGGCACCTTCAACCCTGTTGAAGGCGCCTTCCCTCTGAAAGGCGCGGATGCACCTTTAATCCCTATTGAGGGTGCCTCCAGTTGCTTTGCAGCTTCCTTTTAGCTCTTCCGCTGCTTCGATCGACTGGGTGATTTAGTCCATCCGGAATAGGGCTCATCCAAATCCAATTTTCCAGCCTTCTCCTCAAGTAGGCTTCTTCCCCGACTTCTCGTCCCTCGAACATTGCGTACGCTCTTCTCGTCCACCGGTGTACTCTTCCGCAGTACCTCGTCCCTCATATGTACCGAGCTCGTCGACTCCCTTCCCGTGCCATCATTCTCGCTAGTTACGTCTTTCACTCGACTTCTTGTGTTCCTAAGCTCCTACACACTTAGACACAAGGATCAAATACACAAGACCTAACTTTAACTTAGTTGATTACATCAAAACTATTATGGTGTTCCAACAATCTTCCCCTTTTTGATGTGATCAAACCCAAGTTAAGTTAGGGTAAGTCACAAAAAAAATTTTACAAGTAAAAAATTTTTCTAAGTAAAAATTTGCAAGTAAGAAAAATTTGCAAGTAAAAAAAAAAATTCTAAGCAAAAATTTGCAAGTAAAAGATTTTCTAAGCAAAAACTTTGCAAGTACCCTCTCGCTAGACTTCTTCTTCCTTCTCCCCCTTTTGATTACATTAAAAAACAGGTTCATTAAAAAGTCTAAGGAAAAAAAAGTTTAAAAAATATTAAGGTGTAAGCCCAACAATTTCTAACTGTTAAAACAAGTATAAGTGATGAAATAAAAAATTTTAAAATAATTTCTGATAGAATTTTGGCAAACATTGAAAGCATTAGTTAATTTAAATGCTTAACAGTTAGTCCATTAAACATTAATTTCATTAATTGACTTCTAGGCTATGACGTGGCACTAGACCTTTTTGATTATTGGAGCAATAACCACTTTTTAGACAAAACCTTTTAAAGAAATTAAACATTCATTTTCTCTCTGAAAGCTCAAAAGAAAATTCAATCCAAATATAATTTTGGAATCCAATATAGGTTCCTTCCTACCGAGTTAATTAAAAATTTGAGGGGTATATAACTTCTGGGGGTTTTTCTAAGTTGACCCCTATGAAATCGTAAATACCAGTTTAGCCTACTGATAGGTCTAACATTTGAATGATTGTAGATATTTGTGCATGCAGAATTTTGTTTGAATAATTCTATTTTTTCTTTTAATTTTTCATTTTCTAACTTTAAACTATCAAATAATTCTAATGGGTATGTCTTAGCTAATTATCTTTTCAAATTAGTATTTTTATTTTCTAATTAACACAAATTTTTAGAAAGTATTTTGATAAATTGGAAAGATTGTGCGGGTGAAATAGCACGTACCTCACTTACCTCATGAACTGATGCTCTCCCTTCATCGGAGCTCTACTATGATAATCCTCCATTTTCATCGATGTTCATTTCTGAGCTACTTTCGTCTTCTTCTTGGTGGTCAGCCAGTAGAGCTAGTCTGATGTAAGCTTCGATCTCGGATTCGATTTATCCCATGTGACCTTCAAATTCTTGTGCTTTGGTCTGTTGCCCTTGCCATTCTCTTTCTTCTTTAGTTTGGGGCAATCATCCTTGATGTGTCCTTCTTCATTGTAGTCGTAGCATCAGACCTTCCTTTTATTCCGATAGTCCCTTTTTTGTATACGGTTTAAATTTATTAGATCGAATAAATTTATTAAATTTCTTTACCAATAGTGTTGCTTTATTTGTGTCGATGGATGTTTCAAAGTCTGAATTTGGTTCGCCCTTTTGGTTGGCTTTTAGTGCTATGTTGTGGACTGTCTTTTCTCCTTTGTTTCACAAGTCTGCACATCTTGATTCATGAAGTTCAAAAGTGAAAAAAAAGACTTTCTAATGAACTAACTTCGAGTTCTTTAGATTTGTAAAATGAATCGATTATAGATGTCCACTCGGGTGTCTTAGGAAATGCGTTCAAAGCATACTTTAATGAATCTCAGTTCATTATCTTTTCTCCGAGATTCGTGAGTCCGATGATGAGTTCTTTGATCCTCGAGTGCAGATGTGCAACTGTTTCGCTTTCTTCCATCCGGAGGTTTGTCAGCTAGTTCCGAAGTAGGTCCCGTCTCGCGAGCTTTGTTTCGGAAGTTCCTTCGTGCAACTCCAGGAACTTCTCTCAAAGTTCCTTTGCTGATTTGTAATCTTCTATCTGAGTACTTCCTGGGTGGAAGTACGCTGAGTAGGTGGAACTCGGCTCTTCCGTTCGCTACGAAGTGTACTTGTTCCTTCTTGGTCCATTGATGTTCTTCCTTTTCATTTCCTTGAGAGTCTTTTGGAGCTACAAAACCATATTTAGTGATTAACAGTATTTCAAAATCAATTTTGAAAAATACCTCCATGCGTTTCTTCCAAGACACAAATTCTCCCTCGAACTTAGGTGGGAAGATCGTCAGTCTGACCATTGTTTCGGTGCTTCAGTCAGCAGTTAGTCCTTCTGAGACAACTTGGCTCTAATACCAATTGTTGGACTGCTGGTGGCCGACAAGAGAAGGATGAATTGCCTGTCAACAATAAACAACACTCTTCTTGTTCTTTCAACTCTAATTAAAAGCAACAATAATAGTAAATTAAATTAACAACTAAAAAGACGAGGTATAGGATTTACTTAGTTACAACCTAGGTGATTGTTAATCAAAGGACAATGAAAAAACTCTAAAAGATCTCTTTCGCTAAAGGTGGAGAAGCCTCTTATACTCGTTAATTGCTCAGGCAGTTGCTAGGAAATGAATATTGGAGTTGATACCCATTTCCTAGGTCTACGGGTCTTTTTATAGCTCCTGTAAATCTTATCCTCAGTTTGAAGGCGCCTCCAATAGAAGTTCAAGGTGACTTCAAGGGATGAAATTTTATCTGCCGAGGATAAAACATTATCCTCGGCAACGTTCACCTCTGCAAGGTTTAAGGTGCCTTCAATCAAGGTTGAAGGTGTCTTTCATGGTGGGTTGAAGGTTCCTTCCCTCTGAAAGGCGCGGAGGCGCCTTTAATCCCTATTGAGGGCGCCTCCAACTGCTCCGCAGCTCCCTTTTAGCTCTTCCGTTGTTCCGATCGACTGAGTGATTTAGTCTATCCGGAATAGGGCTCATCCGAATCTAATTTCCAGTCTTCTCCTCGAGCAGGTTTCCTCCCCGGCTTCTCGTCCCTCGAACGCTGCATATATTCTTCTCGTCCATCGGTGTACTCTTCCACAGTGCCTCGTCCCTCAGATGTACCCAACCCGTCGGCTCCCTTCCTCTGTCATCATTCTCGTTAGCTGCGTCTTCCGCTCGACTTCTTATGTTCCTAAACTCCTGCATAAACACAAGAATCAAATACACATGACCTAACTTTAACTTGGTTGATCACATCAAAACTACCATGAGATTCCAACACTTATGATGTTTGGGAGGTTATAGAAAAAAACTACATTGAGCCACGTGATGACTCGACATTATTTTTGATTGAAAAAGACAGTTTGAGAGATTGAAGAAAGAGAGACAAGAAGGCTCTCTCCCTCATTTATCAAGCTTTAGATGAGGATGGTTTTGAGAAAATCTCAAGTGCTACTTCGACCAAGCAATCATGGGAAAAGTTGTCTCATATCAAGGAGAAGGAAAAAGTAAAAAAGGTATGACTTCAGATATTAAGAAGTCAATTTGATGCTTTTCGTATGAAGGAAGGTGAGTTGGTATCTGATTATTTTTCCAGAGTCTCTACAATTTCCAATCAACTAAAGAGAAATTGTGAGAAACTATAATAAGTAACTATCATTGAGAAAATTCTTCAATCATTGGATTTAAAATTTGATATTATTACAACCATCATTGAAGAAACCAAAGATCTACAAGCCATGACGATAGAGCAACTCCCAAGTTCATTATAGTCCCATGAAGAAAATAAGAAGATAAATGAAGAAATTACTCAACAACTCTTAAAGACGACTCTTCAACAGGCAAAGAAAGATGCAAGTTTCAGTGATAATAGAAGTCAACGTGGAAGAGGTTGTGGATATGGACGAGCTCGTGCTAGTGAGCAAGGATGGATTTCCAACAACAATGATGAAAGAGGAGAAATTTCAACAAGAGGACACACACAAACTCAAGGTACGATAAATCTCAAGCTGAGTGCGACAATTGTGACAAATTTAGACATTATGCTAAAAAATGTAGATCGTCCAAAAATAAAGTATATGTAAGAGCAAACTATATAGAAGAAAGGAAAGAAGAAGATGACACCTTACTGTTAGCATATAAAAATAATGAAAGGGGCGAATGTACAATGTGGTATCTCGCCACTGGTTCAAGCAATCATATGTGTGTGAAAAGAATCATGTTCGTAGAACTTGATGAATAAGTTGGTGGTAATGTATCCTTCAGAGATGAATCAAAGATCAAGGTAAAAGATAAAGATAACATTCTCATCCGTTTGAAGAATGGAAAACATGAATTTATCTCGAATGTTTTCTTTATGTCAAATATGAAGAATAACATTTTAAGCTTAAGACAATATGATATTATCTAAAAGATAATATGTTTATCTTAAAAGATGATATTGATTGCTTAATTACTAAAATGTCTATGTCAAAAAATAGAATGTTCTTCCTTAATATTCAAAATGATGTTATCAATTGTCTCAAAGCTTATTATAAAGACATCACTTGGCTATGACATATTCGAGTTGGGCATCTCAATTTCAGAGGACTAGAATTGCTTTCAAAGAAAGAGATGGTGAGAAAATTACCTTGCATCAAACATCCTAATCAATTATGTGAAGCATGTCTGCGTGGGAAGTAATTTAGAAGAGGTTTTCCAAATGAGCCAAGTTCAAAAGCCCAAAAGCCGCTTGAACTTATACATACGGATGTTTGCGGTCCGATAAAGCTAAGTTCACTTAGTAAGAATAATTATTTCAATCTTTTCACAAATGGCTTTTCTCGAAAAACTTAGGTATATTTCTTAGAGCAAAAATCGGAGGTCTTCGGCATATTCAAGAAATTTAAAGCTACTATAGAAAATGAGAGCAGTCTTGAGATCAAAGCTATGTGATCTGATCAAGGAGGAGAATTTACCTCAAAGGAATTTCAAGAATTTTGTGAAGCCAATGGAATACGATGACCCTTGACAGTTCCAAGATCCCCTTAATAAAATGTAGTAGCAGAAAGAAAGAATTGAACCATCCTTGACATGACAAGGAGTATTGTCAAAAACAAGAGGCTACTAAAGGAACTTTTGGAAGAAGCAATTGCATGTGCAGTATACTTATCCAACCGATCACCAACAAGGAATGTGTGAGACAATACACCACAAGAAGCATGGAGTGGGAGGAAGCCTGAGATTTCTCATCTAAGAGTTTTTGGGAGTATAACCCACGTTTATGTGTATAATGAAGCAAGAAACAAATTGGATGATAAAAGTAAAAAGTTTATTTTTTTTTGCTATGATACTAACTCAAAAGGGTATAAATTATACAATCCAGATACTAGAAAGACAATTATCAACCGGGATGTTGTATTTAATGAAGAAAAAAAATGGAATTGGTAATAGCAAAATGAAGATTACAACTTCTTCCCATACTTTGAAGAAGAAGATATGGAGCAACTATGAGTGGAGCAAACAAGAGAGGAGCTTATTGCTCCACTGGTAACATCAACATCAAGTACTCAAGGAATCATCTGCATCAACTTCAAATGAAAATTCAAGTAAAAGAGTACCATACTTCAGAAGCTTACGGGGCATTTATGAGGTAATTAAAAATCAATATAATATTACTCTATTTTTGTCACTTTGCCGATTGTGATCCTATAGATTTCTAAGAAGTTATAAAGAGTAAAAAGTGAAAAAATATGATGGATGAAGAAATCAATGCGATTAAGGAGAATGGTACATGAGAGTTAACTCCACTTCCTGAAGGACATAAAACGATTGGTGTGAAGTGGGTGTACAGAATAAAGAAAAATGCCAAAGGATAATTTGAAAGATACAAAGCAAGATTTGTGGCAAAAGGTTACAGTCAAAGATCTGATATTCACTATGATGAGGTATTCGCTCTCGTTGCTCGATTAGAAATTATCAGACTAATCATTTTTTTAGTAGCTAGCCCAAAATAAGTGGATAATACATCAAATAGATGTAAAATCTACTTTTTTTAAATAGAATTCTCAAAGAAGTCTATATTCGGCAACTATCAGGTTATGAAGTCAAAGGACAAGAAGACAAAGTTCTAAAATTGAAGAAGGCTCTCTAAGAGTTAAAGTAAGCACCAAGGGCATGGAATAGCTGGATAGACAAGTACTTGCAAGAGAAAGACTTCATCAAATGTCCTTATAAACATACACTATACATTCAGAGTAAGGATAAAGATGTTTTGATTATATGCTTATATGTCGGCAACTTGATCTTCACAAGAAGCAATCCAAGTATATTTGAAGAATTTAAAGAAGCAATGACTAAGGAGTTTGAGATGACTGATATTGAGCTCATGACATACTATCTGTGCATCAAAGTGAACTAAAAGGAGGATGAAATCTTCATTACACAAGTAGGTTATACAAGAGATATTAAAAAAGTTTAAGATGGATAATAGTAAGCCCATAAATACTCTGGTAGAATGTGGAGTCAAGCTATTTAGCATGATGAAGGAGAAAAAGTTAATCCAACATTTTTTAAGAGTTTGGTTGGAAGTTTACGATACTTGATGTGCACATGGCCTAATATCCTTTATGCTGTTGGACTTGCTAGCTGCTACATGAAAGCTCCAACTATCACCCATCTTAAGATCGCTGAGAAAATTTTACGTTATATCAAATGTACGACATATTTTGGATTACTTTATTCAATATCTAACCATTTCAAACCTGAAGGATATATCGATAGTGATTGGGGTGGAGATATGGATGATAAAAAGAGCACTACATGATTTGGGTTATTTATAGGAGATATAACTTTCACTTGAATGTCGAAGAAACAACCTATTGTTACACTTTCTACTTGTGAAGCGGAGTACATGACTGCGACTTTATGTGTGTTGTCATGCTATTTGCCTTAGAAATTTGCTGAATGAGCTAAGTTTACCACAAGAAGAGACAACAAGATTCAAGTTAATAACAAGCCCGCAATATCACTACTAAAAAATCTAGTCTTCCATGATAGAAGTAAGCACATCGATACGTGCTATCACTATATCAGAGAGTGCATTACAAGAAAAGATGTACAAGTGAATGCACAAAGTCTCAAGATTAAGTTGCTGATATTTTTACTAAGTCATTTAAATTTGAAGACTTCATAAAGATGCGAAATTTGCTTGGAGTTGCAAAATTAAGTTTAAGAGGGGGTGTTGAAAATTAAACTTAATTATGGATAAAGATAAAATATGATGAAGTGACAATTATTGATGAGAGTTCGTAATATAGAGATAGAATACGACGACGTGTCATTTCTTGATAAGAATGAGAGTTCATGATAGGAAGATAGAAATAGAATATGATGAGGTAACAATTCTTGATAAGGATAAGAGTTCGTGGAAATAGGATATGATGAGATGATAAAATAAAAGGGTCTAGATTCAATGTATTTGAGATTAGTAGTTATCAAATAAGTCTATGAATACATAACTTTTCCCATGAATTAAAACAAGTTGATTTTTTTTTTATTTTCCTCTTCCACATAGAGTACATTTTTCTTCCATAATTCTTTTATTTTTCTCCCATAATTCTTCTTCCAACATAGTGAACCTTGATAAAAAACGGAGTGAGCGAGAAGGATGATACGGGAAGGGAGCAGACAGACTCAGATGAGGAATTGCGGAAGAGTACTCTGGAGTGAGAAGGAGGAAACTATGCAAGAAGCTGAATCTAGTCAACCAAACCATTAGGATCGGTTGATCGAACCAGCGGGATTGATCGATCGAACTAGCAAGACCGATTGGTCGAACCAACGGGATCGGTTGACCGAACTCCACTTAGTAGAGAGAAACGACCGTTGAGTGGATGAGAGTGTTGACTACATCATCAAACAATCATCTTCCATGGTTGGCCGTTATAACAAATAAAGCTGATCCACCATGCCAACAAATGATCGGGCAAGCGACCGTTGTGTGAATAAAAGTGATTTGCCATGTCAACTTTTTTGATCGACCGAATAGCTCGATCGGTTGATTGAACGTACCTTAACGACACAAATAGACACGAGGAACTCGGTTGTAAAGAAAAATACACACTCGAATCACTCGTGCTCTATTACTGTAAGGGGTTTCATCGCTTCTGGGACATTTTCGAAGAAGAGAAGAAAGTAGATCTTCAATAGTTCTAGGACTAGCAAGAGGGTGGTTGTAAACCAAGTGAAAGTAACCAAACAAAATCTTCAGATTTCATAGGCAAATGAAACCAAAAACTGGTTACTTAACCCACATTTACTCATCGTATTCCAATAAGCTTTAGCTGAAGCAAGAGCTTCCATGGCCTGCAAATGTCATAAGCCAAAGGAACAGTCAACCAAGCGAGTTCTATCTTATGAGCCAACACTTTGCGTTCCAAGAAAGACATAAAAAAGGATCCATAAGGTGAGGAAATATGAGAGAGACCGATTGCACGCGACTGGAATCAAGCTGGTAGCCTTCGATGCGATCAGTGAGCTTTGTCGAGGGCTTTTCTCTGCAACTGCAAGTCCTTCGAATGCACTGCCGCCGGGCTGGTCTCGTCTCTGCCCTCCACTACTGTTGCGATCTAGTTAGGGTTCAAGGTAGTCGAGATCTTCTGGACCGCAACCCCTTATCCACTTCTGGATCAGGGGTTGTTGATAGATGAGATCTCATGGATCCTATCTATATAACAAGTAGGATCCATGAATTTTCATTGAAGTGGTTCATCATCTGAATTACAAAGTATGATTAAGAGGATCCGACCTCGGTTCCCGGCTACCCACATTGGTGAGGCAAGTGCACACATGTATATTACCGGGAATAGATCTTTTAATCAATACAGACTGAATCAATTCATTATCAAGGAACGGATCAGAAAAGAGGACGATCCAGTCCCTGAACAACCACTGACATTCCAGTCCGAGTCATTCCGCCACGGATACTCAACGCGCGGCTCCAAAATCGACGTGTCGCAGATGACCCCACAAACTCAGTCGACGACGTGTCACGTCTTCGGTCTACCCAAAGTAAACACTCGCCCGCCATCTTTGATCCTAGCTGACTCCGTGGGGGGCCCACCGCCCCACCACGAGATGTAGGTCCAGTTCGGTCAGGTACGCGTAGAATTATAATTAAATCTAAATCCTTCTCCACGAATCCACGCCAGTATCACTTCCTCGTTTCCGAATTCGAATGATCTCGCTGGGACCCGTTGGCTATCTGCTACGCGGGTGCTTTTGATTGGAAGGTGTGTTTTGGGGTGAGATGAAGGTTGGCGATCTAAAGAATTAGTGAGGAAAGGGACCCAATTCCCGTCCCAAAGCCGCCTTGTCGCCTCTTCCGCAGGCCACGCTATCTTGCGCTCCCCGCCTAGGTCCCCTCCGCCGCTAACCTGCGCACCATCTCCTTCCTCCGTTCTTTCCCCTCTCGCCTCTCTCTCTCTCTCTCTCTCTCTCTCCCGCACTCGATCGAAAGCGATTGCCTACGGGTTTGGGACAGGGGGTTTGGGAGATGTGGTATGCTCCGACCATCGATGAGGCTGCTTTCGTCGCTGTTGAGGCCGTTTGCGGGGAAAGGCAAGGGCGCGGGGGGCAGTGACGGTGCCGCGGGCCGGGAGGGGCAGGAGGGTCTTCTGTGGTACCGCGACCACGGACCCTGCTCGGCGGGCGAGTTCTCGATGGCCGTCGTCCAGGCCAACCAGATCCTGGAGGACCAGAGCCAGATCGAATCGGGCCCCTTTGGCACCTTTGTTGGCATCTACGACGGCCATGGCGGCCCCGACGCCGCGCGATTTGTCTGCGATAATCTCTTCTCTCATTTCAGAGGTGGAGTCCCGACTTCCCCCAATCATTTTTCTTGGTAGTTCTTGTCTTGGTGTGAATGGCCTGTCCGTGTCAAATTTTGATGATTTTACCTATGATAAGATTCCATTTTCACCATAATTTCTTGACGTACATATCGAAATCAAAATATTCACTATTTCACTACTTGCCCGTACATACTCATCTTAACTTTTGTGAAATTTTATTGTTTGGAACAATCCTAATTTCGAAATTCATTCACTTCCATTTATTCAACTTCATCCACTTGAACCTCTTACCAAAATTATATAGTATGAGTTATGCACTATGCAGCAACTGCCCTTAATCAAAATTTGATAAATTTGATATAGTCATCGTGCTTAGGTTAGTCCATTCATATCTTCAGCTTCTCAAGACTAGTTTAGGTCTTGAATACAGTGAACAAAAAAAAAAAAAAACTTCACGATCATCAGCCCATGTATCTTTTTTTTAAAGGACCTGGGGTTTCATCGCCCGTTGGATCAATGGAACATAAGCTTGTCATGGAAATAGCCTCTTTCCTGCACAAAGATAAGGATGTGTTTGCTGGTGTTGTACAATCCGGTATTGGTGGGAGTCTCATGCAATGAGATTTCCGTTTTTAGAATTCTCATGATGTATGAATTCAACTCCAAAACAGTTTTTTCAGTTTATATCATGTGGCACTTCCATTATGAAAATGATGTCAGACATAGTGAAATTGCAACTGGTCAGATCTTAGGAGATAAATTCTTACCTTTGACCTCCTTTGTCTTTAGTGTTTGCCATGTAGCAAATAAACATCTTTATTAAGCTAGATTGTTTTGTATTCTAATTAAGAATGTTATTTACACTAAATTTTGATGTTGTGGACCTCCAGAATACATGGATTTCAAATTTAGTGAAAATAGTTTTTTATATTTTTCTTCCCTTTTGTTTGGTTATCATAGATTGCTAAATTTTTATTTGAATCTATAAGATTTCCAGACTTTATTATGAATTTTTATTTTTGATAGTTTTATAAGTCATTTGGTGCTTTATGCAGAAATTTCAGTTGGACCACAAGGTGTAACATGTGATAGCATTCGGAGAGCTTTCCTAGCAACAGAGGAAAAATTTATTGAATTGGTTGGCCAACTATGGAGCTCTAGGCCAGACATTGCAACTACAGGATCATGTTGCCTTGTCGGTGTTGTTTGTCAGAGAACTCTCTATGTGGCAAATCTTGGTGATTCTCGAGTTGTTCTTGGTAGAAAAGTTGGTAATACTGGTGAGATTGCTGCGATAGCTTTGTCAACTGAGCACAATGCTAATATGGAGGCTGTAAGACAGGAGCTTAGGTCCCAGCATCCAAATGATCCAAATATTGTTGTCCTTAAACATGGAGTTTGGAGAGTTAAAGGCATCATACAGGTAATATCTTTGAACATTTCCAAACTTATTTTTGATTACTGTTTATTTTGGTAATACTTGTATCCAGCTTTGGTTGTTTGAATCCTCTTTGTAAGTTATTCCATAGTTTGATTTCATGTAACCCACCTAAAACATTTTGTGGTAGTTGAATTTTCTAGAAATTTCTTAATGGAACTTTATGTGTTTTAGTTTATATTGTTTTCTTTTTCTTAGCAATGTGTCCAGATTAGGGAATCAAACTCTAGCTACTATTTATCATTAGAGAGAATTATGAACTATACAATTACTTTTTCTATCCTATGAAAAATTTTAAAAACTTATCTTTTCATTGTGCAACTAATGGAATCTCACTATATATATAAGAGTTCTTTGTGTGGTGTAAGTGCGCAAGAAGAAATATTTTAGCATACTTCTCTTATCTCCTCTCTCTCTCTCTTATGCCTCTTTCGAATTTCTATCAATTACTTGGTTTTTGCCAACTATATGTTCATCATTTATATTTCTTGTAGTTTTATCATGATGCGGCTTATCGACTACTTTCTTTATGCCACAATGAGTAGTGTAATCAGCTTACTCGGAGCATCCATGAATCATTTACCAATTGATTGTTTCAAGCAGTGTAATCAGTCACTTTAGTCACAGAACCATGAATCATTTACTAATTGATGGTTTTTTTTCTTTGTTTAGTTTCATTATACACTGACATGTGGTATTATTACCACTGTGCCAAAAATATCTGAAGGTAATAAATAATCACTCTTAATTATTTTCACGGGGAAAGGATAATACTTTCCTATCAATAGACTGTTTTTTTGTTAAATTTATGCTACACAAACACTTTTTTGATCTGTGAAGTGTACTTTATTGTTAATAATGTATGATCAATTGCAGGTTTCTAGATCCATAGGCGATGCATATATGAAGCATATGCAGTATAACAGAGAGCCAATCAGTTCAAAGTTCAGAATAGCTGAACCGACAAACATGCCTATCTTAACTGCTAATCCATCTGTTACCTCTCATCATCTTCAACCAAGTGACTCTTTCCTCATATTTGCTTCGGATGGGTTATGGGAACACCTAAATGACCAACAGGCAGTTGAGATTGTTTACAATCATCCTCGTTCAGTAAGCATTTCCACTTCTCTATTGTCTCCATAGTCATGCTATTTGCCATTTGTTTCCTTGTACGTTTTCTCTGGAGAGAACAATTTTGCAATTTTTTTTCAGTATAACTAGTAGTGAATTAGTTACTGAACATAATTTTTAATTCTTAGATATACCTACATATAAGTATTCCTAATTTGGATTATATGAAGCATATGCAGTATAACAGAGAGCCAATCAGTTCAAAGTTCAGAATAGCTGAACCGACAAACATGCCTATCTTAACTGCTAATCCATCTGTTACCTCTCATCATCTTCAAGCAAGTGACTCTTTCCTCATATTTGCTTCGGATGGGTTATGGGAACACCTAAATGACCAACAGGCAGTTGAGATTGTTTACAATCATCCTCGTTCAGTAAGCATTTCCACTTCTCTATTGTCTCCATAGTCATGCTATTTGCCATTTGTTTCCTTGTACGTTTTCTCTGGAGAGAACAATTTTGCAATTTTTTTTCAGTATAACTAGTAATGAATTAGTTACTGAACATAATTTTTAATTCTTAGATATACCTACATATAAGTATTCCTAATTTGGATGCGTTGATCCTTGCGATTCGATGAGATGAATGATTATGAGTGTGAGCCGGCACCCTTCTACCGCATCAAAACATGGGATTCTTGTGGAGCAGCACCAATAAATAACCAGACTACTATCAGAGGTGTTCATCAGCGATGATCCAAGTGGGGGAGTGTCATGGAAGGTCCAACTCTGGATGACTGGAATTTTATTATTTCTGACATATACATACTCTGTCAGACAGTATCAGTCCCATTAACAACATATTTTCTTCTGTAACCCAAACCGACCATTTCAATTTACTATATACATATCTATGAGTGAAGGTTTGATGGTTCCATTTAATATAGTTAACGCTCATTGCATAATGGTTTGTTCTCTCTCGAAGGAGTACAGGTTTTGCTCCTTCCAAATCTGGTTAACTGTGCCATGACATCCAAGGCAGTTTTACATGCATTTTCTCTCTTCCTAGCAAATAAACTCTAGTTTTATGTTATTTAAATTTAAATAGGGATGTGTATTGCCAAAAGTGTTTAATCTTTTTCTGTGCATACAGATTCTTTACTTTGGAGGTTATAAATTGTCTCTAGTAAAATAGCTCTTCCACTCTAGCAAATGGCCGTACATCTTAGGTTTCATTACAATGCTCAAAGTCAGTTAACAAACTTTGTAGGCGATTGTTAAAAACTTTTCTGGTGGCTTAGGCGTTCGGTTAACACTATCAATCATATGCCCCATACTCCTATATTGTTTTCTTTTCAAGATTCAGCATAAACAGTGGAGATGCATTGTGGTCCTTATTTATTTTATCGAAATGTGAGAACTCTATAGTTTTACATTGACTCTTTAAAACATTATTCTTAGCTCCTCTAGTCCTAAGAAATACATGAATTTGCAAAACCTTAAGCATTGCAACTTTTCCTATCACAGGGAAGTGCAAGAAGGCTCATCAAAGCTGCTCTCCATGAAGCAGCTAGAAAACGAGAGATGCGATATTCAGACCTGAAAAGGATTGACAAGAAGGTCCGCCGACATTTTCATGATGACATAACTGTGATCATTATTTTCCTTGATCACGATCCTACAGTCAAATCCGCACAAGGGCCTCATTTATCAGTTAGAAGTGCTTTGGATCACTGATCTGTTAACACTGCCATGGAACAAGGTTGCTTGATGTAAAGACTACATGTAGCTGAGACTGCTATATAAGATGAGGAGATCAATCTGGAAACTTATGTGTAGGGAGGTTTCGATTACCACACAAAGGATGTTTCCCCCACTTTTTTTTGGAAAAAAAATGTTTATGTTATGTTCTAAATTATTGTGCTGTCAGCTATGTAATTTATCAAAGGAGATAGCCAATGGTAATAAATATGTTCTCAATGTTCTAAAAATTAAAGTGAAGTGCTTTCACGATTTTCTTCCCTTGAATTGGAATGGTGTTAAGTTAGGAGCCTCGGACCTTTGTGCTTTAATTCTTCATCAATAAGTTTTTTTTTTCTTTTTAATATTTTCATTTCTTATAGATTTTCATTGTTTGTGCATATTTTATTACCATTTTTAAGAAAGAAAAATCATTTTGATTTTTTTTTTAAAACGAAATTAAAGTGAAAGTAAATGCAAAAAAAAAAAATCCATTTTATTCCCTTTATTTTTCCTTTTGGCTTTTTTTTGAAAACAAAAATGTTATCACGTCCTCCTTCCATTCCAATCCATGTCGTTCATCCGTCCGTCCACGTGTCCATAGTCAGCAGTAAGGCAATAACTATTAACTATTTCTCTTCGAAATCGGATGTCGAAACCCTTCCGATCGCGAAGAAGGGGAGCAGCTATTTCGACCGCTGCCTTGCCCGACGAGGAGTAGGAGGACGGCCTACGTGACGGTGTATGCAATTGTCGTCTTTCCCCTTTGCTGCCTCGTAGGTGACCAAGGTTAGCTAAACTCGTTGTTACACTCCAATCCTTTTGTAGTCTGTGTAGATTTGGAGTTTTTGTAGTGGGTTGAAATGTTTTCTCTTAGTTATACCGGATCTGCAGGATTTTACTCCACTATTATTGTTTATTCTAGGTCGTTTGGTAGTAAAATCTTCTATTTTCGGGCATTATGGTAACCATCTTTGCTACATTGTGATGGGGTTGATAACTTGAGGTAGGAACGTTGGATTGTTCTAGTTTTTCTATTTAAATTTTTTTCCCTCTTTATTGGTGCCTGCCAAACTCTATCTTGGTTAATTTCCTCATAAATTGGGCTGAGAGTCGTGGCATTTTGAGATGAAGATGCCACCATCCTTGCGCATATCTATAATTAGCTCGAGTTACTTGCATGAAGTCATCAGTCTTAGGTCCATGCCAAAACCTGCAATTTTGACATCAAATAAGGGGAAAAATTTCCATTTGATATATGATAGAAACTTCCAGCTAACTCTTTCAAATGTTTATGTTTATCGATCTAATATTTTAAAGATGCATTACTATTGGTGTGACTGAGGTTTGATATTTCTTAAAGGGAGGAGAGGCAAAAAATTTCCCTTTTGATTTTCCTTTTCTGTTATGACTGTGGCTCATGAATTCTGCTTCTCAGAAGGGGTTTTATACTGTTAATCAGAGGGAAAAAGGAGTGAGAAAAGGTAAAAAAACAATGCCCAGACCAGGACCAAGGCCATATGAATGTGTGAAGCGTGCTTGGCACAGTGACAGACACAAGCCAATTCGAGGATCCCTTATTCAAGAGATATTCAGGTTGGGCCATTTTCTTGTCTGTATGCTTCTACTTGTATTTATACGTGTACATATATTTCTCTCTCTACCTTTGCTCATTGCTATCCACTTTTTTCTGACAGCGCAAGAAGAATTAGATGTTTGATCCATCCTTTGCTCCTTCACCTTTTCTGCGATTTGCTATTACCATTTACTGCTGCCTCCATTTTCTTATTGGGTGAAATGGTCAAATTTTCATTTTGGTTGCAGATTGGCCAATGATATGCATAGTGCTGCCACCAGGAAGAATAAGGAGTGGCAGGAGAAGCTCCCCATTGTCGTTCTGAAGGTTGAGGAGATCATGTACTCTAAAGCCAACTCCGAGGTTCATATTTTTAGTTTTTCCACCATATTATAACCTTGTTTCTATCCTTAGGATGCTCTTAGTTTAAGTTTCCATTGGCAAGAGTGCATCGTAACATATTAACTGTTCACCTGTCTCTCATATTCCTTTTTCTGTGATATTATGTTATTTTTTAGGATTGAGTTTGCTTGAAATTAACTGAAAGGCACCCACTTGTAGTTAGTCATTGAATCAATGGTGCTGCATCATAAAATGCTATTGAAAGCCCATCATCTTAGATCTAGCTAAATAAGAAATTTGTCAAGGCTAAATTAGATATTTTTTTTAATAGACATTCAAATGACAAGGCTATAACTGCATAATCATGTGTGTTTTCTTCAATACCTGTATGTCTTTTTGGTGAGTGAAAATGCAGGCAGAATACGGGGACTTGAAGACATTAGTAGATCGAGTAACTGATGCTATTGACACCATTATCCGGAAGGAAGACTCCCCTGAGATTGGAGACTTCTTGCAGCCTTGTATTGAAGGTACATCTTCCCAACTGCCACTCTGCTGTTATATTAAGTTAGTATGTGGTAACAAATATCGCCTCATTTTATTATCCATCAATTCATAGCATATAGCTCAGGACAAAATGGTTGTAGCTTTATCTGCTCTTGACGTTATAGCCCACAAGTTGTGTAGGGTAATATGGCTCATAACTAATGCAATTAAAGGAATCCAAGTGAATCCTATTGTAACAGATATCCACCTATCTTGTTTTCGTGTTTTATCATCATAGCGGCACTTAACCTGGGCTGTGTTCCGAGAAGAGTTTCGAAGAGCCAGCACCGCAGCAACCCAATGTGCTATCTTAGTCCAAACGCAAGTGATGTCAGACCGTCCTCGCTGAAAACCTCTGATAGTAACACAAGCAGCCTCGGACATATCCTCAAGGGGATTCCAGATTTCAGCAACCCGAACAACTATACCTCCCAGTTTCCATCCTGGTACACTTTCTTTAAACCTACAAATATAACTTGTAGCAGGATTCCCGGGACTGAGTCCAACAACCCTGATCCATCTCATGGACATAGGAACTCAAGTATGGACAGAATCCAATGCCCAAACTCAAAGAAGAATGAACCCTCCGCTTTCAAAGGAAAATTGCCTGTTCATGTCTCAAGCTTTACCTGCCCAAATCTGGCTGGAGCATATCCCATGTATTACAGCGATAATCATCCTGGGATGGCATACCATCAATCTCTTCAATTCAGCGAGGACCAAATGTATCGTATGACAGCAGCCACCACGAGTGGCTTCATGTCCAAGGCAGAGACCAGTTTCGAGCAGAACCTTATTGGCGGCAAATTTGTCACCGGTACCTCAAAAGGTGATTCAACAATTTCAGAGACGCGTAACGAAGGATGGGGCCTGTCGCTGAGGTTGGGGCTTCCATCATCTCCATCCAAAAATGCCAAGCCACTGGATTGAGAAACTATAGTCAACTAGTGCCATAACTGGATGTGTCTTGCAAACTAAGGTATGGAATTTTCGGGTATGTGTATCTCAGTAATATGCTCTCACTCTGAGCACAAGGTCTCCATGTTGATTCTAAGTACATGCATAAGCTCAACAAGGTGATCCTTTAACTGTGATTTTCATCACAAGAAAAGATTTCCCAGATCGGCCATCACAAGTAAATTCGTTCGATGAGCCTGTTATGTTGTAAAATAAGATTATGTTTTTAAGCATCTGCAGGTTGTATGAGGTTATGTTTGGTGTCTCCTTCTGCTGTAGTGTGGTTGTACCTTAAACTAGTTAGTAGCGTCGATGGCATGTTTCTTTATACTGCACTTTTAGACTTCTGTTAAGTTAGCGAGGTTTTGATGAATTTTTAAATAATGAATTCTATGAACGGTAAAATGTCATATAGAAAATATAAAATACGTTAACAACAATTATTTTTATTTAAAATTGTTATAATATAAAAATATAATTATAAAATATTCTGTCCATGTTGCACTCAAGACTCCTTTACGAGGATTGTAAAATAAAATTGTGCATGGTGGATAAGTAAAAAATTAGATTTTGACAAGGATATGAAAATGACAGGGGTTAAAATAAAAGTTTCTGTCTTTACTGTAAAAGCCGGGTCGGTCCGAATCATTCAGAAGCGGGTCTGGTCGCTTGGGTTTGCCTTCGTTCCTCCTCGAAGCCTCTGCGTAAGTGCGTAGCAAAACCCTAGCGGTCACGGTCGTTGATCGTGAAGGACTCGATTCAAGCCTCCCATCGGTCGGAGGAGGAAATATGGTCGTCATCGAGCAAGAGCCGGAGACCGAGGAGATCCGTGAAGCCCATGCGAACGCCCCACCTGCGGACGCTCCGGCGCATGGGGAACATGAAAGCGACGAGGAGTCGTTTGAGGATGCACTGACCGAAGAACAGTTGAGGGAGGTTCGGCCTTTCATCTGTTATTTCATGTGTGTTGATCTCTAATTCGAGCAATTCCCACCGTTCCGATTGATATCCTCTTTCAATTTGACTTGCAACTTTTCATTCCTGGAATCGGAGCTGTAGTTTAACATATTATATCGTTCCATATGCTTTATTTGACTTAAAAAAGATGTGACTATAATACGAACATAATTTTTTTTTGTTTGATTGATTCTTGCGGTTGGGTAAGATGCATTGAAAACCAGTGACAGTTGAGGAACATCAGATTGTCTTTCTTTTGAGATTTTTGTGTTCGCTCGACTATGCAATCTTCTCATTTGGGATTTGTGAACTTGTAAATAAATTTTCTGATTTCTGTGCAAAATCCTCAAGGTGGTATCTTATTAACCATATGATAACCTTATATATCTCTCTCAAATTTGATGTACAATTGGTACATATATAATATGATCTGTGTCGGCATGTCATTTTGTGTAATTCCTTTTACAGATACCATGTATATATAGTAGAAAGAATTTTTTTTTTGTTCCTTCCATACTCAACGTAGTGAACGTTGATTGTTCCTTTTTGATACAGAAATCTCTCAATCAAGCGAATGATGCAAAAGAGGAAGGGAACAAGCTCTTTAGAAGTGGTCAATATGAGGATGCTCTCTTGCAGTATGAAATTGCCTTGCAGATTGCTTCTGAATTACCTTCATCTGTAGATGTATGCTCTATGTCTCATGGCAACAGGGCTGCTTGCTTCTTGAAATTGGTAAGTCATTCTTCATGTGAAAGAAAATGCGTTCAACAGTAGTTCGTTAATGAGAAGTGGGCATTATTAGCAGAGTTACCCCACGGCAAAAGATGTTGGACATGTTTCTAGGTAGATTCAGTTATTCAAATGACTTTAGTTGTCTGATCTCTTTAGAGCCTTCATCATATATGATTTTATACAGACTATTTTTTTTTTTTTTTAGTTTATTTTGTAATCATCGGTAGCTATTGCCATTTTCAAATCAGGACTACTCTGATATTTTTTCCTTAAAAATCTAATTAGTGTGATATTCATTGTTATCTTGTATTGTTGTGCAATTTTGAGACTGTTTTGATGTTTTATTGTTTTGAGTTTATGAGACTCTTTCGATTTTCTTCTTGATCATCAGAAGTAGATGTGTGTGTGTGTGTTTTAGTAAAGCATATTACAGATAGGGATGGATTGGGCTTTTATTTCGTTTTCCTTTTGTTATATTGGTCATTGAAGAATCTACAAAACACCATAATGTTTTGCATCATAACTAGAGGTTGATAGAATTAAAAATAAATTAAAGATTTACCATTTGGGACTATTGTTTAGTAGAATTAAAGAAGTTGATGTAGATAAAATGCTGATGCGGAATTGGCCCTTCTAGGCTCCATAAAGGAAATTTAAGACAAACTGTATATTTTGCTTCACTGATCCTTCATTCTATGGATCAGAATTTATGGATATGTTTGTCAATCAGAATATTTAGCAACTATAGTTCCATTTCCATAATAGGATGCACTTTGTCACCATGTATGATTGCCAAATCCAAACATTTTGATGCAATTTGATTGAATGTCCGTTCTGACATATTTTGCTATTATGCTCTTACCAAACTGACTATATTTAGCTTTCTTCTCTTCATACCTTAGAGCTTACTAGGATTTCATTGTAGTAGATATCAAGCCCAAGTTATTAGTTTATCGTATCTATTCATTAACTATCCCTATTGTTGAATTGTCTTCTGCCTCAGAATCAATACACAGATGCTGTAACTGAATGCACAAAAGCATTGGAACTGAATCCTTCTTATATAAAAGCACTAGTTAGAAGAGCAGAAGCTCATGAAAAACTTGAAAACTACGAGGAGGCTATTGCTGGTAGGTCATCTCGTGTTACATGTGGTGGTTTTCAATTTCTTTACTAAACTATCTGCATCAATTCCTCCCTTATATCGTCCACTAAAACTAGATGCATTCTGAGTATTCTTATTCATAGAATTCATGATGTGCATTGTTTGTTCAAAATTTTCACCAGATTTGAAAAAGGTTATCGAGTTGGATCCTTCCAATGACCAAGGTAGAAGATGGATAAGACGGTTGGAGCCAATTGCAGCAGAAAAAAGGGAGAAAATGAAGGAAGAAATGATTGGTCAGCATTGTTCTTCTTCACTCAGCTTGTGTTAAATGTTTCGGACTGCTAACTTAAATATTCTGTTGCTTCGCATTCAAATCATGCAAAATTTTCCTGCTGCTTTTTATTTAGATTCTCACTCACGTTTCATCCATTTTGAGCATTGCTGTTAACTTTTTGGTGTTCTCAAAAATATTGCAGGGAAGCTGAAAGAGATGGGGAACTCATTGTTGGGACGTTTTGGGATGAATCTTGACAACTTCAAAGCTGTAAAAGACCCCAACACAGGCTCATATTCCCTCTCCTTTCAGCGGTAGTATATGCCACATCAGAAATCCTATGATACTTGTTCATCCGGTTAATCAACTTCAAACTATTTCTTTCCTTTGTACTTGAATAGTTACCATAATCTTTTGTTTGCTTGTTTTTGGTTGCTCTGGTTTTGTCTGTGTCATTGCCATTGATAATGATTATATACATCAAAAACCATATCTCTTGTTATATATAGCTATATTTTGGTCAAGTTGATCATGAATAATGTGTGTTTTCCTTTCTGTTTTCAAGTAGAGCGATCCGACTAATAATTGAGCGGCTTAAGTGAGCTAGATTTCGAAGAATTTTATCGAAGGCTAGTATTATATTTAAATTTGTACTCTTGTAAACTTAAGCATGCCGGAGACATAATTTGATTCTGAAGGAGTCCACATGAAATTAATCGAAAATTTAAGACTAATCACGCCAAACCTGAGGATGATTAAACTATAAACTTAAATAATGACGATGATTAATTCAATACAAGATAGGTTGAGGCCTTTTATAAACTATAGAAGACTAGACTAGACTAGGGTTGTAGCCGAGTTGAATTTTAGGATATTTAAATTTGTTTGCTAAGGTAATTAAATCAAGCTGAGTTTAAAATAAATTATATATTTGAAATGATTGTTCAAGCTTGATTTAATTTATTTTTTATGAATTTGAATTTGTTTGAACCTTGATTTAAATTTGGTTCGTTTAGATGTTATTGAACTCTCAATTCAAACTTGACTTGAGCTTGATTCGTTTTGATATTATCGAACTCTCAATTCAAGTTTCAAGTTTGTTTGAAATTTTTACTTATTTGATTTATTATTTTATTTAATTGAATTGAGCTTGATAATTCAAACTTAATTTTTTTTATTTATTTAACATATTGATAAGAGTTATTGACGAACATGGTTTGAGAATATTATTCACGGACATTATTCATAAATATTGTTCACAAATATTAATGAGTTAAACGTGTGTTCAAGTTTATTTAGTTTAATGAGTTTTTAAACTTATTTATTAATTAATTTTATGTATATTAAATGAATATAAATAAATTTTTATCAATGAACACTAAATTGTTCAATTTAATTTATTAATGAACACTAAATTGTTCAATTTAATTTATTAATGAACACTAAATTGTTCAATTTAATTTATTAATGAACACTAAATTGTTCAATTTATTTATGGCCTTATAGAAGATCATGATTATTAAGCATAGAACACTAACAGTGAGTAGTTATTTTTTTTTTTAATAATTCATATATACTCTTACGGTTCCGTTAATTCTGAAGACGATCAATTCGGTCTAATAAATTTTTTTTGCTAACAAATAAGGTATCTTAGGAGAGATTTAAATTCTCATTACCTAAAAAATTTCAATCTCTTATCCTCACACCATGAGCAATTAAAAAAAAAAAACTAGATCAGATAATATAGAACATGAGGTGACTAACTTGGCTTCACGGATATTTTCTACTAACCGTCAAGATAAATATTTTCTACTAACCATCAAGATAAATAAAAAAACACTTACGGCAAACAATTCAGCAGTCCAACAATTTTCTTATTTCAAAGAATAATTAATTTTCTAAAAAAAAATATTAAGTATCTTTAATAGTTTTTTCTTAAAAAAATATTAAATACCTTCAAATCACACCTTCCTTCTTGCTTAGTAATCTATGAGACCGGCACTGACCATTATGGTAACGGATCTATGTTTTTTGAAAAAGAACCATTCTCCTTATTCGTGAACAGCCTTTACTTTTATTTACTCACCGGGTACATCCGCGCTCATCGCATTTAACCCCGCAACCGACCTCCACAACCAAAAATCCGTAAAATCTACCCTTGCCCCAACTCAACTAAATTTCGAACCTTGGTAACTCTAGTGAATCTTTAATGTCCTATTGTTACATATAACGATTAATGACAATTGGGAGGTTTTATGCAAAAATAAAAAATAACAGTACGACCAATACTTTAATTCAAATGAATTTTTTTCCCATTAATCTTCTCATTTATCAAGTTTGTGCAAAAGAACAAACCAGAGTGCATTCGTTACCATTGTTTTCCCTATTCAACCTTTTAATAATTTGTTCTAATCCTTATAAATGATTTAGTTCAATTCCATTCTAATTTTTCTTATATATTTTATAGTATTCACCCCTTCTTATTCATCGAATCTAACTATTAAAACAGGAAGAACATTTAGACATCGCAAATTCTAACAGTTCATAACTCATTCCCATCAAAAAATGAATGCCATTGCAATCAGGAAATTAGAAAGAACATTAACACAGATATAGAGACAAAAAAAAAACATTTTGGATCAATCAAGAGATAGTTCTACTTAAAGAATTTGCCCAAGCAATCAACAAAAATTATGAATCGTACACCAAGGAATCTTGCAAGGCCTAGTCATCACAAAAACAGGTTCATAAATGGCTGAATGCAGGCAAATCGTAGTAAACGCAGTAGGTTCCTAAAGAAGAGATTATGAAGAACGCAAGTGGAAATTTCACAAACTAGAGAAATTCTAGGTTTTTCAAAGAAAGAAACTCTCCGTCTAATAACCAAGATCTAACTAAAAATTCTAACAATAATTATCTAATTGTAATAACAAGTCAGTGATCTGCACTCGGGCACATACAGATGGATTTCATGAGACAATATAAGCAACCATGGAGAATCACCAAATTGAATTAACAGTTCGAATAGAGCGTTATCTCAATCATTCTTGAAACTTAAACAAGACTACCGTTCGATACTAAATAAAGAGCAATTTTTTTAAACCAAAACTGCATCGATAAAACATGATCATTAAAGACAACAGTATCTTAGTAAATCGCAGACTTTTATCAAACTAGAAAACAATACGATGGTGTTCATCACTCAGCCCCGGCCTTATTGTAGACGTACGTCAGGCCGCATTTGCCACAGTAGTGGCGATCGAAGTGATTAGCCATGAAGGTGCCGGCGCCGCACTCGGCGTTGGGGCACTCCTTACGGAGACGGGTGACCTTACCAGTTCCGTCGTCGACCTTGTAGTACTGGAGGACGGCGAGCTTGACCTTCTTCTTCTTGTGCTTAATTTTCTTGGGCTTGGTGTAGGTCTTCTTCTTGCGCTTCTTGGCGCCGCCGCGGAGGCGGAGCACCAGGTGCAGAGTGGACTCCTTCTGGATGTTGTAGTCGGCGAGGGTGCGCCCATCCTCGAGCTGCTTCCCGGCGAAGATGAGCCTCTGCTGGTCCGGCGGGATGCCCTCCTTGTCCTGGATTTTCGCCTTCACGTTGTCGATCGTGTCCGACGACTCCACCTCGAGGGTGATCGTCTTCCCCGTCAACGTCTTCACGAAGATCTGCATCTTGCCGGCGTCGCCGAGAGGGCTAGGGCTCGAGATCCGTCGACGGGGCGGCGGCGAGGAGATCGATTAGGGTTTGCTCGCGAATCGAGAGGCAACCCTTTTATAGCCAATGAAAGGGCCGAGACGGGCACTCCTTCTTGCGGGTTGGCCGTTTAGAATCCGACCCGATTCGCATAATTCATTTCGTCATCCATTTTTTAAAAAAATGTTTTATTAATAATATTTTCCTTTAATATTATTATTTGAAATACAACTCTGTATTGCGCTCAGATTCAGCGAGAGCTTGATTCCCATACCAGACAGATTTGGTTTGCAAGATCTAATACCTGATATATAAAAAAAATATATAATCATAATTTAGATTATCTAACAATTAATTTTTAGGGACAATCCACTAGCAGTATTAAGATGAATTCAACATACAAGTCGATCCATTAATTCAATCTCTAACTAAACCAAATGGCCCGAAGCTCATCTGATCTGATTTTCTACTAAAGTATCATCAACACTCTGCATTTTACAAACTGCCAAATGCGGATATCAATATGTAGAATTACTTGCTGAATGATTTACACGTTTGCCTTTCAAATTAATAAACATTTCAATCCTCACCAAGCCTCTTTGCTATTGAATCAACAGGTAATGATCCGAAAGGAACACTATGTTCGATCTCATCGTGGTCATAAGCATCATCACTATCATAATCGCTCTTGTCGTAGTTATAATGGTCTTCTCCATTTTTGTTCTCTCTCCCAAATTCATCATAGCTAACATCACTGGCCTCCAATCTAAACCTTCCTTCCGAAGAATATTTGGACCCCTCAGGATCTTTACTGGTAGGAAGAATCAAGGCGTCATACGAATGGCTAATTGCCTGCGACAAGCCTTCAAAATGCTCAATTTTCTCGAGAAGAGAATCTGGAGTGAGGTCAATGTCATCTAGCAACAATGCTTGGCTTGATTCAACTGCACGTTTCCACAAAGAAAACATCTTTGGGCTTATAATCTCAATGCCAGGAGCAGTATCTGAAGTGGAAGCACTTGATTGTCCTGTGTTCAAATTAAAACGTATCAGATTTCAAACAAAAATTGCACTGGATCTAATCGGAAGGACCGACTTTGAAATCCAATGAAAACACTGAAATGAGGTAAAGAATCACGGTGGTGTGCACACCATAGCACATGGCACTTTCTGAAATTGACAAAACTAAGATCCTGTGTTTAGTATCAGAAATCAGAACAGGACTAGTTACAGACTGAAAAATCAAAGTCCTGGTGTGAGATAGTGATAGTAGATTAAGGCATTCGGGTACAAATTCAGTTATCAGTATTGTTTCACCTCGACTAGTTGTAAAATGCTTATGATAACTGTCTTGCCAAATGGTTGATTTGAGCAAAAAGAAATGAAAGCTTTTGAGGCACCTGATTCATTCAGATTTGATGACTCGCCGTCCTCAATTTTCTGAATTTTTGTATTTAAACGCAAAGGACCTTGATATCTTGATTTCCATTCTCTACCTCTCCACATCAATATTTGCTCTTCCTCAAATGACAGCAAAACACACGGAACCAATTCCTGTAAAAGTAATCACAAGCCCAAAGTCACTAAATGATGCCACTACTACTGTGCTTACTCCAGGAAGGTGTGAGTGTTTGAATTGTTATTTTTGTTCAGAATTTAAACTAATTCTTTAGCAGCAAGAAAGCAGTTGCTCATGAACCTTCAGCTTAGCACCTAATCTCTTGTAATCGCTTGCCTCCATCCCTTGGCAATTAACTTTAACCAACTCACTTCCTTCAAAAGCATCCCTCACATCCTTGACAAGTTTTATGTATATTCCATTTCTGGCTGCAAGTAGAATTCCATAATATTTTTCAGCTTATGGAGAAGTTAACACAAAGCTTCAGTATGACTCATCTTTAATAGAGTTGAAAAAAAAAATAAAATGAACAGAAGAGACAAGACATGTAGTTATATATAGGACATGTATTATATTTGAGCAAAGGAATATTACTGATTAAATATATCCTGATTGATTATTCTAGTTGGACAACTTATATTATTGTGTCTTTGGAATGGGCAGCAACATGAAAGAAGTGAAACTGAAAAAAGAATAGAGGAGGTAAACATTAGGTATGAAGAAGTTTGAACTTACCCAACTTGCAAATTGGCAGTAGTTTTTTCCCTTTCTCTCTCAACAGATCTGCTTCTAGTTTCGTTAGTCCTTCTGGAGCCTCTTGAATAAGTTTTGGATAAATTGGAGTTGCTGGTTTCCACAGCATTATAGGGTACTTTGGGCGTGTACGGAAATCATAGTTTCTGCCACGAAATAAATACAGAACACCTCCAATTCGATGTATGATCTTCCCTCTGGTCTTTTCCTAGCATCAAAAGGAACTCCAGTAATTTGCTTGCAAGTAACATACGAAAAACATAGATTGCTAGAGCAATTAGTCCTGCAGCTTGGGATTGGTATAGGTGGCTGGCACTAAGGCAACAGATACACAAGTAGACCAAACCAACGGAATTTTTTTTAAGTGCAATGCATTGCATATCTCATTGGAAAATCTTCCATCATGTTTAAAGGTGACTTTGCAAGTGAAAAGGGTTTGTACAAATCGGCTATCCTCACAGTCCTTGACTTCTAAGCAGTGGGAATATGGAGATTGATTTTCTTTTTCCTGATCTGCTTTTTATAAGCATACATTGCAAAGCCTTTAATTAATTGTATCATATATCCTATCATGAAGATGGGGTTTTATCCCAAGATCTTGCCGATCACAACAAAGGCTCTTACCATTACCAACTGAGTTATCTAGCTGTTATTATGCTCGTAAAAGCTAGATAACCTCACTGACAAATAAAGTATACTCTTCCATCAATCATAAAACTTGTGTACATGGACTTCCTGTTGTCTGCCTTATTGAATTCTTATCAAATGAGATCTTGCTATCTCTTGTTATTCCCAGTTGGAACCTTGTCATGTTCTTATAACACTGATTCTACCTTATAGTAGCTCAAACATTGTAGTCAATATTGATAAAGTTTCACATACCCCAGATTAACTTATTACTAATAACTAAGATTGAATGTCTCAACCAGAGTCTTTCCTGTTAATAACAGTCAGCGATCACCTTCTATAGTCATAGAACTACCCTCTAGTTGCAGGAATCTTAAGCCAAAATAAGTGTGATAAGAGAAAAGTTGCAACTAATTGGTCAGGAAGCAGTCACATTACCATGGTGGCATAGTCTCACATGGGCTTACATGACTGAACTGTAAATATTCTACAACAAAATCAATTTTTTAGCTGAGAATACCAAGAAGATGAAGGTAGATATTGTCCATATCAACAATGTCAAGCGTGTGGAACACATCATATGTTTTGTTAATACATCATACATTTTGTGCACACTGTATAAAATGGTACACAATTGCCAAACATTATGCTTAAAAAGTATGCACCTCAAGGTGAAGGCAGATGTTGTTCATATCGACAGTGGGAACGCCTCTACATCGAACTTTACAAACTTGCTGGCGCCTCCAATGAGAATGAATCAATTCTAACATGTTGTGTGTTAAACCATCCCTGCCTGAATAAACTCAAAACATATCAATAGAATGAGCCAAAGTAAATCACCACAGTCGGCTGAATAAGAAAGAAGACTCATGTTTATTGCTAGAAGACAACTAAGTTCGAAAGTGGGGATCTACCATTCAGTAATGCATCTCTTTTACATGGATATTGAATTTATAAACGTTTTTATTACTCACAGTTATGTGAATATGCAATATCAGAAAGAGGTTGCATCCACTTGCTTTAAGGGAATGGCAATTGGTTTGTAAATGATAGAAACATTATGACATTAGTCCACCTAATGACCATTAATTTTTTGATGTACTAAAAGCAATCACTTTCCACTGCAAGCAATTTCCAGCACTTCAAATCGCTTGAGAAATAAAAAGAAACAATCACCTTGTGTCCTTGTTAAGATTTAAATGCAAGGGATAGATATAAATCGGCAATGATTAACAGCATAGCTGAATAATGTAATTCTAAACTCAATCAACATCGAAAGAAAAACATAGATTTATTTGATTTTGCAACGGGAAAGCCATGCTTACCAATGTTCACTTGACGGTTGTGAGACAATATTGGCTTGATAAGAGCATGAATCTCCCACTTCTTCAACGGGATTCCCAGTATCTCCTCCCGGCTCCGGCCATCCTTAGGATACCAGCCCAATTTGGCAGGCGTACCCACCATCTCCATCACCTTACCCTTCTCATCCTCCCCACTCTCTCCTTCGCCCTCCTTGTCTGGATGGCCCAAAGGTTCAAAAAGTCGGATATTTTTCTTCCTCTCCTTCTCCTTCTTGGACAAAAGCGGCGCCTTTCCGGTCCAGGGCCGGTTCATGGTGGGCGGGGCGAAGGGGAGGAAGGCGGGCTCGCGGATCGCGAGGGGCTTGACCTTAGGAGTCTCGGAGTAGCTGAACTGGAATTCGAAGGGGGCGCCAGGGAGGTGGTAGGAGATGCCGGAGGGGCCGACAACGACGGAGCGGCCGATTTCATCGCCGGTGAGGACCCCCTCGGAGACGGGTTTGTAGTACCGGGATCGGTGGTGGGTGGCTTTGAGTGCGGCTTTCTTCGCAGGAGGCGGCGGAAAACGTGGTGGTCTCGATGGTGAAGGTGGTTGTTTGTTCCTTAATTTGGCGGGGAGAGGAAGAGGGGGTGGGGAATTGGCCGGAAGGGGGTCGTTGATGCGGGGGTTGGGAGGCGGCGATGAGAAGAGATTGGGGCCAGCGGTGGCGTAGACCCGCATTTTTGGAGCGCAGGCGAAGAAGACGATGATAGCGAACTGGGCGAATGAGTGAACCCAATAAACTACTACTGAAGTTCGTAAAAAATAATAAAAAAGATTTTCGCAAAAAAAAAAAATAAAAAAGGTTGTATTCGTATGGAGGTCCGGGGAATCGAACCCCGTGCCTCTCGCATGCGAAGCGAGCGCTCTACCATATGAGCTAGACCCCCGCGACGTTTTATTGTGCTTTGGAATTATAGTTTACTTTTTATTTCTATAGGAAACAAGGCCGAAGAATTCGGCACCGCCTCCGACATCGGAGAGTAAGTATTCATCGGAGCACTCTTGGGACAGCGAATCGGCTGATGCAGAGCTGGTTGAAGGAGGATGACGAGATCGACGACGATGAGTTTGATGAAGCTCTCGAGGAGAGAGATGATGCTGGCAGTGTAGAAGATGGTTCGCCATCTCAAAACTTGGACTCGGACAGCGTGTACGATTCACGAGATGTGCTTTTGGTGTTGAGGAGAAAGAAACGGACCGGGATGAGACTCTCAAAGTCTCAGAAAACGAGAGGCAAATCAAGGATGAGGCGGGCAGTACATGTCGCCGAGCAGGAAAAACATGAGAACTCTCCCATTCTGTCAGGAGAAGCTACCAGTCCAACCATTGAAGCTATTCCTAATGCTGATACGCCAAAGGAAGGTATCTATCGCTACATTATTTCAAGGCAAGTTTTGAAATTGTGGATGTTCATGCAAATTTTGAGGATGTTCTTTCATGTGTTCATGAGGATGTTCCAAAGACCGAATTGGATATGAGTTTCTCTGAAAGGGGGGAGTTTGTTGGAGACGAGCCTAAGCATACCGAAGCTCAATCGACGAGTTTGGCATTTTGATGATTCGGCTAAACCGGGGGCATCGTCGAGTATAGGTGGTAAAATTATCTTGGAAGAAGATCATGGATGCTGATCAATCCCAGCTTCTAACTTATAATCAAATATCAACTTGACTAAGGATTGAGAGAGATTTTTTTTCTAACAATACATACATGTTAACAATTGAATGTTAACAATTGATCCAATATATCATCCTCTAATCAATTAGATTAGAACCATCACTGCCATTTCTCACGGTGGCAAAGATGACTATTAACTTGATCCTTGGGACAGCTGGAGAATAAATCTTCTATCTCCGTATTATACCCTGTCCGTCACATGCTCGCTAGGATGCTGCGATTTACCTCCTTGATGGCCTTGGGTAGGGTACGACGGGAGCCCTGGGGGCGAGTGTTTCGCCTTTTTTGTCACAAAGATGACTACTAACTTTTGAAATAATGACCAACACATAAAAAAAATATTTATCTCGATTTCATCAAGATTCGAACCTCATGATGATAATACTTCATGCGCTAACCATCAGATCCATCGAGGGGGCATCACTGCCACTTCTCAATTGTGGCAAAAAGACGAATACGCTCGCCCTCAGCGACCCGGTCAACTCGTCCCAGGGCTAACACGGAGGAGGTAAATCACGAACGACTACTAACCTTTGGAATAATGACTAGCACATAAGGGAGGTATTTATTTCAATTTTTATCGAGATTCAAAACTCAGACCTTATTATGACAACACCTCATGCGCTAGTCACTGGACCCATCCAAGAAGACTCACTAACACTTCTCAAGACTCTTATCAAGAGTGTCGAGTACAGTTGCCCATCTACCATCCGAGCCTTGCTTTGTTCCAACTCCACGAGTAAAGGATGAAAATTATATGAATATTTTTTTTGTTCTGTTGGGGGAGCCTTGCTTTGTTCCAACTCCACGAGTAAAGGATGAAAATTATATGAATATTTTTTTTGTTCTGTTGGGGGAGGAGAGGGTTTTAATTGATGAGGATGAAGCGTCTGTGAATGAAAAAAATAAGGATGCGTTTGATTTGTCCCATTTTCATTTTCATTTTCTGAAAAATGTGCATTTTTTATTTCTTTAGAAAATAATTTTTCCATGTTTTTCGTTTTCTTAAAAAATACTCTCTCATTTTCTTAAAAATGAACTTGGAAAACACAAACCAAACGTGTTTTCTATTTTCTCAAAAAATAAAAACAGAAAATAACATAGAAAATACAAACCAAACGCCCCCTAAATGTTTCACCTCATTTTGAGAGGAAATCATCTACTCAAAATGTGACGAATAGGAAATTCTCTTGCTCACAATTTTATATTTCCACAAACATTTAAAAAAAAAAAAAATATTTTATGAGAATTTCACACAAAATGACTTTAACTTCGACAACCCATATAAGCCCTTCAATAATTGCATTAATTTGGGAACCACTTCGACTGAGTTTGCAATCTAACCACATCAATTCCTAGTCAATTCTATTCTATTCCGTGAGCCAATCGGTTTGCATTTCCCAAATGAAATAGTGAACCAAAAAAAAAACAGCATAGAATTGTTGTAATACACACTATAAATGTTCAATCATTAGTCGATGGTAAAGGCTACATTTTTTAAAATTATTGCATTTACTTAAAACGAATGCTTAAGGAAAATAATCACAATAATAAAGACAAGAAGGAAAAATGCTATGAGTAAATAGTAATGGATATTACTCGTGTTGGCAGTGTGATTAAGGTTAGGATGGAGAGGGAGGGGTTCCAGCTAGCCAACCCCAAACCCCACCTGAGACTTGCCTCTGCTTTGCATTCAAAGCTTCCTGCTCGGCAGCAGCCTTCTGCCGTCGAAGAAGTTCCACTTCCTTCTCTACGCTTCCCAGTGTTTCTAGCTTCTGTCTTAACTCCGCAACATCCACCTGTGTATTGATGATGATTACAGAATGCATTAGGTACATGCAGCTTTAGTAGATTTTCAGTTATTGAAAAAAGAATAAAAACAGATGATTAGAAGTGCCAATCATTGTTTTTAATTCGTGGGTGTGGAGCTAGTAGAAAGCTGATGAATGTGAACGGTGGGCATGCATTTAGTTTCGCAATAAAAAAAAAAAGAGCAGAGACAACGAGACTGGAATGGTGAGGATCTTACTCTGATTTTCTAGCTTATTCATACATAAGATGGAAGTGTGTTAAATCCACAATCAGTCAGTTACTACCATAGATGGACATCATGATGGTTCCTTGATGCAATTTATTCACAAATTATCATGCACTTATAAATCAACAAAAGGCCACCAAAGATGAACATTCATTGATCCTCTATGGGCTTATCACTGCTCAATGCAATATATTCACAAATCATCCTATATCGGATGAAGACACAACTTCAAGCTTTTTGCCAATTGAATGTTTGTGTGCATTAGACATATCATTACTTTTTTACTGTTAAGCTCAAGCAATTGAGACACGCCTTCATTTTCCAAACAGTGGTCTATGTGTTTGAGAGTGCATACCTCAAGCTTAAAGCACCTTGACTGTTCAGCAGCAAGCTGGCTACGAACTGACTGAAGTTCCTGCAAAGTTCACAAACTTACGAAGTAATCATTTATATCGTTTAAGCAAACCATATTCCAGTAAAAGGGTGACAAAAGTTTCAAAAAATCTGCCTTTGTGAGTTCAGTGTTCTTGGTCTCGGTTTCAGCTAGTTTTTGCTTAACTTGCAGATTCTGCAATTGCTCCTTCTGAAGTGTTGCTTCCAGTTCTTCTTTCTCTGTCCTTAGAGCGTCCACTAGGTTTTCAACAGCTCCCTCATGTCTTACATTCTAGATTTTTCAATTCAGAATCAAGTTAGAGATTCAGAACATGCTTTAAGAACTTCACATATCAATTTTCCCATGCATGAAACATGATAAAAAAAAAATGGTTGACCTCAAAATTTGTGCATTGTTTACTAATTGATTTTCAGCTGTATGTATGGATAGCAATGCTATGGTGTATTCTATAACAGATCACAAGAATCTGCAAATAATTTTAAGTTAGCTCGGACTTCAATTTGGAATTGTAGCCAGATAAATACAAGAAGTTGAATCCTATCGAGGTTGCTTAAGTGTCGATTGAGCTCATCTGAGTTGAATATAATTGGTTCTAAAGGTAATCTAGAGTCCAGTTCACCTTGCCTGAATTGGGGTTATAATTTAGTCTGAAGTGCTCTGGATCTTAGTTTCTGCAAGAATTGGGAAGAAACTCAACTCAAAGTGGTTCATGTATTGATTGAGTTTGAAAGCAACTCAACTGAGATGGAGGACTACGGTTGAGGTAGACTCCACTAGCCCAAGTTGGATGTAGTTCAAACCACTAAATGGACATGGGTTAGAGTAGGCTATGGGTCTTTGCTTAGCTCGTCCCTTGTCCATTTAGACCATGCAAAGACCTGTACAAGCGTGCTCCAATCCACCTCCAATTAGTAGTCCAAACTATGTCCAACTCAAGTGAGTTAGAAGAGTCCACCTAAACCTAACTCCTCTATCTAGGTTGAGCTGCTTCCTAACCAATCAAGATAAACAACTTCCAGGAGAATTGCTTCCCAACTTCATTCCACTTCAGGCCAAATTATGACAAACTCAAGCTAAGTGAACCAGATTCTTGATTACCTTGAGACCAAATTGTTTTCAACTTGGACGAGCTCAGTCAGCCTTCATGCCACCGCAATGGAATTCAATCTTGTTTTACACATCTGTCTGTCTAAAGTCCTGAATTGAGATCCTAGCCAAATTAATACAATTGACAGATTTATATAATTTGTCATAAAACCACCAGAACAAGCAAATATTAAATTGCACAAATACTCTGTGAAATCATGTTACAGTACTACCAGCTCTGAGTCACCATTGTCCACCTCAATTTCTTTGATCTTTTTATCTTGAGTTGCTTCAATCTCAAGTTCCATATCCCTACTCGTTTTTGTTGTTGGTACTACAACAGCAACAGAATGTGATGCAGACCCATCGATTATCCTTGATTGTAAATCTGATAAGTGGCTTGGTTTGAGAACAAAAACCTAATCAATAAGAAATATAATGTTAAACAAATTGTGAAACAAAATACAAGGAAAAACAGGAGTAATATTTATATTGACCTCGTTGTTATAATGACCATTATAACCTCCAAACGATAAAAGAAAATCTTCTCCTTTGTAGGTGGTTGTGACCAAACTTAAACCCTAACAAAAAAAGAAAGATACTAATAAGAGCTAATATTTGTACACATTATTCAACAAACAGTCAGATGCAACAGGAGATTATTCTTTGATTAATTAAAATAAGGTGCATAGGTTCTTAATGCCAACAACTTTCTTCCTTCATGAATGTTTCTGCTGCATTAAGTTTCATGACATGGCATGGTGTTTGAGAGTATAGTTATTAACAAATAGCATGTGGTTGTAAGTGTTAAGTTTAGGGGGCAAAAAGGTATATTTTCTAATTACTTTTTTTTTGAAAATTGAACTCTTAAGGGTCTCCGTGTGAATTTTTTGATTGCTAAAAGTGCATGTCCAAAAAGAAAAGTCTTGGATTGTTTTCAGTTCTCTCTCAGAAATTTACCAATAGACAATATTGGAAACAGTATCTGCTTTATTGTGACAATTTGTTGATAACTGAGTGATAGAGAAGTTAAGCTTACTTCACTAGCAAGTGGTACTCGTCCTTCAACAGTTGTAACAACAGACCAGACTAATGTTGCCATGCTCAGAACAAGAGTTTCAGAGATTCCTGAGATATAGAATGAATATAAATTAGGAGAGTAAAAATGCAAAGTAAATAATAAATAAATATTTTTTTATAAAAAAAATCCACTTAAAAAGCTTACATATCATACATCATTCACTTCAAAAACTATGATTGGTTAAGTTCCATTCAATCAAGTAAAATCAGACCCACATTGACCTTTGCAAATATGCTACTTGATACACCAATGTACAACCAATCAGAGGAAGAACACCAAATCAGAAAACAAAACAATACTGGTCCATGTGATGCATACGCACAATCAAGTAAAATTGAATATACTTAACAATGCAATCTGGGTATGGATCAACATGGACAACCTGCTTCCCATTCTAATTATAGGGAGAAAGAAAGAAAAATAAATAATAATAAATAGACCCTTATAAATTGGTATTCCAAAAGTTTATATACAGTTTTATTTAGAAGATGAAACTAAGAAAATAAAAACTAATAAATAGACTGCTATAAATTGGTATGCAAAAAGCTTATATACAATTATATTTAGGAGATGAAACCACTCGAACCTTATTTAGAAATAGGACAATCCAGAGCAAGCATCCTAATAGTTGACTTGTGGGTATCTTAGATCTTTTTTTATTTCAAGAACCTATGGTTGTAATTTGACACTTGCATTGAAGCCTTCCTTAAGTGGTGATTAAGTATATTTCTCAAACTGTTTCGACTGCAATTGCAGAAAGAAATCACATATGCTAAAACATTTATAAAAAAAAAGGAAAAGAAAAAAAAAGGAGCATGTAGGTAAGTATAATGTGAATAATTAAAACTTCGGTAATAAGTTTAAGTGATTTACTCCGATGAAAAAGGTTCAAACATACCATTGACATTATTACCACCTCCAGTTATGAACCAGTTTTCTCCCACTGTAACACCAGCATGGCCAGCTCGTGGACCAGGTGTTACACCCTGCTGGTCTGGTCTTGACCACTCCATCTGAAAAGGTCAAAGAAAGATAAAACCTTATCCATCATCATGCTTCTATAGAACCAAAAAGGGACAGTAGCTCTTACAGTCTGCAAGTCAAGGACATGAAGATCATTGAAGCATGTAGTGTATGACCCACCGCCAAAAATCAAAAGATACCGGTCTGCATGGCAAGCAGCAGCATGGACTGACCTTGGAGAGGGAGGTGTGCCTCTAAAGGATCACGAAAAGAGAATGACTTATGGATCACCACTCATTTTAACATGAACACTCCAATGTATAAAATTCAAATATAGCTCAGAGATTAAAACAGTTGGACTTGTAAGTCAACTTTCCAAACACAGATTTATATGTGTCATGTAAAGGCAAACAACTTGGCAGATACTTGAGACTCACTGGATAAGTAGACAGTAATATCAGCTTGTATCAAGAGTAGACTCAACCCAACTCACATATTAGTTATTCAAGAAGTTAAACAAAGTCAAAGAAGACACCAACAACCCAGCGATTACTCATTGTGCTTAAAGAAAGCTATCCAACTTTACAGAGCATTTCATCTTTGTAGCTTCACCTGTTCTTTGTCAGCCTCCCTGTTTTGTGTCTATTAGAGTTGATTGACTAAATACTTATTCCCAAAACTCTAAACTGTTAAGAAAGACACCTTAATTTATAAATTTATATTGTCAATATTCTCCCTTCATGTGTGGGTGGGGTACTCGACTTAATGAACCTAATCCTTCTGCTCCTGCTCCGATATGATATTAAACTGGATAACTTTTATTCTCAAAAGCTCAAATTGTCAGAGGAATGACCAATTTATATATTTATATTGTGAACAGTCCAATTACTCAACTAGTTATGTATTTTACAAGTATAGTTTGACAAGGATATACAATCTAATCATTGTACTATTCAATCCTACTTTCCAAGATTATCATAGTTCTCAAAATTGGTATTGGCATCGAATTAGATGGCCAAAAATTGAGTAAATATGCTATTGGGTAGGTAGGATGAATGGGATAAGAATCACTAGAAAAATAAAATAAAATAAAATGAGAAAGCGAAAGAGAAATAAAATTATTTCATAAATGATATTACAAAATATATATTCAATGCATATTAAGTATAACTAAATAGAAAATTATCAATAAAAGATAGTAAAATAATAAATGATAGAATGAATAGAGTAAGGCTAATAGCACAAAATATATTAACATAATAACAACAATATCATAAATAAAAAAGTAGATTCTATTACATGTATTAATATAAAATTGTTGAATAATATTGTATTAGTAATATGTTTTTAAGAAAGTTATTGTTCCATATTTTAAGGTTTAGTTGAATCATGAATTGCATATGAATTAAATTTTATTTTTTAAAGAATCTTTATGTGGATAAAAAGATGTTATTGTGTTCTCTCCTAACCTACAATTAGTTTTCTAAAGCAATGAGCATGGTACATGACAATTTGTGAAAGATGAGGAATTCGGGTGACACAATAGTGGGTTCATGGTAAATATCAACTTGTGAAAGCTGAGAGAAATGAGGTGGGATTCAAGTGAGCAAGGAATGCTCTTTCTCTGTCACTTGTGAAAATTCTAGGAATTAAGCTAGGATTGACTAGAAACTGATTAGACAGGCCAATTTTTCGGAAACTGCCCAATTAGTCCACATTTCAACCAATTCAATCCATTTACACACTTGTTTTGACCAATTATCAATTAATTCCATCCATTTTCTAGTGTAACATAACTAATACAAGCTAAATTGTTTGAATCTCTATTTTTTGAAACTTCTCCATCAATCTTATTGGACGTCTGTTTTCTCAAGCAGGAGAATCAATAACTCAACATGAATCTGCCATTTGTGGCAACCATTGAGTTTATATACTAACTCTCCATTGTTCTAACATCCAAAGCAAGAAACTAGTATGAATATAACTAATAAAATTGTTTAAAATTATTGGAAGAGCGGTGAGAGCATAAACTCCTATTACCCATTGTATCATAAGTATCCATCTGTATGGTTCTGGGCTTATCCGAATATCTTTTGACCAAAATCTAATTACAACACCAAACTACTGGAGCTTACACCATCTTGTAGTTGTAATAGTTGATAACAAGTTTATAATGTAAATAAGTTTGGATTTGTCCTGTTCTAATTGTGTAGTAGCTGTTTATAGGAAAAGGCATCTAGATTAGTGCAACCAACATTGCTAAAATGAAAAGCCTATGATCAATAACTTCTTTGGTTATTTTGAGTTAATCTAAACTATGATGAACAATATAAATTTGACTTGGATGAACGTATAATTATTATTTGTCCACATGTGTTATGATGTTCAAATATGTAAATCAAAATTCACCTATTGACAATTTTATTCGTTGAGCAAAAAATATGTTCAAAGAACATTAACATAAGGCTAGCTTACACGGCATAATTGACATCTTCCCAGGTCATAGTTTCCAAGACAAGAACATGCAAGTCATTTAGAAGAGATCTCTTAGCATCTTCTCCACCAAATATAACTACAGTATTACCAACAAGGGTAGCTGATTGGCCTCCACGTGAGATCTACAGAAAACAGATTAAGAACAAAATAGACAATATTATCTCCATTTTATGGAGACTAAATTGTAGGTTTGAACTAGCAAAAAGCAAGGAATACTTATAATGAGAATTAATTGTTTAGCAATTCCAATTTAAAATGGTATAAGTGTGGTATTGCAAAAGTCATATACAAGCAATCTGATGTGTCCCAGGCACATTAGGTTTCCACAATTATACTTATGAATGCCATATAAAAAGTATTCTCAAACCACTGTCATGAAATTCTTGAAAAAGCAACTGGCAACAGAGTTCAAATATCAAAAGTCAAAAACATCTAGCCTCAAGGAGAAGATATTAAAATTGAGTTTCTGATTTGAATTAATGGTTGATAATATATATAGCAAATCTACCGGTGGTTTCCCATTTGTCTTCAAGTTTGTCCACAGACAAGTTTGAGGATTGAATTCCCTCACTGCCACAATGGTAAAGTAATGTCACTTGGGAGGAGAAAAACATAATAATTGGTAAAAGTAGGTATATAAAAAACTAAATAAATAAATACACTATTAGACCTGCGATAGTCTCAGATGGATCCTTGGTGTGCCCACCAATACATAACAATTTGTCTCCCCAGGGAATCTACAGTTAAAAGTGAGTTCAGAAGTCTAGATTACAATAGAGCGACTATTAATCATTAATCTTACTAAAGAGAATTCTTTTCATTACCAAGGAATGACCAGCAGAGGGAACAACATAAGTGGCGGTAGAGGAATCCAAGGGTCCATCTAGAGCTTTAGCTTCTATTCTTGACCATTTCAAAGTTTTCAAATCCAGAACCTTCAGTAATTAAACACAGCCAGGTTCATATTTGATTAGTTTAATAAAAAGAAATAAAAATGAAAATTGAAGAAGAGAATTACAAGTTGAAGTGGTTATTTATCAAAACAAATGAAAGCAATTGAACAATTCCTAAAGAAAGAAGTGGGGAATTTAAAAGTTTTAGTAGCTTTATTTACAGGTTTGGAAAGACTTCCTGTAGGACTATAATAGTATTACAATAATAATGTGATTTTGGGAAATCCAGTAAAATCTTGACCAACAAAAATGCTACATTAATGTCCTGCATTAAATGACTACTCAAAAGAGGTAAAAAAACAGAAATATTCAAGAATTAAAGGAGTATTAACTAATATACAGGACTTGAAATGTTAAGGAAGAAAAGTATGTCAATTCCAAGTCATGTAACTATGTGAATCCATATGATGCTATTGAAGACATCAAAGCATCATTGAGTTGCCTGCTAATCACTTCCACCAGTGATTAGAAAAACCTAGGCGAGAAACAAAATGCAAATAAAGATGAGAAAATCACAAACAAATCTCAGACTACTTAACTGAGATTCTGAGTACCAAACTTGAGACAAACTTTCTGGCTAAAAATCGGCATACTAGGTTCTCAATCAAAAGCAAATTACATCCATTATTATTAGCCACATTATTACATACCTGGAGATCATTAAGGTAGCGACCATTGTGATTTCCACCAAAAATGTACATTTTTTCATGAAGAACAGCTGCGCCATGCTGTAAAATGTAAATAGATGTCAGATAACATTTAGTGATCAACTAAAGAACATGTTCAATATTCCCATATAAGTTTCATGAAACAGTAATAGAATACCGTATAACGAGGTTTGGGAATTTTTCCCGATACTGATGGTGCAATCCACTGGTCATACATGCCAACCAAACCAAGACCTTCACTTATGACATCCTTGTCATTTGTTTCAGTCACAATACCACTTTCAGTGGAAACAGTTTTTGTCTTGGGCAAGGAATTACCATTTTGATATGGTGATAAAGTATGCAGTTCCTCTTTTGGTTTCTAAGGAAGATAACAGTGTAAGCATGCATAATGAAGGCTGAACATAGATAGCCTACAAATAATGATTATGGATTCAAGTACAGGTTTAAATTGATAGTTGACACTGTCTGCTAAAAAAACTCACAAGCATTTCAACATCTACAACAGGCTCTCCTGCCAATTCAGGAACCCTTGAGTACCAAGCAGGATCTTCCTCCTAGAAGAGAAGAAACAACAATACATCATATCTTTGTGAGCAAAAAGAAAATGATAAAAAACAAAGGCATCCACATACCTCTAATACCTTCACAAACAAACGCATTGCTTCTGTTGAAGCCATATTTCCCAGTCCATACCAACTATGCACAAAAAAAAGTTGCTCGACTCATATATACAAGGGTCAAAAAATAAAGAAAAAATTACAGCATTTAATCAGGCCATTAGAAGATTGAAGAAAATATTGATACGATAATTCTCAGAAATATACTTATCCAAAGGACCTTAGCAAAAGAATGAAAAGAGAAGACATAGTTTTGTGCATGAGAAATATTCAGATAAAGGGCATTAAAAGTATAAATTTGAAGATTAATGCCAGAACAACAACCCAAAATCGTAGTATTCTGGCTATTTTAGAAGAGAACTTATTGTTTTTGTTTCCCGCTATTGGCACAATTTAGACAATGTGTATCATTTCACCCCTACAGTTACCGTGAACCTCCCTTTATCCTTTACCTCGTTTCAAATTATTTCCAATCTACTAGAAGTGTACACTGCTTACTGCAGTGACAAACCAGTTCATAATAACTGGCTCAAAGTCCAGTTTAATATATATTACATTTTGCATCAGTCTGTCATTGGACTAAGTTTATATTATTTGAGTCTTAATAAGAGTTAAGTCTTTATTTTGCCTGCAAAAGCCTATATAAGGGGCCTATACAGTGTTATAGATAGTCTTGGAGTTGATGAATAAAGTTTCTTCATTTTCTCTTCCACGTCTTATCCAAAGATGGCCACATGACTAATCCATACAAAATGATTTCTTTAACATTCTATTATTTTCAAGCTGAAATAAAGTTGTTCATGATGCCCTCTATAATAATAATTCACATGTTTCACGACTAACCAATATATGAAACAGGCATTGCTAGCCATAAAGCCAATATATAAAATTCTTCTTTAAACCTAACGGGCACTTAATTCTTCATATCAGTACTATGCCTTCGATTCTTCAATTCATGTTGCTAAAATGGCATTTCAAACATTAGAGAAGGTACTCATATCTTGTTTATAGCATACCATTCTGTTCTGTTATTAGAACTAACTATGATCATCTCACTAATCCTACTGTTAGTGCATAACATAGAAATAAAAAGTTCATCCTTAATACGTAAGAGTCTATTTAATCAACACAAAGATAAGGCATCAAGTACTGAAGGGCAATAGTACCATTGGAAACTACGAATGCAGTCTTGGCAAGACTAGATGGCATTATATTTTTCACGTCAATATAACTTTTACATGTATGTTCCTTTCCTAGAACACACTAATGTAAGAGTATTGTAATTTATTTTATCATGGTTTATTGCTCAAGTACTTTAATCAGTAACCTAAAACCAAACTGAATTTTGCATTATAATCATTGCCTAATGAGTCTAATCACTCTTGATATGTTTCATAGCTCATTGGTTAGTTCTTTTACATTTGAAATGTGATCTCTCAGATTCTTAAAAACTACAATGCAGAATTACAGAAGATTATCTCGATGACATAATAATGCAATTTTTCTCTTCCAGTTATCAAAGTATTAGCAATCCACATTAAACAGATCCGGTATTATGATAACAGATTCAAAGAAAAAAAAACTAACCTCGTCCATTTGCTCTGTTCCACGGGATTCCATGCTCTAGGTTTTGGAACAGTGCAAGGTCCAACTGTTGCCTGTATCAGCAAATCAATTTCGAAATGAATTCAACTAAATTACATATGCAATATAATAATCTACAAACGTTCGTCCATAAAAACACGTGGATCTATCATAAAACAAGATCCAATGTGGAAAATATACGTCTCATAGAAGTGATCAGCCATATCTCAAGTCACAACAATAGATCAGCCCCGATCCCGACACAAACAACACGGAATAGATCCGAGGAATGTCGAGGAACGACCAGAATCAATAAACAAATGCAAGGGGTGTGAATGGAGTTGGAACCCACCTGCTGGTACAGGCCGTAGAGCAAGAGGGCGACGTCGTTCTGGAACCTGGAGGCGGCGGGGGAGGAGGAGCGGGGAGATCCTCCGAATCCGGCGTAAGTGGAGGCTGCGTAGAACCTGTCGGGGTAAGCGAGGCCGGCGCTCGCTCTCGCCGTCGCCATCGGTCCTCGACGAAAAGGTACAGGACGGAAGGAAGGTGCAGCGTTCGATGTAAAGAGCAAAAACCGTTACATCATATCCCGCTGTTATAATTGTCGTCGCCATTAGTTCCCGTTACGATAGTGTTATAATGAAATATCACGTATCCATATTTTTTCCAGCACGGTCAAGTAATCCTTCCCGTTACCTAAAATTCAAGAGGCGTTATTGTCAGATATAAGAGCATTTGAGGAACCAAACGCATTAGCCACTTTGAATAGGTTAGTCGAGCTAGAGGGCCCGCCTGCATATAAATTGACTAGACCAAATGAGTCTCATATATATATATATATATATATGGGGTAAGTGAAAAAGATACGAAGAACATGTTGTCAAGACCAATTAAATAAGCTTTTAAGGATTAAAAAAAATCTTAATATAAAATTATCATATGAATACAATAAATATAATCAAACTTTTTCTTATGAGGTAGAGTTGACTATATGAATCTTTTTATGCTATTAAGCTCTATCTCTTATTATATTATTATCTATATTTAAATAAATTTTATCTTGTTTTATTATTACTAACTAAGTCTTTTTTTGTCTTCCTCTTCCTCGTTTGATATGCATGTTTATTATAGTTTCACATCGCCTAACTGGAGCATTTATTGGTCGTCTAAGTACATGTCCATAACATCTTAAACATTTCTCTCAGAGTTTTTCCTCAATAGATGCAACTCCAACTTCCTCTCTAATGGTCTCATTTCTTATTTTATCCATCCTCGTATGTCCATACATCCACCTTAGCATTCTCATCTCTGCAACTCTTATCTTCTGCTCATGTGCTCGAGTCATAGCCCAACATTCATATAATATATAGCAGGTCTAACTGCGGTTTTATATAACTTACCTTTAAATTTAAGAGATACTTTACGATCATATAAAACACTCGACACTCCCCTCCATTTCACCTATCCTGCTTGTATTCTATGTAAGACATCTCTCTCAATCCCTCAATCGTTTTGCAAAAATGATCTTAAATATTTAGATCTCTCGGTTCCGGACAACTCATCCTCTCTCATCTTAACAATTGTCTCATTACTTCTAATATTGCTAAACTTAAATTCCATATATTCTGTCTTTAATCTACTAAGTTTAAAACTTTTCCCTTCTAGTATTTTCCACTAAGATTCTAGCTTAGCATTTACTCCTTCATGTGTTTCATCTACCAAAATAATATCATCTGCAAATAACATGCACCACGGTGTTGTGTCTTGAATGTGTGGAGTGAGTTCGTCCATAATTAGTTTAAAAAGATAGGGACTTAGAGCTGATCCTTGATGTAACCCTATCTTTATTGAAAATGCTCCAGTTATTTTGTCTGAAGTCTTTACTTTGGTCGTTATATTCTCGTACATATCCTTAATTAGATCAATATATATTACCCTAACACCTATCTTTTCTAGAATTCTCCATATAATTTCTCTTGGGACTCTATCATAAGTTTTTTCTAAGTCAATGAATACCATGTATAGATCTTATTTTTATTCCCGATATTTTTCAATTAATTATCTAAAAAGATGTATAACTTCTATTGTCGACCTTCCAAGCATGACCCAAATTGATTTTCGGTCACTATGCTCTCCTTCCTTAATCTTTTTTCTATTACTTTTTCCCAAAGTTTCATAGTATGATTCATTAATTTAATATCCCTATAGTTTGTACAATTTTACATGTCTCTCTTGTTTTTATATAAGGGAACTAGAGTACTTATCCTCTATTGATCAAGCATTTTTTTCGTTTTCAATATCATGTTAAATAATTTTGTAAGGCATTCAATACCTTGTTTCCCTAGACACTTCCATACCTCTATCAGAATATCATCTGGTCCAACGACTTTTTCATTGTGCATCTCATTTAAAGTTTGTTTTACTTCTGAAGTTTGAATTCTACGATAAAAATTAAAATTTCTATGCTCATTTGACCTACTTAAATTACCTAATTTAAGTTGGCCACCTAAACTTTTATTAAAAAGTTGATAAAAATACCTCTTCCACCGCTCTTTTATTTCTCCATCGTTTACTAATACCCTATTACTTTCATCTTTAATACATTTTATTTGGCTAAGATCTCTTGTTTTTCTTTCTCTCACTTTAGCTATTCTATAAATGTCTTTTTTTCCTTCTTTTGTATCTAATTTTTGATATAATCGTTCAAAAGTTTTATTTTTTGCTTCACTCACTACTTTCTTAGCTTCTTTCTTGGCTATTGTATATTTTTTTAAAGTTTTTCTCGTTCTTACAAATATATAATTCCTTATAAGCTATTCGTTTTTCTTTCACTTTCTCTTATACTTTCTCATTCCACCACCAAGATTCCTTACTTAGTGGTGCATATCCCTTTGACTCATCAAGTACACTTTTAGATACTATTTTCAATTTTGATATCATCTTATCCCATGTTGTATTAGAGTCATCGTATATTTCACCTAATGCTTGTACTTACCTTCTCCTTAAATATATTTTACTTTTCATCTTTTAACTTCCACCATTTAATTCTAGGAATCGTATATATTTTCTTTCTATTGATACTATATTTGAGGCGTATATCTAATACTACTAACCTATGTTGGGTAGTTAAGTTTTTTCCAGGGATGACTTTGCAATCTTTACAAATCTTTCTATCCTTCTTCCTAACCATAAGAAAGTCAATTTACGATTTATTATTCCTACTTTTGAATGTGACTAAGTGTTCTTTTTTTTAAAAAAAATTATATTAGCTAATATAAGGTCATATGCTATCGTAAAATCTAATATAGTTTTCTCTTCCTCATTTTTCGTTCCAAACTCATAACTCCCATGTACCCTCTGATATTCCTCATTTTTCACTCCGACATGTCCATTTAGATCACTTCTCATTAAAATCATTTTATTTGGTGGAATATTTTGTAATATTTCATCTAAGTCCTCCCAAAACTTTGATTTTGTAACTTCATCTAATCTTACTTGTGGTGCATATACACTAATTATGTTCATAGTTTCTTTCTCCATTATTATCTTAAGGGTTATAATTCTATCCCCTTTTCTAACTACTCCTACAACTTCATCCTTTAACAAATTATCTACAATAATACCAACTTCATTTCTTGCTTTACTTTTTCTAGTGTACCATAACTTAAACCCGAGTTCTCTATCATCTTTGTCTTCTCGTCTATCCATTTTGTCTCTTGTATACACAAAATATTAATCTTTCTTCTAATCATTATATTTACTACCTCCATTGATTTACCGGTGAGAGTTCCTATGTTCCATGTTCCAAATATTAAATTATTAGTTTTCTTATCATATTTATTCCTATTGAACCTATGGTGTGAGAACTCTTGCCTATTTAACATTACATCCAAGTTCTCATAGAGATGTAGCGATTTTTGCTAAGACGTTACAGTCGGACATTGTAACGCAAACTCTTACATATTTAAGCACTACACCTGAGTTCTGGAGATATAGCGATCCTTACCGAGACATTACAATCAGACCTTACAACGCGTTCTTTCCGAAGAACAACCTAACATTAGCACAATAATTTAATAGATTCATTTATTAAATATTTACTATAATTTTGACGCTGACTGACAACCTAACATAACCCTCCTCTTATCCGGACTTGAAATCGACCATGACCAATCATCATGGACAGAGTTATTATCATATGAATATTGGAAAAATATATATATCAATTCTTCAAAAGCTAAGACCACATTAAGTTATGCTGAGTACATGAATCAGGTTTTTAATGTGGCATTTGTCAACATCAGACAGAAATCTAAATGGCATGGGCAAGAGTAATATACAAATGGATGCAATAACAGGATTCCGAACACTTATTTCACTGAACAAATCCAATGCCAGAATCCAGTTATAAACAAGCAAATCGCATAAAAAACAAAAACAATATACATGACAAGAATAATTTCTCTGCAGCCATCTATCGAAAGGCTAACCATACAAAAAAATCAACAGATGTAGAAGAAATCGAATAAGGGGACGAAGGGAGCTGCTTTAACTCCCAATTTAATTTAGAGGGGTTTTTAACCAGCAGCAATGGATGATCTATCCAGTTCATATGGACCGCTGTTCATCTAACTTGAGTGAAGGTCTCGACTCTCGACTGTTTTTATGTTTCGTTGGTAGCATTAGCACTCGAAAGATGCTTTAAGTTAGCAGGCATCTGAGTCGCTGCAGATTTTTTCTTTCGTCTTGGGCCACCGGTGGAAGCTGGATCAATCAAGGGGCCAGACCACATTGCCAATTCACTTTTCTGATAGGGAAATACTGTGCTGAACGAGGACTCTAGCGGTTCGAATGCAGGATCCATAGGATGAGATGACTCAGAAGGATAACCAAGTGCTCCATCCTGGTGAGGTGGTGGGAACTTCTCGCTCTTACTCTTTGCATTAGCATGAGTAATCAGGCGCAGTCTCTGTCAGTCACACAGGAGGGTAAATTAACATCTTAACTAGAAATCCAAATGGCATACAAATAGCTCTACTTGAACTGTTCATTGATAGTAAGCTCCATTTGGGAAGGTTACTGACCATTACAAATGCCGTCATTTAGATACAAAGAAAAACTAGTGTTGAGAAAATAAACAACACGCACATAATGACTCTCATGTGAACTATGGAAAAAATTCACTAGCACCCATGTTTCCTTGCATAGGTTAAAAACAAAATACAAAAGAAAAACAAGCCGCAAGAATCAGCCACAAAAATCTTCTCTTTGGATTTGTCACCCTCTTTAGGTTAATGTAAAAGATGCACAGTGCAATAACATGTGTATGAACATTTCAGTTCGCAAAGTTGGCTCTTACTGATTCAATGTGTACATGAAAACTCAACTGAATCTAGCACTGCATTTTTATTGCCTTCTCTATTTCCTCCTTGTACTCTTTGATATATACTCTTAAAATTATATTTTGATATGGTTAAACTACCAAAGGGAACCTATTTACAGTTTACAATAATTCTTTTAGCCAATCAAGATTTAAACACCATGGAGAATATGTTAGTGTCGTCTGCAGGGTGTTGTGTAAATTAGGCTCTGATTAGGAAATGAATGTAATCTTATTCCTTATAAATGAAAAGTAGGAAGACAACAGTTCACAGTGGCAAACCAATGTTAAATTATTTTGCAATCAAATGATTAAAAAACTAAAAGACTGTTTCACTTACATCAATGTTAACTTGAAGTTCCGCATTAGCTTCAGGGGCAGGAATTGCCCTTGTAGTTCGCTCTCGTGTGCGCATCTTCTTTGTTCCACTAACATTGGCTTTCCCACCACCAGCTCTCAACCTACAAAAATTGGCATCATTAAACACATGGAATATGTGGAATAAAAATTGCAGCTTCCTAAGTGACTTCGAGTCCATTTATGTCTCAACTATCCATATCGATTGTTGTTTTCAGTGTGACTCCGTGGAGTTGGGAGCTTGAAGTAGAGTTTAAGGAAAGACATTTCTAAAAAGAAGCTACCATGTTACTTAAGCCGTTTGTTTTACCATTCCATCCTATCTTGAGTTTCATTATGGTGTCTTTGCAGTACCTTGACCACCCATAGAAAAGCAGTTCCAAGATAACAACATATTCCAAAAGCTACGCAGGCATGCAGAATATAGTATTATTTTCTTAAACGGCAGATGCAAGACCATATATTTCATTAAAAAAAACCATATTTTTTTTAACAAAAAAGAGTAGCCATAGTGGAAATTATATTTTAAAAGGTGATTTCAGGAGGAATTCATTTTCCATGATCCATTGGTAATAAACAAAAGAAATCAGTAGGAATGATTGTGAATACCTTCTTGCTTCTTCATCTCTCAGTTTAGCATCCATCTCCTTGCTTGGTGGATACTTCGGGAGGCTTGATGGTTCACATGCGTATGGTGGAGTGTTAAAGAACTGCACAAATCAAAACAGGTAGTGATTACAGTATAAAAATATATATTAACAGACAAAACAAAAATGCAAAAGTTTCAAATACATTACTTGGGCCAGAATGAACCATATCATAACAAAATAAATGTTAGAAGATAATTATTATTAGTAGATAGTTGTTATATGAAGATGGTTGTTAGGAGACCCTTCTTTAATGCAGCTAGTACAATTTGCAATATTCTTCATAGCAGAAAAAAGAAAACAAAAACATTATATTGAGCGTAAACAAGTTCACATCATGTGGCACCTACTTCACTATTTAGAGCAGCTGTTGCAGTTAAACGTTCAATTGGATCAATTGCAAGAAGAGTTTCAATCAGTGGCAATGAAGATGGTGGAAAGTCTTTAAATGTCTCCTTTATGAAGCGTTTGTATGGTTGTTGGGGTTTAAAAATAGTGGTATGTGGCAGCTTTGATTTCTTCCAATACTCCTCGGAAGGGGATCCGCAAAGCTTGAAAATCTTGTGCAGCTGCTCAACCTAATAAAGATGGAAACATTCAGATTTCAGAACACACCAGCCATAATAAAAGACACGTTTAAGACAAAACAAAAAATCTTAATTTAATACTGGTATATTCAAGTAGTATATGCATAGTGTAGTAAGGTCTTGATGATACTCAGCAAACATTTTAAACAGCCTATAGCTTGTATAATAGTATAGCCTCTACGCAGACACACCTCAAGTTAGTTTCTATATTTACAAACCTCACCTTTTACCTTGAAAATGATGTCCAAAAATTCAAAACTAACATGAAATTGATGTTTGGATTAAAAAAAAATGGTCACTCCTGGCATAGCTGTTGCCAATTCGAGTCTTTGGTTCGGAGATTATGTTAAAAGCTTACTTCAGGAGATGAAAATCAATGTACCTCATACTCTTCTGAATTTTTTTTAATCCCTTTTTACATGTTCATAATAATGTATTATCAATCTACACTATCATTCATGTGTTTCTGGCAACAAAAGAGCATGAATTCTACATGTTTGGATACAAGTAAAATTCTACAACGATATATTTGTCCTGCCTAACTTGAATCCTTGCATTATTATCCTCTAGTATCAGTAATGCTATGGAGAACAGCAGCTACTTTACATATAAAGGAGGAATAGCTAACACTTTCCTCAGTGAACTAAACCCACATGGTACCTCAGTCCTCCCAGGCATGATAGGTTTCCCAGCTAATAACTCTGCCAAAATGCAGCCAGCACTCCAGAGGTCTATACCCACACCATAGTCAGTGGCTCCCAAGAGAAGCTCCGGTGCTCGATACCAAAGTGTTACTACCCGGCTGGTCATGGGATGCTTGCGGCTTGGATCGAAGAATGTAGCCAAGCCAAAATCAGCAATCTTCAACAACCCTTCATTATCTATTAGGAGATTGGAACCTTTAATATCCCGATGCAGCACACCATTATTATGACAGTGCTCCAACCCTGACAATAACTGACGCATATAACACTTAACCTGGAAGAAATCAATATCAGATGGATATCATGATAAAAATCATGCTTTTATTAAACGCATAAAATGGCTATCATGGTAGTGTAACCTGAGCTTCAGTAAACTTGATAGTGGGACTCGCAGCAAGACCAGCAAGATCATGCTCCATATACTCGAATACTAAATACAAACTGCAAGTCATCCTGGAAGTCACTAAACCTTCCAGTTTCACCACATTGACATGATCCAACTGCCTCAAAATAAGGATTTCTCTCGCCATGAATTTCACACTTTCCGGCTCCATATTGTCAAACCTAACTTTCTTCAAAGCGACGATTTTTCCGGTCAGCATGTCCCTCGCCTTGTAAACATTGCTGTAGGTTCCTTGGCCAATCTAAATAAACAGGAAAAAGGCACCACTTTTAGCAGCCAAACTCACCGAACCAAAAGCATGGGGGAGCGAAAAACGAAAGATTGCCTTGTCGATCTTCTCGAAGGTGTCAGCACGGCGGGGCGTCCAGCCCTTAATGGCCTCCCCAGCAACATTTGAGAGCCAGGAGGGCCACCCGGCGGCCACCTGTTCCCCCTGAACATGACCAGGTGGGTTGCTCAGCCTGGGATCAAGCCTCTGTCGCCTACGCCGCGTCGGGCGATCTCCATCCGGCCGCTTGGCGTCCTCCTTCCGAGCATGGGAGTCGACCTCAGCAACGGCGACGGTGTCGATCCCTGGAGGTGCCGCCTGGGACTGTAGTTCGGAGACGACGGCGCCGGAAGGTCGCTCCTTATCTCGGCCACGGCGGCGGCTGCCGAGGGAGGATGGGGTGGGGGCAGCGGAAGCCTCTTTGGTGAGGAAGCAGCCCATGGTTCATTCAGCTCATCGCGGCACCGCCGCCCGGGAGGTAGGAAATGTAGAGGCGTCAGGCGGATCGGAGCTCCAGCGGAAAGGGTTAGGGTTGGTGCCAGTTACGTCCTCGGCTCGCTGGTCGCCGCAGCTCCTGATTCAATTTGGTGTATGTGGAGAAAAAGATGCGAACTTGGGAGTCGAGTAGGCGGTAAAAGTAACAGAGAGGAACGAGAAAAATAAACGGAAAGGAGGTGACCCGACTACTTGCGGTAAGCTGCTCCGCGAAGGGAAACCAATTGTGGAAGAAGGTCAATTATTTCATATATTTATTTAATTTTCTTTTTTATCGGACAATTATTGTATATTAATAAGAAAACAATTGAGTGAGAGTGATGAGTGGAAGGCTAAATTTTTAAAAAACAATACTTTTTTAATTAGTCCAATTTTGATTTTAAATAGATGTTTCGCAATGCCTATTTTGTCCACTAAACATGTGGAGAGATAGATCTAGTTAATAATAGTTTCATAAATTTAAAATAAGTAATAATCCAAAAACTTTTTGACCAAGATCCAAAGCCATGCGTCCAATCCCATTTGTTTAAACTCATTTATTAAACAATTTATGGAGCTCAAAACCAAGCTCAACAATTATATAATAAGATTAATTATTATTAATCTAATATATACACGATTGTACGATATGCAATAATTTTTTAAATTTTTATTGTTAAATTATTTAATATATATATATATATATATATATATATATAGAATTGTTATGCTACGGACTAATTGTCATGTCATATTATTTTATTTTTTTAATACAATATTTCCTCTTTCTATTTTCTTCTTCTTCCTCGTTCTCTCGCTGCATGCTCGCCGCCTCGTCACTGCACCTCGTCACCGTCCAGGACGCCATCACTTGCTTCTACCGCACCGTCCTTTCCTCCGGCAAGGAGCTGTTCACCCAAGTTGTTTGGTCCGCCAACCAAGTCGGTGGCGCTTTCCTCTCCGTCACCGTAAAGTATGAAATTTCACCCTTGAAACCCCACGCCCATTTGTTGAGGAAAAAGTAGGGCAGGAGGTCCTTCGTTGCTAGTGATTCCGCCATCAGCCTTCACTAGGATACCTCTGCCACCACTTACGAGTCGGGGCTCGAGTCGAGCAAGGCCTTCTACCTCGTCATAGTCGACGGTGGACGTGATGTGGGACGTGCACGGATGGTGGTTCTGCGACTCCTCCATGCCCACCGCCCGACCGTGTAGGAATTCAACACAGCGGAAGCAGCTCGGCGGCGGGTAGGCGGCAGCAGCCAGAATCCATGCTGCGATCCCCGACGGGTTCACCCCTCGGGTTATAGTGTGGGTGGGTCTAGGCGGCCGGAGGCCACCGGCGGTGAGCAGATGGCCAGCGGCCGGGCGGGTGGCGGGCGCGCGAGGAGGCGCGGTGAGCTGCTTCGGTTCGGCGAGAACGAAGGAAAAACAGAGAAGAGAAAAAGATTGTATGAAAAAAAAAATGACTTGGTGGGTGGTCCGTACCATTCCGTAATAAAAGTCCGTAGACTAACATTTCTCTCTCTCTCTCTCTCTATATATATATATATATATATCCTCATTCCTATAGTCTGTGCATGATTGAGACCCTTGATTCGATTCGTAGTTCTTTTTTGTTTATTTTTTTTGACAAATTATTAAAAGGTGTGTCTTAGATATTGTATTTACCAAAAGACATATGGTAGTTAGGGTTATATCAAAAGACGCAGATTTAAAATTTTAATTTTCAGATTACCCCTCTGGCTACCTGGCAAACACCTTTTTCAATCACCATTATCCAAACATCCAAGCCACAAATAGAATTGAACATTATTTTGTGGTTCGGATACACGTCCTCTCACCGTCTCTCTCCCTTCATCCCTTTGTGTGGTGTTATAAACACAAAAGAAATATGAACCTCTTGCACTTGTCATTCCTGCTCGTGCTGGTTGGCGGGATTGCATTAGACGAGTTAGGGTTTTGCGATATTGCCGTAAGAGTTTCAAGAGGAGACCAAAGGACAACTGCAGTTAAGAACGTCAGCCGAGAAGGACAAACTTCTAGCAAGAGGGAAATTAGTAGAAGAATACATGTAAAGATTTAGTCATGTATGTTATAGATTTATTACTGAAAAATAGGATAGTGATGATAAAAAAAATTACAATATTGTTGCAATGGGTGATGGAAAAAATCTTTATTATCGTTTATTTTGGTTGTGTGGGGAATAAATATTCAACAACTCCTGCAATATGATGTAATCGAATACTTAATCGATTTAAGTATTGCTAGTTTATGAGATTGTTAGTTAAGTTGGGCTAACCATTTTTTATTTAGGCCTCGCATTTTGTCAGTGGTGGCCCAAGTTTAAAACAAGAATTGTCTACTTCAATACGGGCCTGATATCGATGATATCAGACCCACGTTGGGTATGATATCATCGATATCAGGCCCAACGTAATCTTTGGTTAAAACTTAAGTTTTACAAAATATTGATGTTTTCCTCGCTCAACCCTTCCTAGTAGTTTGTATTGAGCAAAATTACAAATTAACAACAACACCTGATTATGTAGTTGCAAATTTACTAAATTAGTTTGTAATTAATTTATCAGAGACGATCATCTAACTGAAGAAATTCTCTCTGAAATATGAAATACGCTTGATACAAATTCTAGCATTGGATATAGAGCTAATGTAGGAGAATTATCCAGAACAAATATTCCATCATCTTCGCAGTATAGTTGTGTGTCTAACACAAATAGAAACACAAGCAGTAATTTCACATTTGATCTAAATGAAGAAGCTAGTATTTAAGAAGATGTTCTAAATCCTTGTACAACACTTGGTGATTACTTTGAGCCTACTTGGAGGGAGGAGGAAGGGTACTATAACCAAATTGGAGAGGAATTGCAATGTAATACAGATGTACAAGAATTCTTAGCTGATGATATGTAGATTGAACAATATGAAATATCTTCAGAGCAATACAGTGACTTAGAGGAGAAGTTCCCAATAGCTGATGATTCATATATTCTAAATTCTCGATTGCTCCAAAGGCCAATTGAAGAGGCAACATATGAGCATGAATTTTTTGTTGGACAGAGTTTTCCGTCTCAACAAGAGTTCAAGAATGCTCTTGTGAAACATGACATGGTTAAACATATGAGATATAACCCAGTCGACACTCGGAAAAATAAAGTAAAAGTCGTCTACTTCAATCAACCGTGTAAATGGAGAGTATTTGCCCGGGGGATGTAGAGTTCATTGTTACGAAATATATAAAGGAATACCAATGTGACACCATTAGGGAAAGTGATGATCATCAAGCATGCTCTTCATCCTTTGTAGCTTCTTTTGTTGAAGAGCAATTTCTTGCTAATGAACAATACAAGCCAAGTATGATTATAGCAGATATAAAAGCTAGGTTTGGAGTGACCATATCATACAGAAAAGCATACATAGCTCGAAAGAAAGCAATGAAGAAAGTCGTTAGAGATTATGACCAAGCATATAGAGATCTTCCATTATATCTACGTGAGTTAAGAGTTAGGGATCATGAAATCTATGTGGCACTACACAGGAATGAGGATAATCAGTTCCAACGATGTTTTTGGGGTTTTGAAGCTTATAGAAGAGTATTCAGGTCTTATCTTCGCAAATTAATTGGAATTGATGCCACACACCTAAGAGGTAAATATCCGGGTGTGTTGTTGATGGCTACAACAATTGATGCTAATGACAATGCCCTCCTAGTAGCCTTTGGAATTGCTGAAGTTGAATGTGGGTCTGCATGGGAGTGGTTTTTGGATCATACGAAGAGATTCTTTGATGTTGATCCAAAGTCAATGAGCATAGTATCAGATAGACATCGCGGCATTATATCAACAGTTAGGAAAGTATACCCTACCACACATCATGCTTTCTGTTGCTACCACATGTCTTGCAATATGGTAACAAATACTGGCAGTAGGTCAGGTTTAGGCCTATTTTGGGCAGCAGCTCGTGCAAACACAACACTCCAATATGTTCTCATAATGCAGTCCATGCTTGAAAAACATCCAGATGCTCATAAGTGGCTTCAGAACATTGACCCTAAAAGATGGGTTAATGCACACTTTAGTGGCAGAAGGTACAAAATGCTAACCACCAATTGTGTAGAGAGTTTAAATGCTTTGTTCAAGGAGACACGTGAACTTCCCATAAACAAGTTAATTGATAATACCAGAAGAAAGGTAGCTCAATGGTTCTTTAACCGTAGGGAGGAAGTCATGAAATGGTATGTTGTGTTGACACCACATGCTACCAAAGAAATGGAATCAAGGAGGGAGAAAGCTAGACGATATAAAGTCCACCCCTACTCTCAATCTGAAATGGAAGTAGAGACATGGAGTGCTTCATACATTATTGATTTGGAGAGAAAATACTGTAACTGCGAGGAGTTTCAAATTTCAGGATTGTCTTGCTCACATGCAATTGCCGTTATCATTCACCGGAACATGGATACACTCTCATATTGTGAACATTATTTGCATTCACAAAATTGGAATGCAACATACATGGATAGTATTTATCCCTATCGAAGCAAGGAATTTTGGCCTAGGGGAGTAAACAACATTATAGTACAACATTATAATTCTATGTCCCGTAGCCTTGTGCAGCCGGGTAGGCAAAAGAAGGCAAGAATCGAGTCGAAACATACTGGGAAGGTAAAAATCAAATGTAGCAGGTGCAAACAACTGGGTCATAATCGGATGACCTGTAGAATACCGCCAGCCCCTGGGTCTTGACTTATAAATTGGAGGAGTTGATTCATGTGTTTTGTATGCAGTACATACATAGAATTGTAAGAAAAACAGGCGTGGAAAGTAATGTTATTGTTGTATCCTTTTATGTAGTATTTATTTTATGATACAGTGTTATTGTATGTATGAGAAGTGTAAACCATCACCTGCAAGGCATAATTAATAATTCACACCATATATCCATTTTGTAAAATAAAAATGCGCTACCAATTGTGAATATTCAGAAACATAATAGGTTTAGCATATCTCTACATTTCAATTCAACAAGAAGGGGTTTGTAATTTCAAAGTCATGTAAATATGGTTTGAAATATAAATGAGTTAAAACTCGGACAAAGGGATTGTAGTGATCCTTGAAAAATATAATTGGACAGCGGTTCTCGTTCATTAAAAAAGAAAAGAGGTGCACCGTTCCGTGCCAAATGGCACGGAGCAAGAACTTCTAACCCAGTGTGTATAAATATGTTTTAACACCATATATAGCTCCTCCCACCTCATACCTTCACAAGGAATGTGGTTCCAGGTAAATTTAAGTAGGGGAGGGTCATCAGTGGGTTTTGGTCAAAACTCACTGATGGACCTAGACACCTCTGATTGGACCCATTTCAGTTCGAGTGAGATTTTGACATTTCAAGCACTCCAACGATGCTAGCAATTCATGATTTTACAGCTCTGTAGATGTGGTAGCAAGGGTTGCAAAAGGAAAAAAAATTCAGCCTCTATTGGGCCTGATATGAGAGAATATCAGGCCCAACGTGAGCCTGATATGAGAGCATATCATGCCCAACGTGAGCCTGGTATGGTCTCCTTTCAAAAAACTTGATTCTATATCCCTCTTCCATAAACTTTAAATGTGCTACCATGGACCTTATTAAAAAAAAGTAAATAAAATTAATTTAAAAGGTGCTCCAATAGGGTTTAAGTCTACATCACGGGGAGTCAGATACGACTAATAGTATCGTAACATACCTTTACTCTCTACCTCATATTTGACTTAAAAATAAAATGGTGGCTGTTGTTCTCCAAACTACAAAAGCATTGTTTTAAATTTATAGCTCCTCCCCACTTAAACCTTCTTATTGAACGAGAATATGAGGAAATCAAAAATCAGATATAAATTATAATTTTTTATTAACTAGAATAAATTCAGATCATATGAGAGTACAAATATATATATATATATATATATATATATATATATATATATATATATATATATATATATATATATATATATATATATCATTGAAAAAAGAAAAGAGGTGTGCCGTTTCGTGCCAAGTGGCACGGAGCAAGATCTTCTTATCCAGGGGTATAAATAAGGTTTGACACCATATATACCATCTCCCCACTCAAACCTTCACAGGGAAAGTGATTTCAAGTAAGTGGGGTTTGGTAAAAACCCACTGATGGACCTACACACCTCTGATTCGATCCATTTCAGTTCGAGTGAGGTTCTGACATTTCAAGCACTCCAACGATGCTAGCAATTTATGATTTAAAGCTCTATAGGTGTTGTAGCAAGTATTGAAAAAAAAAATCAGCTTCTGTTGGGTATGATATGAGAGCATATCAGGCCTAACGTGGACCTGGTATGGTCTCCTTTCAAAAAACTTGATTCTATATCTCCCTTCTATAAAATAGTAAACGTGCTACTATGGTCCTTATTAAAAAAAAAATAAATAAATAAATTTAAAAGGTAATCAAATATCAAATATAAATTGCAATTTTTTATTAACTAGAATAATTCAGATCATATGAGAGTATTATATATATATATAGTGCATCGTTCCGTGCCAAGTGGCACAGAGCAAGACTTTCTTATACAGGGGGTATAAATAAGGTTTGACATCATATATATACCATCTCCCCACTCAGACCTTCACAGAGAAAATGATTTCAGGTAAATCCAAGTAGGGGAGGGCCATCAGTGGGTTTTAGTCAAAACCCACTGATGGACCTAGACACCTTTGATTGGACTCATTTCAGTTCGAGTGGGATTCTGACATTTCAAGCACTCCAACGGTGCTAGCAATTCATGATTTAAAGCTCTGTAGGTGTTGTAGCAAGTATTGAAAAAAAAAAAAATCAGCCTCTGTTGGGCCCGATATGAGAGCATATTAGGCCCAATGTGGGCCTGGTATAGTCTTCTTTCATAAAACTTGATTCTATATCCCCTTTTATAAAATAGTAAACGTGCTACTATAGTCCTTATTTTAAAAAATTAAATTAAATAAATGTAAATGGTAATTAAATATCAGATATAAATTATAATTCTTTATTAACTAGAATAAATTTAGATGAGAGTACTATATATATATATATATATATATATATATATATATATATATATATATATCATTGAAAAAAGAAAAGAGGTGCACCGTTCCGTGCCAAGTGGCACGGATCATTAAACTTACTGCCAAAAGACCAGCAACGCCGTTTAGGTAAGAGAGGTTGGTGTTAGAATGTATTGTCCGAGTTGAAGAAAATATGTCCCCAATCTTAGATAATTGTGGAGCCATAAATTCATGGATAGCTTTAACCCAGTTGAATCTAGCAAGATTCTCAAAATCATCTACTATATCTATAAGACATAACGGGACCTTATATGTACTAAAAGAAAATAAGACACAAACAAATATATACAAAATATAGAATTTACAAAATAATAAAACATCATCTTCTCTTTCAACGCGATTGCCATAAAATCTAAGCAACTCCTCAATTCTTAATCTAGTAGCTTCTTTTTTTGTTTGAGAAGTATGTTAGAAAGAGGTCACCACATGCTTTATTTGAATTGATCGGAATCGAAGCTCCTCGATTTGCAATACCAAGGAGCAATGAAACGTCTCTTCTTGTGAAGGCAACCGGAACGCCTGACCAAGTTAAATGATTAGTTGACATCTACAAACATATACATAAGTATTCGCCACACGCTGGGCCTGATACGATATCGTATCAGGCCCACGTTAGGTCTGATACGATATCGTATCAAGATCATGTTAGGCCTGATACGATATCGTATCAGGCCTAAAACCTCTCGTTTGCAATAAGAACCCACTATCACTGCCATTAGCTGACCAGATTATTCACCTTTACAAAATATTTGATTTTACTATACAACTACTTCGTAATAAAATTACATTATACCTGAGAATTTGAAGGTTTGAGTACTTGAATCCAAATTTTGAAATATATTGACCAAAATACCACGGATATGCTGCATATCTTGTATGTCCAAAAAAATGCTAAAGGGTGACTGTTTGATCACTACTATGTGTCGGTCATGTAAAATCACAGATCCATGATGCTTTCCTTTCTTTGTGGATGCTTGAAAAAAACTTTTAAAGTGACCTAATACACTGTTCCAGTGTAGTTTCTAACCAACATCCACTGAACCCTAAATTTTAAAAATTTAAAAATTTTTAAATCATACTCGTTGAGCTTTTCAAAATCACAGAGTTTTAGATTAACAGAGTTTCAAAAGGTGATACCTTTACAGATAATTGAAGTGGAGAGGACGATACACCGGATCCCTTTCTTTGCGCCATTATAAAAGAAGATTATTGACGGAAACCCTAAAACCCTACACCTGAGCCTCGCAAACGTTGGATCAGAAGGTCTAAATGCTAGATGTCGCTTGATCAAGGTACGAACACATTACTTAGGGTTTCACTAGGGGGACGATTTCGCCACAATATTAGAGCTGAAATTGGAGACTTACGAAGAACACCCAGGCATGGCCGAGTTGACAGACGGAGGGAGAAAAATGAACGCAACATTATTTTAAAGTCAAAATAATTCAAATTGTGGGTCGGATGCCTGGAAATTCACAACGAAGGAGGGGACGTTGGCGGTAGGGTTAAAAATGGGAATTTCACATGAATAAACTGCGCCTTTTGATAAAAACCAAACTACGATGCTGTAAAATACCGGAAAATAGGCGAATATGAATAAAGGAATTTTCCGGAATTTTTGGTAATTTTTCGGGAATTTTTCGGAGCTCGTACGGACGAGTTAACGGGGATAAAACGGGGTCCGGAAAAGCCTGTTTAGGCTACCCCATTTAAGTAAGGAAATGTTTATATTTACAATTCCTTTTTCTTTTATTTTCTTTATTTCCTTTATTTTTTTTTCCCTTGCCGTTTTCCTCTTCCCCGATATCTTCTTCCCCCTCGCGACCTTCTCCTCTGCCCAAACCGCCGCGCTGCGGTTTCTTCTTCTTCTTTTCATTTTCTTCATCCCGAGCCGCACACCCGAAGCTTTCTCCTCTTCTTCTCTCCTCTGCCACCACCACAGCGACGCCGTGCCCTAATTGGGTTGTGCCGCCGCTGAGATTTGCTTCGCCGCCACCGACCTAGTGCAGCCGCCGGCGACGCAAGGAGCAGTGCCTCACACCCTGGTGCCCTAGCATCTTCGCCGACGCCACTGCCTCCTCTCGGCTGCTTCCTTGTGCCGGCCACCGTTTTCCTCTGCTGGCGCCGATCCCCAAACGCTTCTGCCCTAGCCGAGACCTAGGTGCTGAGTTCTTCCTTGACGTGCCACTGTTGAGTCCTCTTCCCGCACGAGGCCAGCACAGTGACGCCAGCCGACCACCGGCCACAACTCACAGTGCCGACCTTTTCTTCTGTGCTCAGCCGCGACACTCATCTCACGGCGTCACCCCGCAGTACACTGCCGAGCCTTCTGCCGAGCCTTGGGGAGGAAGGGATTTAGCATAGAATTGGGTATGCATGGTTGAGATCAGTGAGGTGAGTTTTGGTTACTATGATGTTCTGTGGTGTTCTTGATCTCACCTTGATCCGAATGGTAGGGAAGAATCCAGCAGAGAGGAGATTCTATTCCATTCTGTTGAGATCTGTGGATTTGCTTGGTTCCAGCATCAACAGTAGGTTGTTTGCTGCGGAAAGTAGCTGTGGTCGATCACCACTTCCTCCTTCTTGATCCGGTTGAATTGAGGTAAGGTTTACGGTTTTGATCTTTGTGTTAGATTGTTGCTAGTTGTGTTAGCAATAAATATTGATTTAGGTTTAGAAGTTGTATAACGGTGTAGTTGGGGTTAATGAAACTAACCCTAACTGGTTAGTGGATTAGAAATTAGTTTAGCTATTTATTTATGATTAAATTAGCTAAACTGTGCGATTTAACACAGGACTTTGACGCGAGACGAGTATCTCGGAGTCAGATTGGACCTTTCTATTTTCGGAGGCGGGTACTTTTGACTTTTTGTCTTTGATATGCTTAGTAATGAAATTAACATATTGCATCAATTGTGTTTCTTATCTGTTTCGGTTAATCACTACCCAAATCTTGATACATGTTTGATTGATTGATTTGTTTTGCATCCCATGTATACTTTACCTGTCTATACATGCTTATACGGGTAGTGATATACCATGCTTCACCATGTTCGGGACCTAGGTTTTTATACCTGTACCTTTGATTCGATATGATTCACGACCTAGGGTACTTTTCATATATACGGATTAGGTCGATGTTTATATGGTTATCGCATGCATCATTTGATGATTGCTTCACGATAGTCCGCCCATTATTGCTGAGCACACCATTACATGGATCTCGCACACACCACCACCATGGGTTAGTGGTCGATTCAGTAGAATCAGTGATTGTAGATCCTTCGCTAGAGAGGGGTGAATAATGACCCCAATCTCACTTCTTCCTGATAATGTGCAATGGAAAATACAAAGAAACGAAAGAGAAGAAAACCAAACCTTAACACGAGGATGTAACGAGGTTCGAGATTGGCCCTACTCCCTAGGTCCGTATGTGGACGAGTCCAACAACTCCGTTGACGAGTCCCTGAGAACCATTAATACAATATACTCCTCAGGGTGGAGAAACTCACAAACGTTCAATGAAAACAAAGAGTACAAGAACAAAGAGTAAGCAAGAAATACAATAAGAATACACAAGCACCAATCTAGTTTTCTCAGTCCGATGAAGAATAGAAACATAAAACTCTAACAAGAAGGAATGCCCAGCGGGAAGCTCACGCAAGCTTGACGAGCTCAACAAAACTCAAGCACAAAGACTTAGCAACAGGAAGGAGGAAGAAGAGTTTTCGCGTAAGACGCCTCGACCCTTTATACCGCCAAGAAGACAATGAGAACTAGCCAGAAGTTAACCTTCCCTCGATCGGTCCGCAGACCGATCGGAGGAAGTGATCGCCAGACGGCCCGGGACCGATCAGAGGTGCCCGACCGTTCACCGATCGCCGCCTCCCGAACTCCGCTATCGCGCTCGACGGCCGTGGGGACCGACAGCCGATCGGGTCCCGCATCGATCGGGAGGCTTCACGCAGAGTCGCCCAACTCTCGTGGAACTGATCGGTCCTCGGACCGATCCCACTCTCGCCCCGATCGGTCCCGGACCGATCAGTTCCATGCCGATCGGTCCCTCGCACCGATCGCAGCCCACGTAACCACGATCGCTTCGTTGTTATCCGACGGCCACCGCACCGATCGATACCCAATCAGACATCGATCGGTCCGCATCGATCCGCAGCTTGGTTTTCGCCCAAACCAAGTCCCAAGTCTCCTAGCCAACATCCGTCAACCTCGACTCCTTATATCACGCTAGCATCCGGCCACCTCGACCGCTAAGACTTCCATCATGTCCGGCCAACCTTCGACCTACTGACTTTTCCACACCGACGTCCGATCATCCCCGATCCATCCGGATTTTCCTTCGCCAAGTATCCGATCACTCTCGACCTACTGACTTTCCAACACCGTAAGTCCGATCATCCCCGATCCATCCGGATTTTCCCTTGCCTTCACCACTGAACTTTCCAACCGCCTAACATCCCGTTAGACTTTCCCACCGCTCGCTTCACTCACCAGACTTTCCACACCGCCTAACATCCTGCCAGACTTTCTCCCACGCGCCAAGCTCCTCGCTGATTCTTCCCGCGCAAGCTCCCCGCTGACTTTTCCGTCACAAGTCTCCATACTTGACTTTTTCCTAATCAAGTCAACTGTGTCAACCTCGACCTACTAACAGACCTACAATCTCCCAAACATCTATTCTCGTCCCATATCAAGAATAACTCTCTCACGAGTGTCAACATCAACACGCAACTCAACTAGGTCAATCTCGACCAAAGTCGCATCAACAATCTTCCCAAGTCAAACATCAAAATACAACTCGAGTCAAGTCAACTCGAGTCGGGTCAACCAGGTCAACCTTGACCTAAGGTTGCACCAACAATCTCCCCCTTTTTGATGTTTGACAAAACCATAATCAAGTTTGGTTAACCCGATAACCTAACTTAGGTTTTCCAACCATCTTCCAATGTCCAATGTTCTTTCCTTGAACATTCTCTGGACATTCTCCCCTTAGGTTAACCCGATAACCTAACTTGGGTTCTCCAATAATTCTCCCCCTTTTTGACACACATCAAAAAGTATTCCAATGTTCTTCCTCGAACATTCCTTGACATTCTTCCCCTAGCTTAGGTTAACCCGATAACCTAGCTTGGGTTCTTCAATAATTCTCCAATGAACACTCTCCCCTTTTTGACACACATCAAAAAGAAAAGGAGGATATCAAGGTCAAGAGTTTCTTCCTAATGAAAGTCCCATACCTTTCATTGAAACTCTTAATTTCCCCCTTGATACTAAACTCAACAACCAACTTAGTGATAATTCCATATCACTCAAGTCTTTAAGAGTAAAAACTCCCCCTAAAAGTCAACTCCCCTTGACAATTAGGTAAAACTCCCCTAAAGGTCAACTCCCCGACCATCGCACCAACAATGTCTTGGAGAGTTTCAAACCTTTAGAAATCCACAAAACCCAACTTCCAGTTGAAATTTCAGACCAACAGCTGAAAATCAGACACTGGCACACACTGATCGGTCCCCAGACCGATCAGGAACCCCATGGATCGGTCCCCGGACCGATCCAGCCATCGAAATCAGAATTTCTGATTTCCCCTTCCGGAAATTCAGAAACTCCTAATAAATTCCAGAAAATTCCAAAAATCGTGAAATTTTGAGGATACATTCCTCATAACATACACTATCATGGAAAAATAGTTTTCTATGAAAATAGTTTCCATTTTTCAATCTTGATACAAAATTCAAAAGCTTTGAAATAGTTCAAAGTTAAGTCAACTTCAGATCACAATGTTCAACGATGAATGCTATCACTACGAAAGCTTCATCAAGGTTTTTCAAATCAATTTTAAAATTCTTTTAAAACCATTCAATTTAGGACCATAATCTTAGGGCTAAATGTACACGACTTGTACACAAGCTTTCCCTACGATCCTTCATTTCGAATTAGGCTCATCTAGGTACAAGACCTATGCACCTTGATCCTAACTCATGATCCTAATATCTCACACACATCTAAAGTGTATCAAACACATCCAAGTCAATTTTGATGTGAGATACGGGTTTAGGTTATCTTAGATAAGTTCTCACGCATTTTCTAAACATCAATTGATCTCAATATCAAATTATGCTTGTCATCCTTAAATCAATTTTATTGATTATAATGCAAGAGATGATGACATGGCATATAATGATATCATAAGTAAAAACATGTGCCAATGTCATGGCATAAAGTTCAAACTAAACTAACACATGACATATAATAACCTAAGCATTATCATGGCATTTCAAATGATCATAAATTAAATATGATGTCATGACATGGCATATGGCAAACAACCATGGTAAGTTAACACAAATAAAATACCTAGATTATCTATCTAAGTATCCTTAATCACTTAGCTAACTTAAATTCTAATCCTAGATTGCCCAAAGTGCTCCAAGAAAATGTCAAAACCCAAATTGACATTTCTTGATCTCTTGTTTGATTTATACCATTTAAAATTCTACACGAGTAGCACTTCTAAGTTAAGGCCCGGATTGCCTTGATTACCTAAGAGAATATCAAAATCCCAATTTGATATTTCTCTAGGTTTTTCCAAATTGTGTCAATTTAAAGTAAGATTAATATATTCTCACTTTGGCACAACTTACTCTTCCAAGGAGTGAATGACAAAGATTATTCCATTTCATTTTCAAAGGTTCCCAAAACCTTAAAATGCTCCTCGAGTGTCAATTTCCTCAAAGTTAGGTTAACTACCCTTCTTATCGAGTTGACACTCTAACCCTTCTAAGAAAATGCTCCTAGGAACCCAATACCTATTAGAGCTCATCGTTCACTAAATATTCACTAGGATAACTTCCCTAGCAACCCTCCTAACGACCCTCTTAGGCTTTGAAGCCTTGGTCATTTGGGTCTCATCAAGGTCAACCATAGGGGTGACTTCCCTCGTGATCTTCCTAGCCCTAGGTTTTGCTCCATAATCGAACGGAACATCGTGATAAGGGCTCGACTATTGGGACTTAGTGTTCATGACCAAACCCTTTCGTCTCGACATCGTTTTCACCCAAACCCTAGAGACGACTTCTCCATGTTTTTAAGAGCCTTTTAAATTATCAAGTCTCGACCTCAAGACTTGATTTTCCTCTCATACCTCAAGTTTTAATTTGTCATTTTCTCTATTCCTAGGCATATGTCTAGTCTTTTGGGATTTCTACCCAGGTTTTCCTTAATTTTGGAAGCGTTAAACCTAGGGTTGGTATTTCTAGTGTTATCCTTACCCAAGCTAACATGTTTAGCACCCAAGCACGTGTTGATTTCTAGTGTTAACACGCTCATCATTATTTGCAATAGAATAAAACTACTAGCATGTTTCTTATTCAATCTGCAATAGGTGCCTTAAAGGCACCTTGTGGTTCGCCTTAGCCCCCTATCGATGGCATCCCTCGTCTCGCGAGGTTGCTCCTCCTCGACATCGACCGATAATGTCCCCTTCGCCAGACTGAAGCACACCACGTGCTTCTTGCCTCACAGGTCGGACCCCGCCTCCCTCGACTTTCGTGCCTGGGAGTCTCCTAACCTCCTCGACACTTACTCAGAAGTGCCCATGTTTCCTACACTCAAAACACATTATGTGTAATTTGCTTGAAATCACGGTGTTCGAGTTACCTAGGGTTGTGGACGGAGACGAGCTTCTTCTTCAACCCTTCCTGAGGTGGAAACTTCCTCTTCTTGCTCGAACTCGAGCAAGAGGAACTCTCCTCCTCTTCTTCCTCGGATGTCGAGTAGCCCTCAACTCCCAATTCGCTCCTCTTCATGGCTTGAAGTGGAGCTCTCCTCACGGTACTTCGCCAAGTTATCCCACAATTCCTTGGCATTGTTGTATTTACCTATCTTACACAAAATATTAGTAAGGTAATGAAAATTCAATTGTTTTAGTTACCTCATTGTTGATCGTGGATCGTGGACTTGTTCCTTCGTCCACTGCTTCTTCTGCAGAGGCTCTCCTTCTTTATCCATCGAGGAGAAAACCTTGTACACAAAACCGTTCAACATATTAGTCCTAAGAAAATACATCATCCTTACCTTCCAATACGTGAAGTCATTGCAGAAGGGTGGAATCGTGATGTCTTCTCCGAATCGATCCATCTCTAGCTTTGCTCCCACGGGTGTCGATCCGACGAAGAGCGCCCTTGCTCCGATACCACTTGTTAGGATCCTTCAGACGCCAGAGAGGGGTGAATACAACCTTAAATCTCTCGCTTCTTTCCTACAATTCAATACAATGAAAATACAAAGAAACGAAAGAGAAGAAACCAAACCTTAACACGAGGATGTAACGAGGTTCGAGATTAGGGCTCCTACTCCTCGGCATGTCCGTAAGGTGGACGAGTCCACTCAATCCGTCGGATGAGTCCCCGGAGAACCTGCTAATACAATATACTCCTTGTGGGTGGAGAAACTGCAACTCCTGCAAAGAAACAAAGAGTACAAGAACAAAGAGTAAGCAAGAAATACAATAAGAATACACAAGCACTCTACCAATTTGCTTTCTCGTCGAGTGCCGGATGAAGCAGCTTCAAAAACTCTAACAGCAGCACTGCTCCAATCGGGAAGCTCACGCGAAGCTTTGACGAGCTCAACAAAACTCAAGCACAAAGAGACTTAGCAACAGGAAGGAGGAAGAAGAGTTTTCGCACGTAAGATGCCTCACCCTTTATACCGCGAAGAAGACAATGAGAAACTAGCCGTTGGTCGAACTCGATCGGTCCGCACCCGTGGAGGAAGGATCGCCACCGATCGGTCGCGGACCGATCAGAGCTCGATCGGCTCACGCATCGATCGCCGCTTTCTCCCGAACTCCGCGATCGCGCTCGACGGCCGGGGACCGATCAACTACCGATCGGGTCCCCGCATCGATCGAAGGCTTCACGAGAGTCGCCAACTCTCAGCAGAATCTGATCGTCCTCGGACCGATCCCACTCGGCCCCCGATCGTCCCGGACCGATCAACCCATGCCGACGTCCCTGCATCGATCAAGAAGCCTACGTAACCACGATCGCTTGTTGTTATCCGACGGTCACCGCACCGATCGATACCAATCAGACACCGATCGGCTCAGATCGATCCGAGCTCGTTTTGCCCAAACCAAGTCCCAAGTCTCCAAGCCAACATCCGTCAACTCGACTGTTGGTATATCACGCTAACATCCGGCCACCTCGACCGCTAAGACTCTCCACAAGTGTCCGGCCAATCTTCGACCTACTGACTTTTCCACACCGACGTCCGATCATCCCCGATCCATCCGATTTTCCTCTTCGTGCCAAGTATCCGATCACCTCGACCTACTGACTTTCCAACACCGTAAGTCCGATCATCCCGATCCATCCGGATTTTCCTCGCCTGTTTCACTCACTGTAACTTTCCAACCGCCTAACATCCCGCTAGATTTTTCCCACGCCTGGCTTCACTCACCGTGACTTTCCACACGCCTAACATCCAGCTAGACTTTCCCACGCGCCAAGCTCCCTGCTGACTTTTTCCCGCCAAGCTCCTCGCTGACTTTTCCGCCGCAAGTCTCCATACTGACTTTTTCCCGAATCAGTCAACCAGTCAACCTCGACTACTATGCAGCTTCCACAATCTCCCAAACATCTATTCTCGTCCCATATCAAGAATAACTCTCTCACGAGTGTCAAACATCAACACGCAACTCAACTAGGTCAATCTCGACCTAAAGTCGCATCAACAATCTTCCCAAGTCAAACATCAAAATACAACCCGAGTCAAGTCAACTCGAGCCGGTCAACCAGTCAACTCGACCCAAGGTCGCACCAACAATAGGACTCGTTAGCACCGCTGGTCCGCCACGGTGTGTGACACAACGAGTTATCCTACAGGGATTCCTCCTCTCGCGTACCGGAGTCGAGAGCATCAAGGCCCCCATCTACGATTGGGGTAGAGGATAGTGTACTCGACAAAGATCCCGCCCACCTGGCCACCATCGTGAGTAGTGACGACAGAGGCACATTGTCACCCTACCCACCGGCCTCACTTTGTACGATGATCGATCGCCGGGGTGACCAGACGATCATCGCATCATACGCACGATGTTTATTGCTGGTTCGCGGGTCACGCATTTATACGCCGCATATTGTTCGATACCTATGTCGATACATGCACACAGATCCCTATACCACTTGATCGCTCGACCTTATACTCAGACTGGTTAGAAGATTCTCCTGCTTACTCGGATGCATTTTTATCTTTCTTATCGTGAGACGCATGATTAGTGCTAGGTGTTGTTTCTTTACTTTGCATATCAATTGACTGCCGAGTGTCGGACTCACCCCGCCTTTATTGTTGTTATTTCGTGTCGACGCCGCCAGAGGAGTTCCAACCGCTGGTCCCCACAAAGACGTAGCTACCTCCTACCGGTTTTCGAGTTGTTGTTTTATTTTAGCTTCCGCCATCGACTTTGCTTTTAGTTTTGTTTGACTTTACATACGGATATCAGATGGAATCTTTCCGCTGATGGACTTTCGTACGATTCGATTTACTCAATACTGGACTGACTAAGAGGTGAGTTCGCTTTTGAGCTTTTGTAGTCGAATAGGTGGTTTTTGAGTCGAGTATTAGTACTTTTCGATTTTATATAACCGCTGGATGGTCTGGAATGTGTTTTTATTTATTGTTATTATTCCAGCCGCCTGTGGCTGAGGTATATGAGATGTAGAAAAGTTTCAGATTGTCCGCTGTACAGGGGAGATGCTGCCGAAATTTCTTCGGACAGGGACTCCTCTGGGCGTGACAGATGCGCCTTTTGGTAAATACAATATCCAAGGCACACCTTTTGGTAAATTGTCGTATTTTTTTTAGTTTCGAAGTTAAGTCAATTAGAATTTCAAGATTGAGTTATAGTGTTCAAGTAAAAAAAATAACACTAAAAAATTTTAGAGGCTCATGAGATATATATTTAGGCGTCTAATAATATTTTTTTTTAGCTTCGGGGTTAAATCAATTAAATTTACTTCTAGGATTAAAGGGTTGAGTTATAGTGTTCAAGCTAAAAAAAAATTAACACTAAAATTTTTTAGTTATTCACAGGATATTATGTATATTTAGAGTTTAAGATTTAATGAAATGTGATTTTTTTAAAAAAAAATTCTCATCAACAAGAAAAAAAATGCTTAGGGCGCTTGGATCAATTCCATGTGCCTCGAGTACCTATTGCGCACTCGCACGGACAACAAGTCACACAAGGTATCATGATTATATATATATATATATATATATATATATATATATATATATATATAGCATGGGCGACATCCGTGGGTGACGTTCATGAGTGACACTCGTGGGCGACATAGTGAATCATCGAAACATTGATTTTTTTTTCTTTACTTATTTTTTTTAAGCTCTTGGTTATGCTAATAAGTTTTTACCTTATGGTTTAAGGGTTAGGTTATAGCATTAAGCAAAAAAAAAAAATTTAATCGAAAAAAAATTTAAGTGCTCATGGGGTGTGCCTGTAGTGTCAAGTGTGCATGGTATCAAATATATATAGTCTTAATATTCTACTCACCTTCTTTCCACGACTGTGTTGCGCGACTGAGTGAGTCGGGGCACCTAGAAGTAATCTAGGTGTCTCGAGTGAGTTGGAATCGGGGTGCCCGAATCACTTTTGAGTGTCTCGACTGACTTAGTCTTGCAGCGCATTCGCGAAAGTGAGGTGCACACCATAACAAATCTCTCTCTATATATAGCGATGATATGCTGCTCACTCATATATGCGCGTCTATGGGTACCTACTACCGTGGCATATCATAGTCATTTTTTTATTTTTAAAAATTGGAGCTCAAGGTACCCAAAATTAGATGAGCAACGGAGCCTCGTGGCAAGGGACAAAGGCTAGCAATGAGGGATTGAAGCTCGCAGCGAGGGAGGGAGGCTCACGGTGAGGGACGGGGACAGAGGCTCGTGACAAAGGACAGAGACGGCGTCGTGGTAAGGGACAGATGACGGAGTGGTTGTGGCGAGGGACAGAGTGATCACGACAAGGGACTGAGCGTCGCATGATGAGGGATGGAGCATCGCGCGACGAGAGACGGAGCATTGCGAGGGAAAACCTAGTTTCGTCGCTCACTAAAAGGAAAAGTAAATTTTAAAAACAAAAAAAATTGATTAGGATATGCCACGGTGGCAAGTGGCCACAGGCGTACATGTATGGATGAGCAGTATATATATATATATATATATATATATATATATATATATATATATATATAAAATCATGTTATTAGTCTACTCATCCATTTATGGATAACCCATGAGCACCTGCTATTAAAATTTTCTTTTTCATTTTAAATTCTCATTTCCTTTGTCTTGGCGAGGGATGGAGCGGTCACGACAAGGGACCGAGAGCCAGATGATGAGGGATGGAGCATTGTGCGGTGAGGGACGGAGCATTATGAGGGAAAACTTAGTTTCATCGCTTACGAAAAGGAAAAGTAAATTTAAAAAAAAAAAAAAAAATTGAGGTGAGGAGTATATCATCGCTATATATATATATATATATATATATATGTTATTAGCCTACTCATCCATTTATGGACAACCCATGAGCGCCTGCTATTAAAATTTTCTTTTTTCATTTTAAATTCTCACTTCCTTTATGTGTGAATTGAAAATTAGATTTGGACAAAATCTCATCTTTAAACCCTAAAAATAAATAATACTAGTCAAATTATCATATGAGTTGCTTATAAATGAGTGAGTAAAGTAACTAATTATATATATATATACATGTATATGAGGAATGTTATCCTATATACCCATGTTGCTCATCTTGTGAGTACCCTGTGTATTTTTTTTAATTTCTATAGCTTAAATATTATAATATAAATTCTAAATTCTAAATTCTAAAAAAAAAAATAAAGAAAATATACTTGGTGCTCACAAGGTGTGAGCCATTGGATGTGTAAGTTAATATTTTACTCTATATTTTGTTAGTCTATCTTATGATGCACACCTTATGAGCAACTTATGTATTTTTTTTTCTTAAAGCCGGATATTTCATGGTAAAGCTAAAGGGAAATTAAAATGAGTTTAATATATATAGGTTAACTGTATATATAAAATCATTCCAAATTCATCAGTAAATCACAGAATGTTCTTGAACTAACGACAATATTGCCAAATTGTCACGGAAATAGTTAAATTATGTGGCACAAAAGGACGACGGTATGCTACTTTGTTAAATTATGTGGCACTAACGACAATATTGTACACAGTTTTCAAGATTTTGCCCAGTTAAACTTAGATTCTTGAAGGTTCAACAACATTATTAGAATAACAAACTAATTGCCCTTAATACTCATCAACTTCGAAGATCAAGAAAAGAGAGACCTCTTTTGCCAAGCCAAAGTCAGCAAGCTTCACTGATCCACTTGCATCGACCAAAATATTTGCACATTTAATATCTTTAAGAATAAGAAAAGGATATAATTCTACCTGATTATCCATAGATACATACAAAATCACAGATTTTAGAATCATCATATCCGTCTTCTTGAGATGTAAAGTAGGAGAAAATTCACGAGTCACGAAAAATATTCTGATCAGTACCTTCATTATTGTAGAGGCTCTCTAAATACACAATGTTTTTTTATATCAAAGATGGCAGGGACAACAATGCAGGAACCTAATAGATGAATTTCTCCATAAAGCAAATACAGGAACCAAAGACAAAGAAGTGCCAGTACCCTATTCATAGATTTCCATAATAAGAAATTTTAACAACTTCAATACTTGCTGTTTATAATGAGTGGCATCTTGAGTAATATCCAAACTTACTGATGATGGAGGTAGCAAAGCTAACTTTGATCAAAATTTGCTACATTTCTCATTTGCATAATTATTAACTTTCCATTTTTAAAGGAGTCTTAAAGTTATTATCTTCAACCATTTTTTAGGATGTGGTGATTAGTTCAGAATAATTGAGTTAGGAGAGACTTGAAGGTTGACTGCAATATAGAAGTGTTAAGGTAGCTTAAGTCTCACAAAACTTGAAGAATAAATCAGGTGGCAAATCATGTCTCCTTTCTCTTGGCTGGTTAGCATTTTCTTCCTCTTTGTAGATTATTCTATCTTTCATGTCATTTAACTTCTTTTTCCAAATTTCTTTTTTAATTTGATTGTCTCTTAGTAAATCCTTTTATGATAAAATTATTAATTTTACTATTCACGTGTGTTGTATGTGTAATATAATATATGAATACATGTCATTAAATTAACATCGAGGCCTATAAATTAGATTTGATAAGGGTACGTCAGATCCATATAGTAGTCCAATACAAAAGTGACATTCGAGAATCCCAATAACAAACTATGGTAATGAATTCTCCCTTATAAAAAATTAATTTAATATAACACTTGATCATAGTCAAAAAAATTAAGAAAGATATGCTTTCTAACGTCGTTGGCATGAGGTATTTATAAAAACTTCTTCGCTTGTGGTGTTGCTAATCCTAAGACATGAGGTTAAAGAGAATAATGACAATGTATATTTTTTTTATATAGAATAATTAGAGAAAATTATTAAAAAAAAATTAGTGTGAAAAGAAAAAATAATATTAAAGTAATTTTATTTTGGGTTTTATCAAAATTAGTTGATAAAGAGTTCAATTTTTTAATAAAATAAGAAAATAATACGATGAAACTAGCAATCTTCTGAATTCATCTAATATCCCTTCAATGGAAATCAACTTTTTTTTGAAATCTTGATTTTAGATCTAAAGTGTTTGAATTCCTACAAGGTTTCACCATCAAATTTCAATGTTTTTCTGGACATCTACTTCCAAATAACTAGACATCAAAATAGTTATGGTCTTGTAGTGACTCTATTAAGATTATAAATTCTAGTGTCATTGACCAGAACAGTACTATCAATTTTTAGAACCAACTTTTATTGTTTGACAGCCTCTTGCAAAATCTCTAAAGTAGCATCTAGTAACTAAAAACTGTAATGAAACAATGTTTCATAATATCTCATAGTAACATATGGTTGAAGACGGGGAGAACAGTTGAGGTGGATTTCATCCACATACTGCATTCATTGCAAATCAGTAGTTCGATAGATTATCTTGTTTCAGGTAATGATCATGGAGATCTCTGAAAAATGTTTTGATACAGGAGGAATGCAGATGAATCCACAATAACAGAAACAAAAGTCATGACAGTTTATTTACCTTGTCTGTTCCATAAAACTGAATTATATTCTGGTCAGTTTAAAGCAAAAATATTTGGATGGTACTGAGTAAAAACTCAACTCATGAACTTAGGAGTTAGGAAAACTAGTAAAATTTGTTTGGTCAAAGTAGAAAATACATAATGAACTCCACATAAATCACAGTTGCGGTGGTATATTCGTCTGCTCCATTTGAAATATGCATTGTTTGACATCGTTTCCTTGGTCAAGCAAGGAGACTTCTTTGACAGCAAGGAAAATCCATCACTGAAAAGCTGAAATAAACAGGACAATGAGAATAGATTAGCTATATAGCATAGTAAATCTAGAAGATGGTGTGATACTATGAAAAATTAAAAGGTGCAAATTGATGGGGAAGAAAGATGACAAGGCAAATAGCAAAGTTGTCATCTAGTAACAGCTCAAGAAACCTTGTGCGCAAATTTGGAAGTTATGTAGATCGAACGTGTAATTCATGACATTTAAACAAGAAAACCATGTCAAATAGAACATATCAAGTCAAAATATGAAGGAGGAGCCACTAACAATTTCATAAAATGCATTGTGATCAATGAATATGATGCTACCAGCTAAAGAAAAATGTATTCTGACTGTCCAACCATAATTAAAAGCAATAAGATTCTCTCTCTCTCTGCCAAGATTGAAAGTTACTTGTTAAGTAATGGAAGAAAACAGAGGACATGAAAATGGATAGGGAGCCATGATCTATATTGTTTGTGTAATAGCAAGAATAGGTACTTACTGATAGCCTTAATTATAGTCCCCAACGAGCCACTCGTGAGATATTTGGCTCTCTCCCGAACTGTCGGAATTATAATAGAATTGTACCGAACAATTAAATCATATCTTATGGATGCGGAATTTGGAGAGGGGTGATTATCGTCGACGTGAAGAATACAAAGATGAATCTTTGCGCAAGATCTACAAATCAAGTCCCTTTTCGTTCTGGATGTTCCTCCCTACATGATGAAAACGAATCTCACATATCTTGAACCTCTCGAACCACCCTTGGACGCTCCTTTATAATGAGAATTATCCCAAGGGTAAAAGGAATATTTTGTCCCAAAGAAAGTCGGCAATGTGGGCATGCACACGTTTTCATTTCCTACATCTCCCATTTGTCCAAGATAAATTACTAAGACTAGTTAGTCACAAAGATTAAATAAGTTACATAAATTATATAAGAGTTTAGTCACAAAGACCATATTAGAACATCTAATCCATACTTAGAAAAAATGGTTCGTGCGACAACAGGCACACTGAGAGATATTCGCTATAAAGATTATTACACTTTATATAGCCGCTCTCTGAACGATTAATACTAACAAAGTTGTTACATTTTACTTAGTCGCTCTTCCAAATGAATCAAAGACACTCTCATAATAACATATAGCCTCTCTCCTGGTGATGCATATCCGTTATCTAGGAAATATCTAATCTTCCGATGGCACGCAACTTTTATCTTAGAGATATCAATGTCTTGCTATTTACCCAGATTAAATAATCTTCATTTACATCAATATGAACATCTCTAATCCTTTATAATGACTCTTATGTATTTACATCAATATGAACATCTCTAATCTCTCATAACGACTATTATGTCAAAAACATGTTCCATATTCAATATTCACAATCATTTTTATATATAACAAAAATGGATCGACCAGTCAATAACATCAAAATATATAAATCTATTTAATGTTCCTTTTAAACTAGAATCTATTCATTCTAATCAGTCGCTTTACTAGTTATATTCCATAGACTGGATCATCCATAACCATAGGATACATGCTAAAGTAGCAGATTAAAACTTCAAGTAAATAGTTAAATAATTATTAAGGATAAAACTGAGATTAACTTATAATTTCAAGAGTTTCACATAGTAGAGATCCATTCTTTTACTATCCTTATTGTCAATATTGTACATGTGGTATGAATCACATGCTATGATGTTTTTCTCTTTATCCAAAAAAATGTATGTTTTTCTTTCAAAATTTAATATCGTATAGATTTTGATCTAGATATTCCTAATGTCTAATTCTGAATTCAACTCATAAATTCAAATCTAGCTTCCAATAGGTTCAGTAAATGGTGAGTTCATTTACTTCAATTATTATTAACATATAAATGATCCTATCTTGACACAATTATCAAGGCAATCTTAACTTATGGGTATGTCTCGATTCACAATTACATAAACTGTCTCATACGTTATAGTTTGACCTCTATTTATACTTAGCAAATAGAGGTGATTGTCCATGTGAGTGAACCAATCTCAACCTGCCAACATGCTTACCGAGACTTTATCCAAATGTAACAAAGATATTTACACTAAATAGATCATGTCATTTCATATATCCAATTATCTTTTCAAAGTGTTATATTTTACGAAGTCCCAACAATTTCGCATATCCTTGAAATGACTCTTTAGTCAATGATTTAGTAAAAAGATTTGCAAGCATAATACATATAGGGACATACTTAAGAATTATCTTTTTCTTGTCAACAACATTCCCTACAAAATTATATTTAATTTCTATATGCTTACTTTTGTTGTGATATTTAAGATCCTTGGAAAAAATTATGTGACTTAGTTTATAGAGCCTTGTTGACAATGAAAGTTATGTGACTTGTGCAGTAGCTGTGCAAGAAGTTATCCGGTTGAGAAAGCTCTAATCCCAATAATTATACAAAACAATTAAGTCATACCTCATGGCGGCGGAATTCAGAGAGGAGAGAGGAGAGAGGAGAAATTACTATCGGCGTGAAGATTACAAAGATGAACCTTCATGCAAGATCCACAAATCAGATCCACAAATCAAATCCCTTTTCGTTCTAGATGTTGCTCCTTACACTGTGAAAACGAATCTCACATATCTAAACTCCTTGAACTACCTTTGGATGTTCTCTTTATAATAAAAATTATCCCAAAAGTAAAAGGAATATTTTATCTTAAAGAAAATGGATAACGTGAGCATCATCACATTTCCATTTCCTACCCAAACAGCATGCTCCTCCAACACACTGCGCTTGATGTTACTATCACCTCTGTTGATGAAGAGTAATGAAAACAAAAATTGTCGGTGTGTTTACTTATAAGCACGGGTTGTATCTACACTCCAAACCGTATTATGAGTTTATTTATTAAAATTTTTATGGAACTCATGTTTTTAAATTCAAACTGAGATATATGGTCTTACAATTTTAAAAATAATATAAATTTTAACTTCTTACTTTTAAGATATTACCAATTACTTACAATTATAAAAAAACAGTAACTAATAGTTTTTTAATGTTTATATATATATATATATATATTATATTATTGAATAAAGATAAAGAACTTCTTATCAAACCAAATATCATACTTATTAAGAAAATGCTTTGCTCATTCATAACCCAAGACGCTCTTAAAAAACAAACTCGAAAAATTGAGAGTTAAGTGATAAATAAGAAGTATAAATAGAAAATTTTATCTTAAATAGAAGAATATTAAATGCCACAAAATACTAAATCTATTATCACCATCTTAAAATGAATAAAATGCTTGCAAGATATAATCTTTCACTGTATTGTGAAGAAATATAAGGCCCCAGGCTAAAACATATTTAGGGTCTTAATAAATAAATATATTTTTTACTATTTTATCTAACTAACTTTGATAAAACCTAAAATAAGTACATGAATGACCTTATTACTGTTATAATTTTAAAATTTATTAGTAATTTTAAAAATGCATTAACTAATAATCTAGATTTCGAGACTCAGTTACGTCGTATTATTGAAAATTTTTCTTATTAGAAATCTAGAGTTTTCTTTAGTCTCACATCTTAGAATTGATAACACTGCAAATAGAGAAGTTTTTATAAATACTTACGGCGATGTTAAAAAACAAATTTTTCTCAGCTTTAAAGTTAAGATCAAGTATAATATTAAATTAATTTTTTATAATGAGTAGTCTGAGATTCTCGAGTGTCACCTAACATTGTACTATTGCATGGGTACTCGGACATGATAAATTTTTCAATTATCGCGTATGGGCACTCCTTAAAAATTTGTCAATTCTTCTTCCCCAAATCTTTCCCTATATTAACTGACCTGATAAATTTTTTAAATTATTTATTTTTTTTGAGTGTAAATAAGATTTTATTATTTTATTTTATTTTTAATTTGATGATGCTTTAAAATTTAACATTATTATACGTATAAATATATTAAAAATAATAAACAAATATTAACTTTTATTTAAACTAATTAAAATGAGCATCCAAAAAAATTATCCAAACTAAAAAAATAATATCAAATATTAAATAAGCATCTAAAACTTAATCAGGCGGGATCCATCCATAATGAGAGTTTTTTTTTATCTAAGTACTCAACATCCTTTGAGAGATTAAATCATTGGTATAGGATCATTGATGAAAGAGGGAAAAGATGTGGGATTACTAAAGGGAGAGGAAGAACATGAGATCACTAACGATTGAGAAAGGGGAAGGGTGCATTTTTCAAAAAAAATTATGTGAAAAAAGTAAAAGTCAGTTGAATTAAAAAGTGTATCAATGTGAAAGTGTTTACTAGTTTAATAAAAATAAAATATATAATTAAAACAATAATTAAGAAAAAATTTAATATAAATAATATTTAAAAATATTAGGGCTTTTAGGGGCCTAATAAAATAGGGTCCTATGCCTTGAGTCCGCCTGAATATAAAAAAAAAGATAATTCATTTTTATTTTAAAAAAATGTTCAATCCCTTTCTTTTTAAGAGGAAAATAAACAATTTATTTGGTTTCATCAAAGTGAAAAGAGAAGGGATCATCAAAGTTCGCATCAAATAAAAAAAAAATAAGAACGGCTAGGGAAATAGAAATCACCTCTGGCTTGCTTTAGCTTGAATGATTTACTTGGCTTGCCCAACATGACTTGTATAGTTGGATCACTTAACATGATTGGTTTGCTTGCCCTACCTAACATGATCAATCCACTTGGCCTAGCTATTTAGTTAGGGTTGGTCTAATTGATTCAATTATTTCACTTGGTTAGATCAATTTCTCAATTCGAACAACTCATTAGACTTGGTCAGCTTCCACCTTGATTGATCGAACAAGCTAACCTTACCCATTGCCCCTTCTACTTGACTTGTCCAGTGCAACTCATGCTACCAATCGAGCATCCCAACTCATCGACCAACCTAATCTAGCTAACTAGCCTACCCATTTAGCTCAAATAATATATACAATTCTATCTCAAGTTGTTTATTGGGTTGGATTGCAAAATTGGAATTGGACATGACTTGGCCCTATTCATTTTTTTGAGTTTCAAACATGTCTTATTTCCATTCTAATCAGAATGTCCTTTACTTTCAAGGGCAAACTATTTCGGTTTACTTTTTGTAGATTATAAGGTTGTCTATTGTTATTGTCTAGGTTGGCTAAAAAATTAATAATTTAGTAATTATTTCTTTGAATAGGTATTGGTTTCGGTATCATTTTGATTCTTAATACTCCCATGTTGCAAGTTCATAATTATAAGGAATCCGTCACTAGTTTTTTTCCCCAACAAATATTCATGCTTGCAAATTGCATTTATTTGAATAGGTATTTTCTCATCCCGGATTATATTCTTGTTATCCTTGGGAAAAAGAGATGTGTATATGCAAAATTGCTCTTTCTTTTACTATATATGTAGCTTTCTAAGGTACTGTCATTTTGATATATAATTTGATTGATGCGTGTGTTGTGCACTCTTAAGTTCAGGGGTTGTATAAGTTCTGTTCACTCGGATGGTCTAGTGGCTAGCGCATGAGGTGTTATCATAATAAGGTCTGGGGTTCGAATCTCGGCAAAATCGAGGTAAATACCTCCCTTATGTGCTAGTTACTATTCCAAAGATTAGTAGTCGTCCGTGATTTACCTCCTTCATATTGGTCCTGAGACGGATTGATGGGGGCGCTCGAGGCGAACGTATTCACCTTTTGCTACAAAAAGAGGTATAAATTCTTCATATGTTGAAATGCAAGGTTAAGGGAGCAAAGAAAATTAGGAATTGAGAGTTCGGATCACGGCAATAAAGCAATCAGTGGAAGATGGGGTCAAGACGATAATATACCTAGTTGGCGAGAGGATTGATTTAGATACTTCTCATAATAAACTAAAATTCTAAAATTAAAAACCATAATCTTTGATTGATTGTTCACTGTGTCAAAATGATTTCCTTGCAGCTTGTCAACTTAGTCTTTTAGAGAGGTCATAAAAAAATTTGTCAGACAATGACGGAAAAGGAAAGAAGTGAGTCAGAGAAATTTATCTTGTTCAAATTTAACTTGTTCTATATGGATATTTATATGAAAATTTTCTCATTTTTTTTGCACCACTTTCTTCTTTATTATACTATTTATTCAATATATCTAGTGATTTTCCCTAGTATTTTAATATCACATGTTAACATAAAAAAGTCAATATACTCTTTACAACTAAGGTAGGTTTTGATATTTAAGTTTTGTTGTTGAATTATAATGTTGTTACTTCTGTAAGTGTTGTTATTTAGGTACTTAGTTTGTTTTTTAAAATTTTTGAGCTCCATCTCAATAGTTAAATGTGCAAATATTTTCTTTATACCATTGTCGTATTAAAAAAGAAATTCTGACTTAGATTTTAAAAGTGTAAACATGTTAACCGTCTAACTCGTGCATTGTATTGATATTATCTTTTAGTAATCTTAGATTGTATTAGTATTGAACAATTTGTTTTTTAATTACAAGTTATTATAATTTTCGTAGTTAAATTTTATATTGAATTTATTGATGAAAATTTAATTTTCATCGCTAAATATATTGAATTTTAGTGATGGAAATTTAATTCCAGTCGCTAACTTTAGTAAGATTGCGACCAAAAGTTTTGGTTGTTGATTGGTAGCTAAGTGTATTTAATGATTAATTAGCGACCGAAATATCAATGGTTAATCGGTGTTCTTTTTTATAGTACCTACAAAAATAATCGGATTCATAATGGAAAATTTCATCAGCAATCCATTGGTATATTCGATTACCGACGAAATTTCAATAGAAAAATGTTTATTGAGATATCATTCATGGACATAGGGCTTTCCGATAGAAATCAAAATTCCATCGATATTTTTTTCGACTGAATAAATATTTTATCGATAATTTAACACAGTCGGAAATATTACCGACGAGAATTTCTTTTAATCATAGTATTGTTTGATCATGTTATTTATTGAAACTCTTTTAAAGACGGATTATTCGAAGAGATGATATGGAATGGAAGGAAGAAAAATAATTTTAAAAAAACTTCATAATTATTGAAGTTTCATAACTTCCATCAACGGTAGCTTTTGCAATAAGTTTTGGCAACACAGTGAGGAATGCAACAGTGCGATTGGATGGGGGAGGAAGTTGCTGCTATTAGAAGATGAGGAAGACGTAGCCTCCACATGACCGAGGAAGAAAAATCATATGGGAAAGTGATGCCGGCGGAGGTTATATTGAATGAGGATGCCTTAGTAACCTTGCTCCAGCGGTTAGGACTACTACCAGATGAGATCGACTAATATATTGATTGTAATTGTTTCTCCCGGTTGTAAAAGGATGTGTTTTCAAGTATTTAAAGATAAGTTCTAATTTTAATAAATTAATAAATATTTTTTTTAATAAATAGTTGATCTACAAACATTGAATTGATGAGTTGTTCACTATGAGTGTTTATCTATTTATAGAAAATTTTTATAGACTATGCCGATCACCTCCGGATCCCATTTCTTCTTGTATTTTAAGAAAATAATAATAATTTTTAAGGGTAGAACCAATATCATTTAAACTAATAGACTATTTAAAAGTAAAAGAAACAAATTATAAATTTACAATAAATATTGTAATAGGTGATTAATTATGTCATGTGTTTAAATGGATGGACAATAGCAGAGGTGGTAATTTAGGCTATTGAGTCGCTATAATTTTTACAATAATTTACTAAAAAAATGTAGGTAGAATATGAAAATTATCAAAAGACATATCGTAATTATGTATTTATAAAAGAGCATAATAAAGTGATATGGAATTCTCATTTTAACCTTCCTGCTAATCTCCTCTCCTCAGTCGTGATTTTTTGGATATTCGAACCATATTTTGAATCATTTTGATTTAAAAATAATAGTGATGGTGATGGAATGATCATTTTTTTCCCTCCCTCTCTCAGCTCATCCATGCCTTGCCGCTCTTCGTAACTCTTCGTTTGCAGCTTTATTTTAGTGGCAAAATCATCATCCCACTCAAAATCTAACTAAGTGTCTTCGTGTGTCCCTTAGCTTAAGCGACATCAAGCATTTCCACCTATAAATCCACAATGATCGTAACTCTGTAGTGAAAGGTTTTAGGGTTTCTAGCAGTAATCTCCTTTCATAATAGCGCAAAGAAGTGGATCGGATGTATCATCCTCTGCACTTCAATTATCTGCAAAGGTATCACCTTAGAAACTCTCTGATTTTGAAAAGCTCAACGAGTTTGATTAAAATTTTTTAAATTTTTTTAAATTGTAGGATTCAATTGATGTTAGATAGAAACGGTATTCGAACAATATCTTAGGTCACTTTAAAAGTTTTTTTTTCAAGCATCCACAAAGAAAGGAAGACATCATGGATTTGTTATTTTACATGATTGACACATAGCGATGATCAAACAGTCACCCTTTGGTATTTTCTCGGACATACAAGATATGCAACATAATCGTTGTAAATTGACAAATATATTTCAAAATTAAAATTCAACTTCTCAAACATTTAGATTCTCAGGTACAATTTATAATTGTCAATTTTAATCACGAAGTAATTGTATAGTAAAATAAAATACTTTGAAAGGTTAATATTTTAGTTAGCTAATGACCATGATAGTAGGGTATTATGACAAACAAGGGCTTGATATGATCTCATATCAAGCCCAACATGGGTCTGATATGATCCCAAATCAGGCCTAATGTGGGCCTAATTTGATATCATATTAGGTCCAATGTGGGCCTGATACGATTTCATATCAGGCCTAATGTGAACCTGATATATGATCATATCAGGCCCACTGTTGACCTAATACTTATTTATCTGTTCGGAGAAGTCAACTAATCATTTGAGTTGTTCAGGTGTTCCGATTGTCTTCACAAGAAGAGACGTTTCTTTGCTGCTTGGTATTACAGACTGAGGTGCTTCAGTTCCGATCAATTTAACTAAAGCATCGGGTGACCTCTTTCTAACTTACTTCTTAAATAAAAAAGAAACTACCAGATCAAGAATTGAGGAGTTGCTTAAATGTTATGCCAATCGCATTGAAGAAGAAGATGATGTTTTATTATTTTACAAATTCTATATTTTGTATATATTTGTTTGTGTCTTATTTTCTTCTAGCACATATAAGGTCCTTCTATGTCTTATAGATATAGTAGATGATTTTGAGAATCTTGTTAGATTCAACTGGGTTGAAGCCATCCATGAATTTTTGGCTCCATAATTACCTAAGATTGAGGATATATTTTCATCAACTCAGACAATACATTCTAACACCAACCTCCCTTACCTAAAGGTTTTGCTGGTCTTTTGACAGTGAGTTTATATTTGATGTTAAATTTAATAATATTTTATGGATATGTATGAATAGTTAACACTTGTGATGATGAATCAGACATGATTTTTGGAGCATGTTCTAATCCAAAAACCATACAAAATTGAAAGAGCAAGAATAAATAAGTAAAGGAATATTCCTTCACATATTAATAAGGTGGGGGATTTGTTCGATCGAGTCTCATCTGAAGAGGTAAATTTTGAATACTGCCACTTAAGTTAGGTTAATATCCTTTTTTAAAATGTGTTTTAATAATTTGACAGGTTATGATTGACCTAATCCCTACCCAATATGAGAAATCATTGGTTGAGAACCTTGTCGGCGTTGATGACATTCCACATCCAATAGAGACATCACAATTTGAAGACAATGAAGAAATAAGCCAAAGTAATAAGTGTAGGATCGAAAGCGCTAGAGGGGGGTAGGGGTGAATAGCGCTCGTGGCTTTCACGTCCGTTTCAGAAATATGCAGCGGAATAGAAGTAAACGAAAAATAGTCGCTAACACCAAGGGTTTTATTGGTTCGAAGCCTATGGCGACTCCTACTCTAAGGCTCACACTCGTTGAGCATTTACTTTGGGCAATTACTATCAATTCGGAAGTTACAATTTAGAGTACAATATAAATAAAAAACTTATACCGACAAACAAGGAATTAGTAAACTTGAATCTTCTGGTCGTCGGAGTCGAGTTACAGCTTTATCGTATCGTTCTCTGAGCAGCACACGGAAGACGAATTACTATTTTGAGTTTTGCTTTGCTGTTGCTCGAGACAAGCTTATATAGCCCGTTGAGGGCACCCTCAACAGTATGGAGGGCGCCACCAACACAACCAGATCTGCAGCATGGATAAGCTTCTCTTCGCCCGCAGCCTATCCGCCCGAGGGTGCCTCCAAGCCCATGGAGGGCGCCCTCCACCCAGCGTCCAGGGCGCCTCCAGCTCTATGGAGGGTGCCTCCTGCTCTGCTGCGCGGAGTCTGTTGGGACCTTGACGTCCGTTAGAAGGGGGGGGTGAATAGCGTCTCACCCAAAACGTCTCTTCCTACAATGATTAGTACACACAGTGGAATACAAAAATAAATACTAACAAGAGAAAGTAAATCTAACACGTAGATTTAACATGGTTCGGAGATAAAGCTCCTACTCCATGGCTGTTCGTAAGGTGGACGATCCCTATTCGTCGGTGGATGACTCCCCGGAAAACCTCTAGCTAGCTCAAGCTCCTTGTCGGTGGAGAAACCTCGCGACAAACACTTGAATACAAGTACACCGATCACATGAGGGCTTGGGAAACTCTAATAGGCTTTAACCAAGTCTATTTCGTCAACCTTGGTCAAGCACCCCGAGCTCTATTAAATAGAGTTTGAGAGGAAAACACCTACTGTTTTCCCCGCCACCAGTCGACTGGTCCTAAGTGAAATTCGATCGTTAAAAGCCAACGGTCGGCTACTAGTTGATGAAAACACCAGTCGACTGCTACAGTAACGCTACAATAAACCCCTAATCCTAGGATTTAACCCCCGAGTACATTCACTCAGCACTCGTCCTCGCCTGACCAACCTAGACCTAGCCTTCTAGCCTCCTCCATTAGCCTTGCGTCCCTTGGATGCTTCCCCATCCTTCACGTCTTGCCTTCTGGAGCTTTCATCGGCCTTGTCATTATTGTCAGGTCTTCCTTTGCCAAGAGGTCGCGCCTCCGGGATTTCATCCATTGCCAAGTCACACTTGGACTTACATTTTCAAGACTACATACTTGGACTTACACCACCAAGACTTACCCTTGGACTTTCCTCTTTTGCCAAGATCACCATTGGACTTTTCTTGTTGTACCTGTATCCTGCACACTCACAATGCATATCAAATACAACAATAAACCTAACTTAAACCTTTGCTCAAACATCAAAACCTAGGATACCCAGATTGCTCCAACAATCTCCTCCTTTTTGATGTTTGGCGACCCGTTTAAGTTAGGGAAACAATATAGCAATACATATGCAAATAAATATGCAAATCAACTCATGCATAAATAATGAAACCTAAACCCCTAGGCTCCCCTTTACCTAAGCTCCCTATTGAGCTTGGATTTCTTACTAAGGTAAACTTCTCCGCCTTTGCTAATAAATGAGCAATCGCTCCTCCTTCACCTAAGCTCCCCCTTGAGTTAGGATTTCTTGCAAAGGTAAACTTCTCCCTCTTTGTAAATAAATGAGCAATCACTCCCCCTTCACCTAAGCTCCCCCTTGAGTTAGGATTTCTTACAAAGGTATGTTGGTTTCCCACTTAAATCTAAACTTCTCCTCCTTTGCCATACATTAAAAAGAGCTCTAACAATATTCCAATTATTGGACTCTTTGATCTCTAATGATCATAAACATCATGTAATCTTCCATAAGATTACATACATGTTCACTACTCTTTTGGTCATTTTCTAATGTTAAAAAATATTTTCAGATTGTATCAGTCGACTGCCACAAGTCACAGTCGACCGACATCATCAAAACGAGCTTACAGAGACATTCTATGCTCATGAACAGTGTTACCAGTCGACTGGTATAAGCTTCAATTGACTGCCCTCATCAAAATAAGCTCACAGAGACCTTTTGTGCTCAAAAACATTGTTACTAGTCGACTGATAACTGTACCAGTCGTTTGACACACTATTTCAGTAAAAATTAACCTTTTTGACCCAACTTCAAAAATGAACAAAAAATTTCACAGATCTCCAAAAATTCTCAAATTTTAAGGAAAGACCTATTTTATCCATGTCTACTTGGAAAAAATATATATAAAAATATATTTATTACAGATCCCAAGATTGAGATAAAATTCAAAATGATCTAAATGGTTCAATGAACCTTGACCTAAAGTCTTAGTTTTGACTTCCTCTTGATATATTTGCCCATACTAAACCACAATGCATCCCTAGCATTGGTTTATATGGCATATATACATCCAAAACTAATTTTCATGCAATATGAAATCTTTTTCATATTTTCGTGCATGATACTCAACCCAATTGTGTCAATTTCTTGGATTTGAGACTCAAGTCTGTCTCTAAACCACTTTGGCACATTTGATGATCCATTTTGAGTCCCAAGCATGGTCCACTTGAGATTCATTTACCATATATCCTAAAGACTCTTTGAGTTCTCCCTAGAGCTCTTAGTCTTAGCTACTTCCCTAGGTGACTCATTTACTATGGCTAGACCACTTCGATATACCTCGGGTGACACTTGGCCTACAAAACTCACCTTCTTAACCTTAGACACCTTGTCTTTGGTTAGTTTCTTCTTTTCCTTAACCTTGGACATCTCATCCTTACCATAATTATATGTCACCCTAACATATTCCTTCTTATTGGCTTTAGATGACTCTCCCTTGTCCTTGGTCACACCTCCCTTACCAATGTCATGTGCTATTTTAGCACTTGACCTCCTTTTGGTCTTGGAGGGACCTAATTTGATATTTTTGGGTCTTTGACCACCCAAATACATGTCAAGTCCTTTAGGTCCAATAATTAATCTCTCTAGGACTTTCTCCATTTCATCAAGTTTTGTCTTCAAAGCTTGATTTTCCAACTCTAGGGTTCTAACCCTAGAGTCAACATGTCCACCTTGGACATCCCTAGACCTACCCACCTTCCTAGGTATATATCTCCCTTTCTTGGGATTAATACTTAGGTTTTCACCCACTTTTCTTCCCTTAAGTAAAGTGGTTTGGGTCTTATTAGGTCTACCCTTACTAGATCTATCATGAATAAGTCTCCTGGGGTTATTACCTATATTAACACTATTCCTATCATTGTACCCAAATCCATGATTATGCTTGGGTAAATAATCTACATTATTTATAACAAGTATATAAGAATTAGAGCTTGGATTAAACTTTAAAATAGGGATTTTCTTCCCTTTTACCTTTGAAGCTCCTCCTTGACTTGAGCTCCTCTTCTTCAAGTGCACCAATTTCTTGAGCTCTCCTCTCCTTGGACACTTTGTGTGGTAGTGACCCCACTCATCACATGTAAAGCACCTAATGTATTTCTTCTCCTTCTTCTTCTTCTTCTTCATACAACTCACATTAGTTTCTAAATTAACTTTAGTGAGTTTAGAGTTTACCTCATTTACCTTTTTGAGCGAAGGACACCTACTCTTGTAGTGCCCCATCTTATCACACTCAAAGCATTTGATGTGGTCCTTTGTGCTCTTCTTGGTAGTTGAGGTGGAGGGTTGAGCTTCCAAGATCTCCTCTTCCTTGGATTGCTCTTCTTCCTCTTCACTTGAAGATATGGATGATTCCACTTCTTCCTCTCTTGAAGATGTGGATGATATCTCCTCATCTTCCTTCTCCTCCTCTGATGTTGAGCACGTGTCAACAACTGATTGGTCCTTCTCCTTTTGAACCAACGAGCCCTTCTCCTTGGGCTAGCTCCTCCATTACTTGGAGTTTTGTAGGATCCTCATGAAGCGCAATTACCTTTTTCTAAAGGTCATTTGTATTCTTGTATTCACCTACATTCAATACCAAATTAAGAGGTAATAAATTAATCAAAATTCTAGTTACCTCCTTGTCCGCCTCCGATTGCTCTCTTTGCTCCTCGGTCCAACACTGAGGCCGGAGGCACTTTCCCTTCTTGTCTGTTGGAGCTTCGAACGGTTCCTCCAACATAATCCATTGGTTCCAATCCATTTGGAATCAAGTATCCAACCGCTTCCTCCAATACTCGAAATCATCTCGATCGTATGGAGGTGAGATTCGAATATCCCATCCTAGAGGTCCTTCGAATTCCATCTTCCTCTAGCGCATTGTGTTGGGACCGATTATGTAGCTAGAGGGGGGGGGGGGGTGAATAGCTCGGTGCGCCCGTCTTGCTCTTCGTTGCTTGTTTCTTCAAGATATGCAGCGGAAAATACAAAGAAACAAAATACACAATGCTAACAAGAGGATTTACTTGGTACCCACCTTATAAGAGATGACTAATCTAAGGATCCACACACTCACGCACCCTCCACTATGAATAACACTCCTTTACGGTAACTACCAAAGGTAGAGAAGCTCTACAAGTTTACACTACAAGAAGAAAGGGAAAGGGAACAAAATACAAGTAAAAGCTTACAAGTTTGCACAAGAGAAACCCTAACCATAGCTTTCTTCTTTAGCTGTAGATCCGCCTCTTGATTTGGAAAAACCTCCAAGAACCTTCAAGAACTGGCGATCTGAACTTTGTGGAGAAGCTGTGGAGTTGCTGTGAAGATCTGAAATGTATGTGTGAAGTTCTGCTGAAGGAAACGCTCGCCTGCAGCTAAATACGACGCCAACGGTCGGATCCCGATCGATTGGATTACTCCCAATCAATCGGAGAGGCTTTGGATCGATCGACCGATCGATCTAGAGCTTATCGCGCGAAGTCAGCTCTCTCCAATCGATCCACTGATCGATTGGAGCCCCTGGATCGATCGGCTGATCGATCCAGAGAGGTTCTATTCATGCGACATTCCTTCCCAATCGATCACACAATCGATTGGAAGGATCTCTGTCGCGGGGACTCATCTGATCGATCGACCGATCGATTGGGCATGATCCAATCGATTGGCTGATCGATTCATAACTTGGGTTTTCCCAAAACCAAGTCCAAAGCCCCCTTAAACCAACATCCAGTCAACCATGACTTGTTGGTACATAAAACCTAGCATCCGGTCACCCTTGACCAGCTAGGACTCTCTCACCAAGTGTCTGGTCAATCCCTTTGACCCACTTGGACTTTTCCCCTATTGCCAAGTATCCGGTCAATCCCTTTGACCTACTTGGACTTTTCTTCCTCGTGCTAAGTATCCGGTCAATCCCTTTGACCTACTTGGACTTTCACCAGATGTCTGGTCAACCTTGACCCATCTGGATTTTCCCGTGCCTGACTTCACTCACCAAGACTTCCCTTCTGCCTAGCTTTACTCACTAGCACTTCTCTTCTGCCTGGCTTCACTCACCAGGTCTTTCACCTAGCTTCACTCACTAGGATTTTCCTCTGCCTAGCTTCACTCACCAGGACTTTCACCTAGCTTCACTCACTAGGATTTTCACATGGCTTCACTCACCAGAATTTTCTTCTGTCTGGCTTCACTCACCAGGACTTCCTTTGCCTAACCTCCAAGTTATGACTTTCACCTGGCTTCACTCACCAGGATTTTTCAGTCAAGTATCCGGTCAACCTTGACATACTTGACTCTCCATCACAATCTCCACACATGAACAATTACACCTGCAATCTCCATGTGTTGTCTACATGTATTGTCAACATGTATTATCAAACCATCAAAACATAAACATTAAGACTCGAGCTTGACCCAATTCAAGCTCAATCAAATTAGGTCAACCTTGACCTAGGGAATATTGCACCAACAATCTCCCCCTTTTTGATGTTTGACAATACCTTCTTTAAGTTAGGCTAATCCCATAGCCTAAACCTCCTTCATGCCACTAGGTAATGAAGGCATAAGTTAAACCCTTCATTCTACTCCTAAGAGGGCAAACTCCCTCTTAGATAATGAAGTCCTAACTTAAACCCTATATTTCTCCCCTATTGGCACACATCAAAACAAACTCTCCCCCTGAAGAGTTACTTAACGTTGTTCACAACTTCACTCGTTGTGATCAACCCGATAATGAAAGTCCCATACCTTTCATTTATCCTTAACCCTATATTCTCCCCCAATGTAGACAAATGCCCAACCTTGAACATTTACAACTTAAACAATGAAGATATCCACTCTCCATTGTAATCCAATGCTCAACCTTGAGCATCTTTCACTAAGGAAGGTTAACCACCTTCCACGGTGTATGAAAATTTAGTTTTCATGTCCTTAAAGAGTAACTCCCCCTAAAGACATGGTCGTGACTTCTGTCATTGCACCAACAATGACTTGGAATCCCTAAACCTTTAGGAAATCCAAATTTAGAAGTTTGAGGTTCAAAAATTCAATATTGAAACCAAACCTCAACCTAAACTTCAATTTTATCTTCCTCAACCAATCCATCCTTGTTTTCAACATGAAAACACCCTTTTTATGTATACAAATGTATTTTGAGGGGTTAGGAATGGTTTCCTAGACTAAACTTGATTTGGAATGTTGAAATCAGACTTTCCCAGCCAAAATCAGCTTCCTCAATCGATTGGAGTTGGGTTCCAATCGATGGAACCAGCTTGAATCGATCCACTGATCGATTCAGGAGGGCTGGATCGATCGGTGGATCGATCCAGGAAGCTTCTGTTCGTGAGAAGCTTGCTCTCAATCGATCGCCCGATCGATTGAGACCCTTCAATCGATCGGGTGATCGATTGAATGCCTGATAGTTCTGAAATTCACTTGCGGTGAATTTCAGAAACTCCCCAAAAATTTCTTAAAATTCTAAAAATTATGAAAATTTGTGTAGACACTATTTAGGGCATATATTATCATGGAAAAATAGTTTTATAAGAAAATACTTCATATTTTTAAAGATTTACACAAACTAGAAAACTTAAAAAAACTTTAGTGTTTTCTTCTAGTTTGTGCCTAACTATTCAATGGTGATTACTATCAAACGATAACCTTCACCAATGATTTTCCAAAAGAATTTTAAAACAATTTTCAAAAACCAATATCTCACCATGTTCCTTGAGCTTAATGCACATGACTTGTACATTAACTTTCCCAATGATGGGAAAACACATAACTATGTGTTTTGATGAACTTAAAACTCAAAAGAATGCACTAAATCAACATCTTGAGTTTTGTTCATCATCCTAACATCTCACTTGTATCTAATGTGTACTAAAACACATACAAGTCACCTTATGGGTCTTTGTGAGATGTAAAGTTTTGGTTTTGCCCTAATCTAGGGATCATGCATATCTATCTAGGCATTTTTGAATTATAGACTTCCACCCAAGATGTTACTTGTTAATTAATGCCATTAGTCCTTAATAAACAAGGAATTAAAATGATGCATGATGATGTCATGGCATACATAAAAAAAAATAATTTTCAAAAGAAAATTTCCTATAACTATATGATGTATGGATGATATGACATGGTATTTTTGTGTTTTTTTCATAATAAGGCATGAGTGCAAACACAAATAAATAAATATGATGTCATGGCATTTGATGGGCAAGCAAAGCATGATAAGTTAGCATAGATAAAATACCTAGATTACCTACCTAAGTATCCTTAACCCTTAGCTAACTTAAAAATTTAAACCCTAAATTGCCCACTATTTCCCAAGAAAATGTCAAAAACCAAATTTGACATTTCTTTTGCTTTTCCTAATCTGTGCCAATTTAAATTAAGCATATTCCTCAAATTTTGACATAATTTACTCTTTTAAAGAGTAATCAATTGAGTTAAGGCTTAAATTTGCCTTTAACTTCCTAAGAACATACCAAAATCCCAACTTGGTAGTTCTTATGATTTTCTCAAATTGTGTTATTTAAAATCTCATCCAATTTCTCAAAATATGACACATTTTACTTTTTCCAAGAGTAAACCCTTTATCCTTTTCATTTTCAAAGGTTAATAATAACCTTGAAAATGCTCCTTGAGTGTCAACTTCATCATGATTGGGTTAACTACCCTTCCACTTAGAATTGACACTCTCTAACCCATCTATGGGGTAGAGAAGATGCTCTTAGGAACCCAAAACCTATTGGTGCTCCTTGGATGCTCTAGGTACTCACTAGGGATAAATTCCTTAGATACCTTCCTAGTGACCTTGTTTGGCTTCTTAGAAGCCTTGGTCACATTTTCTAGGTCAATCCTAGGGATTGCTTCCCTTGTGACCTTCTTTGTGACTTTCTTGGACTTCTTAGAAGTCTTAGTCACATTTGTTGCAAAAATACTCTTAGGAATAACCTGATCTAGGGTTTGTTCCATAACTATATGGAACTCTATGGTAAGTAGGTATATCCTTTTTGGTTTTAGGTTTGTATCCCAAACCTCTATGGCCCTTGGATGACCTTTGTTGTCTTAAACCTAGATTTTGCTCATTTTGCCCTTTAAGGATATTTTCCATCCTTTTTAGGGTCTTTTCTAGTTTGTCAAGTCTTGACCTCAAGACTTGATTTTCCATCACTAAGTCCTTAGTTTTTGGTTTTCCATTAAGTCCATGAGCATTTTTGTTTCTAGGCTTGTAGCTAAAATCCTTAGAGTTTTTGCCTAAAATTCCATCTACCTTCCTAACCCTAGGTGTAGTAGTTTTAGCATGGAGAGCCATGTGTTTTTCCTTAATGCTATCATGCTCTCTATTCTTATGGTAAATAGCATTAAAATGATAAAGAATTGACTTAGCATGCTTTTTACCATTGTTCAAGGGAGTAGACTCAATAAATGATACCTTTCTTTTTTACCTTGGAGACTCCCCCTTGGGGTGTGCTTCCTCCTTGAGCCTTGACCGCCTTCTTCCCCTTGGGACATTGACTCCGGTAATGTCCCTTTTGATTGTACAAAAAGCACACAATGTGCTCCTTGCTCCTTTTTGTTCCGGGAGCGGTCTCCTTGGGCTTCTCTTTGCCCTTTTGTGCCACTTGTCCCTTCTTCTTGGCCAATTTAGGGCATTTACTTTTGTAATGCCTTTTTTCCCTACACTCAAAGCAAATGATATGATTTTTGTTATTTTCTATTGAAATTGTTATACCTTTACTTGTAGGGGTGACATCTTCTCCTTTTGATCCGGACGTAGAGGCTTCCTCTTGATCTGACAATGATGCTCCTCCAATAGAATTGACTTGACTTGTGGAGGTGGAAGCTTCTTCATCCTCTTCTTCTCTTGACCTGGATGTAGAGACTTCTCCTTCTTCTTGATCCGGCATTACCAAGAGTTGCTCCCCCTCAATCCTAGAGGTGGAGACTTCTTCAGCTTCATCTTGTACATGGAACAAGGAGTATGCCCTCTCCTTGCCCTCTTCATTTCATTCCTTTGAAGATGAAGCTTCTTGGACTTCTTCTTCGGAAGATGAGCATCTCTCACCTTCGGAATTCTCCTCCTCTTGATCTTGCTCTAATGAGTCACCCTCTTTGGATTTTTCTTGGCTTGGTACAGTGGAGGAGATCTCATGAATCTTGGCCAACTTACTCCAAAGCTCCTTGGCATCCTTGAAATCTCCAACTTAAGTCAAAATATTGCTTGGCAATAAATTGACCAAAAGCTTGGTCACTTTATCATTTGCCTTGCTCCTTTGAACTTGTTCTTGACTCCATTTGCTTTTCTTGAGAGGCTTACCCTTGGAATTTGTTGGAGCTTCAAATCCTTCCATTAGAGCAAACCATTGCTCTATCTCCATCATCAAGAAATTCTCGATCCTTGATTTCCAAAGATCAAAGTTTATTGAAATAAATGATGGAGGCACCCTTGTATCGAATCCAAGTCCGTCTTGGAATTCCATTTGAAGTTGAGCTTGATGATGAAGTCTTTGACTTGATAGAATTTGCTCCAACTTCTACACCCTCTAGCTTTGTTGCCCCTTCCGGCGATGATTTCGGTGAAGAGCGGCCTTGCTCTGATACCACTTGTTGGGACCGATTATGTAGCTAGAGGGGGGGGGGGTGAATAGCTTGTTGCGCCCGTCTTGCTCTTCATTGCTTGTTTCTTCAAGATATGCAGCGGAAAATACAAAGAAACAAAATACACAACGCTAGCAAGAGGATTTACTTGGTATCCACCTCACAAGAGGTGACTAATCCAAGGATCCACACACTCACGCACCCTCCACTATGAATAACGCTCCTTTATGGTAACTACCAAAGGCAGAGAAACCCTATAAGTTCACACTACAAGAAGAAAGGGAAAGGGAATAAAATACAAGCAAAAGCTTACAAGTTTGCACAAGAGAAACTCTAACCTTAGCTTTCTTCTTCAGCTATAGATCCGTCTCTTGACTTGGAAAAACCTCCAAGAACCTTCAAGAACTGGCGATCTGAACTTTGTGGAGAAGCTGTGGAGTTGCTGTGAAGATCTGAAATGTATGCGTGAAGTTCTGCTGAAGGAAACGCTCGTCTGCAGCTAAATACGACGCCAACGATCGGATCCCGATCGATTGGATTGCTCCCAATCGATCGGGGAGGCTTTGGATCGATCGACCGATCGATCCAGAGTGCCTCTGTACTCTCGGGAAAATGCCTGGATCGATCGACCGATTGATCCAGAGCTTATCGCGCGAAGTCAGCTCTCTCCAATCGATCCACTGATCGATTGGAGCCTCTGAATCGATCGGCTGATCGATCCAGAGAGGTTCTGTTCGTGCGACATTCCTCCCCAATCGATCACCCGATCGATTGGAAGGATCTCTGTCGCGGGGACTCATCCGATCGATCGGCCGATCGATTGGGCATGATCCAATCGATCGGCTGATCGATCCAGAACTTGATTTTTGTCCAAAACCAAGTCTAAAGCCCCCTTAAACCAACATTCAGTCAACCATGACTTGTTGGTACATAAAACCTAGCATCCGGTCACCCTTGACCAGCTAGGACTCTCTCACCAAGTGTCTGGTCAATCCCTTTGACCCACTTGGACTTTTCTCCTATTGCCAAGTATCCGGTCAATCCCTTTGACCTACTTGGACTTTTCTTCCTCGTGCTAAGTATCCGGTCAATCCCTTTGTCCTACTTGGGCTTTCATCAGATGTCTGGTCAACCTTGACCCATCTGGATTTCCCCGTGCCTGACTTCACTCACCAGAACTTCCCTTCTGCCTAGCTTTACTCACTAGAGCTTCTCTTCTGCCTGGCTTCACTCACCAGGTCTTTCACCTAGCTTCACTTACTAGGATTTTCCTCTGCCTGGCTTCACTCACCAGGACTTTCACCTAGTTTCACTCACTAGGATTTTCACCTGGCTTCACTCACCAGGATTTTCTTCTGCCTGACTTCACTCACCAGGACTTCCTTTGCCTAACCTCCAAGTTAGGACTTTCACCTGGCTTCACTCACCAGGATTTTTCAGTCAAGTATCCGGTCAACCTTGACCTACTTGACTCTCCATCACAATCTCCACACATGAACAATTGCACCTGCAATCTCCATGTGTTGTCTACATGTATTGTCAAACCATCAAAACACAAACATTAAGACTCGAGCTTGACCCAATTCAAGGTCAACCTTGACCTGGGAAATATTGCACCAACAATCTCCCAACACTTTGCTCCCTTGGTGATTAGTCCGTAGAAGAACGACTCGCTCTGATACCACTTGTTGGGACCTTGACGTCCGCTAGAGGCGGGGGGGGGGGGGGGGGGTGAAAAGAGTCTCACCCAAAATGTTGCTTCTTACAATGTTTAGTACACACAGTGGAATACAAAAATAAATACTAACAAGAGAAAGCAAACCTAACACATAGATTTAACGTGGTTCGGAGATAAAGCTCCTACTCTACGGCTGTCCATAAGGTGGACGATCCCTATCCGTTGGTGGATGACTCCTCGGAAAACCTCTCGCTAGCTCAAGCTCCTTGTCGGTGAAGAAACCTCGCGATAAACACTTGAATACAAGTACACCGATCACACGAGGACTTGGGAGACTCTAATAGGCTTTAACCAAGTCTATTTCGTCAACCTTGGCCAAGCACCCCGAGCTCTATTAAATAGAGCTCGGGAGGAAAACACCTACTGTTTTCCCTGTCACCAGTTGATTGGTACAACCACCAGTCGACTGGTCCTAAGTGAAATTCGACTGTTATAAGCCAATGGTCCGCTACAAGTCGATTGATGAAAACACCAGTCGACTGCTACAGTAATCCCTAATCCTAGGATTTACCCCCCGAGTACATTCACTCAGCACTCGTCCTCGCTCGACCAATCTAGACCTAGCCTTCTAGCCTCCTCCATCAGCCTTGCGTCCCTCGGATGCCTCCCCATCCTTCACGTCTAGCCTTCTGGAGCTTCCATCGGCCTTGTCATTGTTGTCGGATTTTCCTTTGCCAAGAGGTCGCGCCTCCGGGACTTCATCCATTGCCAAGTCACACTTGGACTTACATTGCCAAGACTACATACTTGGACTTACACCATCAAGACTCATCCTTGGACTTTCCTCTTTTTCCAAGATCACCATTGGACTTTCTTTGTTGTACCAGTATCCTGCACACTCACAATGTATATCAAATACAACAATAAACTTCTTCCCCTTTGTAAATAAATGAGCAATCGCTCCCCCTTCACCTAAGCTCTTCCTTGAGTTAGGATTTCTTACAAAAGTATGTAGGTTTCCCACTTAAACCTAAACTTCTTTCCTTTTGCCATACATCAAAAAGAGATTTAACAATATCCCAATTATTGGACTTTTTGACCTCTAATGACCATAAATATCATGTATTAATCCCTCATAAGATTACATACATGTTTACTACCATTTTGATCATTTTCTAATGTTAAAAAATATTTTCAGATTGTATCAGTCGACTGCCACAAGTCTCAGTCGACTGACATCATCAAAATGAGCTTATAGAGACATTTTGTGCTCATGAATAGTGTTACTAGTCGACTGGTATAAATCCCAGTCGGTTGCCTTCTTCAAAATGAGCTCATAGAGACCTTTTGTGCTCAAAAACACTGTTACCAGTCGACTGGTAACTATACCATTCGTCTGGTACACTATTTCAGCAAAAATCAACCTTTTTGATGCAACTTCAGAAATGCATCAGAAATTCCACATATCTCCAAAAATTCTTAAATTTTAAGGACATGACTTTCCTTGTTGTACCTGCATCTTGCACACTCACAATGCATATCAAATATAACAATAAACCTAACTTAAACCTTTACCCAAATATCAAAACCTAGGGTATCCAGATTGCTCTAACAGAGTCTTCAAGCATTGCACCCGAGGCGTCACCAAGCTCCATGAAGGGTGCCTCGGGTATTATTCATCCGAGGCTTTAAGACTTTTTCACTCCCTGCAAGACGTGTTAGTCCAAAATACAAAACATATCCTGCAAAACAGAGTTAAACACAATAAAATAAGATTAAGATAAATATTTGACAGTCACCAGACTGTTCGATTCTGATTTCATATTTCCATCCGGAAACCCTAGGTCAAACCGACGCCTACTATTCCCTCACCAGGGTATGCATCCTCACCTACTCCACTCAGGAGAGTTTAGCTGTTGTCTGACTAGTCCTCCAGACCGACTGGACTTTTGCTCAGCACCCGAGGCTCCAGGACTTTCTGTTGGATGTTCGCTCCACGACCCGTCCAGTCTTCCACCCGGTTCGCCACACCAAAACTTTCCACTTAGAGTCCCCGACTCTAGGGTTTTTCCCGAAGCCCTCGACCTGCCAAGACTTTCCACCTAGGGTTACGCCCCCCTAGGACCTAGGGTTACCACCGCCTAGGGTTTTTCACTTGCCTAACCGCAGCTAGGACTTTTGCCTAAGTACACTTAGGACTTTCTTGTAAACTCATTCAAACATGTTAGACTACAAATAACCTTAACTTTGAACCCTTTGTCATTATCAAAACTCAAGTTCGATCGTCGGATCCTTATCGCACCAACAATCTGTCCTTTTTTGATTATGACAACAAAATTCAAAGTTAAGTAAAATTTAAGTAAAATATAAAAGTAGTATAAATGCGTACAAGCATAAAATTAAGATTCAAGTGCAATCAAGTGAAAAAACATGTAGGTGTAAAAAAAATATATAAATATTTAGTTGCAACTTGTTTGTATCTCCCCCTTAATCTCTTATGTACTTAACTTTCACTTTCCTCTCGCCCTTTGCCATATATAAAAAATATTACTTAAAAAATAGAAAAAATAATGGAAAGATAGGAAATATTTAACTCCCCTAAAAGGTAGCTCTTACTTAAATATAGTTTTGCAAGAAGAAGCAAAAATTTAAAAGTGACTTTAATTAAATATTGAAAATAACTTAGCTTTAAAGGATTTTAAACTTAGGTAAGTACAAGCTTTAAAAGAAGTTGATTAAAAAATTTAACTTTAAAATGCTTTAGTACTTAGCTTTTGAAAAGGAATTTTGATAAAAGGCATAGTTAAAGACTTTTAAAAAACTTTGACTTTTAAAAAAAAATAATTTTGAAAATTTTGAAAAGAATTAATGCTTTAACTTTCTTTCCCACCCCTTTAATTAATGCCAAAAATATTTTAGGGTGTCCTAGAGTCCAGGCATGAAAATTCAAAGTAAAATAGAAGTAATTATTTATTATCCTAATTTTCTATCTCATCCTTTCTAAGTTATCAAACATGTTTGGTCATTGCACTCAAACAAACTTGTCATTTTCATGAATAAGCATGGAATCCCACGTCCAATCTGCATGAATGTATCCCCCAACTATTCATAATCATTTTGAAAAGTTGCAACTAAATTAGGATATATCATACTCAGTTCCATGTTTTGCACTCTGGTCATAACAAAATTAGATAACTAGTCTAGTCCATGAATTTGCATCAATTCTAGGTCAGTGATGTTCATGGAGTATAATAACTAAATATAGATTAGACATGCGGTAAAAAGTTTGAAACTGATTTGGAATTAGTTAGGCAAACTTGTGTCATCTTTCAGATATAGAAGTCACCGGCTTTCTGGTTTAGGCTATTCTTTTAGTTATATCTCATTCATCCTAACAATGTTGAAAGAGATCTCTTTTGGTTCTAGTAAAAAAGAATCATCTAATCAACTTAAGAAAAATTTAGTTTGAATTATCTCTACAAACCCAACAAGTTGAACTGGAGTCACTAATGGTTGACTTGGAATGATTTTGAATTTTTGAGAATTAAATTTAAATTTTCAATTATATTTTGTGTCATATATGTCAAACATTAATTATTCCAGATAATATACTAAATATTTTAAACTCTATTTGGCACCATATATGTCAAGCATTATCTAATCCAGATAATATACTCAATATTTTAAAACAAATATGTTAGGATTAATTGATTAATCATTCTAACAAATAACTTAATTGTTCCATAATCCAATAACATGTAGTTGTTATAGATATATTAATTGAAGTATTTAACATGATCATAATTAACCCTCAGTCTCTAACTATATTTCATAATATGTTCAATAATTAAAATTGATAATTATTTTAATTTTGTATCTCATAGTAGTTACTTTGAAGGGGAGCCTTGGTGCAACGGTTAAGTTGTTGCTTTGTGACCAAAAGGTCACGGGTTCGAATCCAGGAAACAGTGTCTTGCAAAAAGAGGGTAAGGCTGCGTAAAGAATCCTTCCCCGGGACCCCACATAGCGGGAGCTTCATGCACCGGGCTGCCCTTTATCTCATAGTAGTTACTTTGTTTTGATGATTTCAAATTTTCAATTCATGGAGGTGGATTTCAATCCCCCCACACACACCTGGGTTATAAATAGTTATTTTATGAAAACAAAGGAACAAAAATGCACCTGATTTATGTTTCCTGGAAATGGAGAAAAACCTGTCTCACAATTCACATCTCCATCAGCATGCCCAGTTGCTCGAAGCAATGGATCCAGCTGATTATATTCCACATTTATGACCATTGACCTCCCTGCAACAATTGTCATTCATTTAGTACAAGTCACAAGAAATCAAAGGAATGTCAAAATAGTACAATTGCTGATCTCTATAGATGAAATGAAAACTTGAAAAGATCATAGGTTTTGCTGTAGATTGAATAACTCGAGAGGACTGAAATACCATCAGTGTGAGTAAGCTTTGTTATTCCTCCGATAGCTTCCTTCGCCTTCCTAGGAACAGCAAGAGAATTGACATGGTAACCCTTTGTCACACTAACTCCCAAGGAAGCTGGAATTGCCTAAATTAATGAGAGAGTGAACAGAAGCAGTTGTTAGTTGTTATTGGTAAGACCAACATATACCTAGAGGTGAAGTTTAAATTCACGCAAGTACTGGAAATCAACCTTAAAGAGTAGTCCATTAGTATCTTGGAAGAACAGGACCCACTTTATGCCTTCTTGTTTCCTTAAATCAGAATAAATGAGATGTATTTAGAAAACATTTAACTGCCCTTGAACAGATGAGAGGCGGTGTAATTGGAAGGAAACTATACTTACTGATAGAGGGCTAGCTCATAATTACAAGAAAAAGAAAGAGAAGAAACATCAAAATTAGATAATTGATAAAATTAGCAAACCATTTATTGAGAAGTCCACTGGAATAAAGCAGTGCATGCACATCGCCATGACCATGAGGCTTTGTCTGGATAATAATGAATAATAGCAATAAGGAAAAAAATCTCTGTGAAAGTGTAAATTTATTCCTTCAATCAAGATAAAAAGAAAATAAAACACATAAATGCTCTAAAAATGAGATTTCATTCAAGATAAGCAACAAAATTTTCCACAAACTAAAACCAAAAGAAGAGTACAACAAAGAATATGGGCCACAGGTAGTACCTGAATTTTGTATTTATCATTGGGATCTAATGCTAACGTTGCATCATTATCATCTAGGCAGGCTACTTTTTCCTAAAACAAGCATCACAGCACATTAAGTTACACATGAAAACACCTACACCATTATCTAAATAACTAGTAAATAGTTACTTGGGTCCACCTGCTTAAGTAATATCACTTGCGTGGATTTCATTCCGAAATAATTGTTTGATTCCAACAGTTTTATCGTCGGTGTATGAGTGTCATCAGAAGTCATTATCACCAAAGGAATCTCTGAATGACGTTGATCTACAAAAATTAATAGGACCCACAATAAGCTGCAGTAATTCTAAGCAATCCATAAAATCATATTGAAAATTGCAAGTTATGTTAAAATAAGTAATCCTCATAATAGCTAATGAATAGTAGAATATTGATTAAAACGAGCAAAAAGAAAAAAAAAACACAGATTAGACATGGGACATTAAAAACACTGAGAAATTTTAATATTAATAAGTATTAGCAAGTAGTAATCATGTCTTAACATAGTTCCAATACATATTCTACAACATTTTAGCCAGCACTACCACACCAAGACCAATAACAAAAAGGAAGCAAGGATAAGAATTTGTCATTCAAAATTTTAGAAGAATAGTAAATGAAAGGTTTAGCAAATATGCAATGTAGTGTTAGGGTAAAGTCCTGATGAAAACACTTGCATGGATGGGGAATTGTAGTAGTTATTGCTCTAAGTATATTGCCATCATCATCAAAAATGTCAATCCAAATTATTTGGAGTTCACTACAAAGATCCTTTCCCTCCATTGAACTCTATGCAAATCCATATTTCTAGTAATATTCAAATCTCTTAAGTTCTTATTATGTAACTGATGTATCCATAGTATTCAAATTAAAAAAAAAAAGATTGATGCAAATGATGTATAAAATTGTAAAACAATTGTATATTTGTAAAAATAGATGCAAAAAGTAGAATAAAAGATTGAGAAATGAAGGTATGCCCTTGTTTAGTGTCATATTAGGGTAGAAGGTTCGGCCTAATAAAGTAAGTATATTTCACATTCTGATGAACTAAAGAAAAGAAGTTAATTAAGTTCCTAAAAATTCAAAGATTTCCCCATTTTTTGTTTATGAAATACAAATCCTTTCCAAGTCTAAAATTTTATTGAACAAAACATAAATTTAGATTTGACATTTTAGATATATATATATATATATATATATATATATGCAAACCTTGTGCTAGTCTACAACTAGACTCCTGCAGAGCTAGAATAGATTCTACGTAGTGCTGCATAAAGCATCGGCCAGTGGTGGTTTCTATGGGGAGAGCCAACTGCAAAAGAAATGAAGCATTTTAAGGATTAAAAATACTAAAGAAATTTGTTGTAGTTTTCTTCAGAAGCAAAAGAACATCTCGTAACAAGAGAATTAAGACAACTAAGAGGTATTGTTTTATATTTACCATATCAGTCAACATAATGAATCCAAAAATAGCAGTCTATTTAAGCAAGTTAGGCATTATCTCAAATGGCTGGATCTAACCACAACCAAACAAACTGTAATACAATAAGCACATATTCTTATATGCCAGTGCTAGTAAAGCTTCTGGTTCACCCTTGCAACGTTAACATGCATCTATGAGCTTGCAAATGTCCAAACACAGCAAGCTCGTGTATTTTTATTCTAGACTTGGTTGATTCTACTTAACAAGAGTTCAAGATCATAAAAACTACTTGGTTTTATGATCAAACCAGAAACATATTGAAGCAGGCTATTTGGAGTGTAATAAAGTCTATCCACATGGGAATATGAGCTCTTACTTTAATACCCTTGTATCCTAGACGTTCACCAAGGCCTCCTGCAACAAGAACAAATGCCGATTTCCTGGCTTCTTTAATGCCAGCCTCTTCCAACCTGATGAACTCAGCATCACCAAATGTCAGAACATGTCCTGACGGTACCTGCAAAAGAACATAAGTGCATCAGCCAATTCATTTTTACTAGACACCAACTCATCTCAATTGTTTGTAGCAAAAACTGTTATGTTATCAATAATAACACAGAATTTTTTTAATAATAATCAGACACAAAATAAGAAAACAAAAGATAAACAAGAAAAACAAGATGATCGTGCAAGGCCTTTAAAGCTACTTTTTTTAATCCTCTACTCTCGTGTTAATATTATCTTCACCAATATACAAATTGAACTATCTAAAACTCTTATTACTTTCAAGAATTTCCTATTGTATCACGTGAATTGTTCCCTCACTTCTTTTCTAATCACTGAAACTAATTTTCATACATTCCATCATAATCTTACTCACTTATTATTCTTTTCTAAAAATTCGAACTTTGGTTTATTTCATTTATACTTATCAATTAACACAATATTGTTTGCAAATAATATACACCAAGGAAACACATCTAGAATGTGACTAGTAAGTTCATCTAATAGTGTTGTACAAAAGGTAAGGCTTTTAAAACTAAGCCTTTGATGTAAAAGGATCAGAAATTGTCAATCGACAATTTGGCATTCGACAAGATCTGCATTAGGATTGATAGCCCCCTCACCCAATCTAAGATTCAGTGACAGCATCCATAGCAGGTAATTGGTCTTGACCCTCTATCTTGACAAGAGTTCTTCCTGTGCATAACCTCATTCTATGTCATTGCAAGAGCAATGGCTCATTGAATTTGTTGATAATATTGATGATGGGATTGTTGATGGTACTCAACTAAGATGGGATCTAGAAAATTGGTCACTACTAAGTCCCCTAGTAATTGAACACCAAAAGGTTTCCTGGGGTCATATGCCGTGAATGTAAGTTTAGTGGTAGGGTTCACTAGGAAGGCAGTCGACAAGGAGACGGGAGTATAAAACAGCCTCATAGGAGGAGAAATCAAGTTGGTGAAGAACGGTCATGGTTGCAAGAAGGAGAAGTTGACCATCAATTGGATGGCGAGTTGGACATTGTTGTAGATATGGAGTGATGATTGGAATAATAGACTCCAACATTATAACTCAATGACTAAGTGTTGCCATGTGGGACAAAACTTCTATATTCTAACAGATATGAATGTTAAAGATGAATTATTTAAATACACAAAAGAACAAATACTCACCGAAGGAGTAAAGCCATCATAGGGATTTTTACCAATTTTTGAATCTGCTAAGAGCCTCTTTGCATTCTGAATATATGAACTCAAACCACCAGGATAACTTGAATTGAGCCTAGCAACCTAAAAATAATTTGTTAAGTGACAGATAAAGGATAACAGATCAATTTAGCAATGATTAGTCACAAGAATGAGTAGAAGATTGTAGTTTACTAATCGATCTGACAAAATTAAAGAAATAAAATAAATATCTATAATCATATGTCACTTAAGCACAGAGTCTCTTCTCATATCTTTTCAAATATTTTGTTCTTCTCTCCTAGGTCAGCTACATGCTAATTTCAAAAACCATGTGGCATCAAAAATAAACTTATTTGGATATTTTAAAGAGGTTATTTATTTCGAAAAGTGAAAAATACAAGTTTGATGAATGAAATCCACTTCAGTGGCCTTTTGCAATCAGCTTCAGTTTTCATTTTGCTCATGTTTCTGCATCTTTAAGAGAAAGAAATTTATCCACGAAAATTATTTGTATTGCAGACATGAGTTGTTAGGATAGTAACTGCTCTAAAACAAACTACAGTTTCTGAGAATCGTCTACATGTAGATTAAAGCTCATATTATAAACATGCAGTTTTAAATATGGCCTTTATTAAAATTTTGGCATTAACATCAAGAGGGATATGAAATTAATCACATCATTAATACACACATATACAGTATATGACTAGCATAGATAACCTGCTCAAAGAAATCCTTTTTCTTCCCATCATCAACACCTGGCTCTGGCCAATGTTCAAATAGATGTTTCTGTCCCTCTTGTAACAACATCTTTGCAAGCTCAATCTAGAGAAGTATGACAAAACAACATGTAAGTAAAATAAGATTTTTGAAATTATTTTGTTAAATGTTAATTAAAAATATAAAATCAAGTACAGAATTATTAAAGGCAAAAAAGAGTTTTTTTGACAGACATTTCTGATGCCTAACTTTTTGTCACGACATTGAAAATTTGTTGTAGTTACCAGAACCAATTACTCCTAGGGAAGGAGACCATCTAACCTAAAGGCAAGGCAAAATAAATACTTTAATTTGCATCAGGGGTATCAGCAAGCTACCTCTGAAGATCCAGGCTGTGCAGATAACATATGAAGCAAAGCCAGTTAGACTGCTAGGAAGTAGGAAATAAATAATAAATCATGATAACACGAGCTCAACACAATTTTTTTTTTTTTAAAAAAAGAACCAAGTAGCTTCTATCTATGTTTCCCAATAAAATTCTGACATTCCTCGTCAAATCAAAATAAGAGAAACTCATGGCCATGGACTGAAACAATTTCAAATGAGAAAACCTGAGTCCATAGATAACATACATTCTTTCTCAAGGATAATAAACAACAGAAAAACTTTCACCATAAAGACTCAATAGCCACTTAAAAAAGAAATAATAAATAATAACAATAAAAATATATCCTCCACCATATGTCCTATCGAAAAGATAGATTGAAATCTGAAACAGAATGGTTAGCATGATAAGGATTTCGAGGGGGGGAAATTCAAATCCTCTCCTAAAGCATGTAGATTAGATTGGACGGAAGAATAAAAAATCAATGCCCGGGTGCACTATAAGGGAAAGAACAACAGAGGCAGAACAAATTACAGCATTAAAACAAGACCGTTCGTGTCGTTGGATTGTATGTTAAGCAAAACGGTAACTATCAAACATAATACGAAGTAGTAACAAGGAATAACAATTTCTCATGCATTACCAAAATCGTTTCAATATAATTTTGATTGAACCCTAAAAATATATTTTTGGAGAAAAATGCAGAAAGCTACAACTATTCTCTGAATCGACATTTAAGCCGAGTAACTTTGAAGGAAATGTAAAAATGTCATCACCTACTAACAGAACAATAACGTAGGCCACAAAAAGATCAAAGTATGTCTCTACTTTCTGAAAAAAAAAACATTTGAGCTAAGTACACGCAGAGGCGCTCGTCGCCAACGGCACCAAAAGTACGATTTCTAGTTTTCTTCGTGCAAAGATGAGAATTTTCCAAGAAGATCCAAATCCAAAGTGCCGAATAAACTGGACCGAATCTAAACAACAACGATTTTATCTTTCCGTTCAATTATTGTTTAAAAAAAGGCCAAGAGCGCTTGAAACCTGCTCCGGCGAGAGGACCGTCAGATTCTTCTGGAGATTCGGGACGGCCGCGGCCCAACCATCGTCGTCCCCAGAGAATATCAACTCGGAAAGCTTCTCGGCAACGGCAGCGGCAGCAGCAACGGCCATCTCGAAGGCGAAGAGGAGAAGGATGAGCGCGGAAGGAAGCGGAATATGGAAAGAGTCGTCCGCTCCACGCGACTCCCTATCACACGGGATACATGGACAACTGTAGGAAGCACAAGAGCCGGCGGGGATCCTCTCCAATTCGTCAAACAAAAATAGCCTTCTCGTCTCGTCCCTCCGTTAGAATAATAGACAGTCAAGATGTTAAGTTCTCTTGTGATATCGGTCCTGATCCGGATTGGAAACGTCGATAGATGAGTAGGGATTGGCGGGGATTCCCATGCTACGGTTCTGGAATAGCGCCGTCCGAACCGCATCTAAGTGGAATTTGAATGGAATAAATTATTTTTATTAGAATTTTAAAATAAAAAAGAATTTGCATTTAACGATTATTTTATTGAATTGTTTTTTTTTTAAAGTACTCAACAAAATAATTAATTAATTAATAAATTAAAGTAATCTGTGTGATTGGTACATTAAGTTGGTTCGTTATTAAAGGCCGATATTTACGGTGGAGTTTTTTTGGAAATTTTCATAAAGGCAATTAGGGGAATAATTAAAAAGAAAATTAAAAAATAATAATGAATTGAATTCCTCTCTTAAAACTAAAATATTACTAACTTCCAAAAAGTTATCCTATAAAAAATAATAAATTCGTCAATGGAAGTTTCTTTTTATGAAAGGGCATAAATCAGTTTTTTCAGATATTATTCCATAATTAGATTTGTTTTTATATTATAAATTTAAATTTGATTTTTTTGTTTTATAAATTAAAATATTGTTTATTAATTGGACAGTTAATAGAGATTATAAAATTATTTATTATATTCTTTTCCTTGTTTTCCTAAGTCAGACATTTTATAAAAATATAATTTTTTTGCATGAATTAAAATTTACATCCACATTTTATTGATGTAATTTTTTATATTAATAATTATATATGTGACTATTTATTATTTTATACAATTAAGATATATCCTATTAACCTAATTTTTGATGAATCAAATTAGGGTTCAAGTTCACATTAAATTAATTTTATAAAATATTTTTTAAAAAGTTAAATTTAGAATGTATATTAAAAATAAAAATACCATGATTTTAAAAACTTGGAGGGCTTTTTCAATTTTTAAATAAAATATTTGAACCTTCAAATATTTAAAAAATAAAAATAAATGAAAGCTTTTATAATCATCAAACTAGAGGTTTAGGTTTGTCTAATAAAACTCGGTCATAATGATATAATCTCCCAAAGCACAATAACCATCAGACTTAGAACAGAAGCCCTTAGAAAATAGAAATGTTTTTGGATCCAAACTAATCAAAGAGGGAGAATCCCATGTCCTCGTCACTCTCCTCCTTCTCTTCCTTCTTTTCCTCGGCAGGAGGTGCCTCAGGAGCTGCTGCTCCACCACCAGCGCCTGCCGCTGCAGCGCCTGATGGAGCACCACCGCCGATGAATGCACCACCACCTCCGCCACCGCCGATGATTACCTGCACCATATAACACAAATACACATGAAATGGCAATATGATTGGTGCAAAGAATTCAATCTGGACAGCAACATAAAAATTGATAACATGGGAGCTAATGGTTTTGAGGCTATAAATGTAGAGAAACTCTGAGGCTATAAATTATCAATAAGATGATAAATCGCTCAATGGTGAATTGCAGTGAGGTAAAGTTTAGTCTTGCAGGCAAAATAGTGCATACAGTAGCCAAAAAAATTAATGCATGGGGTATCAAATAACCACATGAGTACATGGATTAGAAGCACAGAAATATAAATACTGAACAAACAAGTATGAGCAAGATTAAGATGCCATACAAACCACTTGGTTTGCTATTTCATCCCGAAGCTATGTTTGTGGTATCTTTTTGGGATCAACTACAATCTCTATGGAGCCTGTATCATTAAGGCTACCAAATCAACTAAATCATAATTCCATTAAAGAAACTAAATCTTTCTTTTCTTGCTCTAATGATCTCTTTTGAAAGTCGACAACTTATTTTCTCAGATTTTATCATCTATTTGAGATATAACTAATTCCCCTTTTACAAATGAATTCTAAGTAAGATCATTAGATTTATGGCAGAACAAAATATTAATCCGATCAGATTAGTTACTACTGTAAACGTAACATGGAAAAAAAATTTTAAAAAGAAGAAATAGAATTTAGTTGGACGGAGGAAGATCATTATCCAACACTCATTCTTCCATGTCTATCCATGCTATACCTACAAATGAACAAGGCAGAGTCAATATCTCAGCAAGTTGATATGCTAAGTAGGTGCTGCTTCTCTTAAAAAATACCATTTTTGGTTACAATTATTCAAAGAATATAATTTCACTGAATCAATTATTGAAGTCATTTTTGCTCAAATATCTAACTTTAACGTGGATCAAAAGAATTATCAATAAGATCATTAGAATTAACGAAGGAAAAAAAAACCAACACTACTCAGAATACTACGAAAGGCACAAAAACGAACACAGAACAGAACCATATAGTTTTATACGGTGTGCAAGATATAATCAATTCAACAGCAAGATCAATGTAAAGATCGATCAGATCTCTCACCTGGAAGACGGCCGAAGACGGGGAGACTAATGAGAAGGACGACTGTACGCCGCCGGAGGAGTCAACACCGAGCACTGCACGAACAAGCTGCCGTTGGAGATCAAAGGTCGAAGCAGCCGAGGCCTCGAGATCGCCAGAAAGCTGCTTCGCGGTCCATTCGCTGCCCGAGCTGCGACACACGAAGGTGAAGACGCCCATTTCTCACTTCTACGACCTCGCGCCGACGTCAATTCGCTAACCCTAATCCAGGCCTTTCTTCTTTTTATACTTACGTGGAAATAATCTCTAGACATACAAGCCCATCGTAAGTTAGTTAATAACGATAATACCCTCGCGTGAAATCATCGTGACATGATTGGGCCTAAAGCCCAATATTTTACAAGTGATACGTAATCCAATAAATAAACTTTATTTTTAATCATTTTAAGGAAAACAATAATTATTTATTATACGCCATACCATAGAAGATAAAATTTAAGGGAATTTTTAGATATATATAGTAAATGTATTAATTGAATTGTCATTTCAAACCCTAGTTTCCTTTTTTACGGTTTAGAAAAATCTAAACTATAACTCATATATACACCCCTAGGCTTATTTTCTAATTTCAAATATATACTATCTTCTAAATTTTTTCCATAAAATATATAATAATAATAATAATAATATCGAATTCAATTATGAATTATTTAAGCAAAAATTTAAAATTAAATCAATTTCACCTAGGACCTAATCAAAACTATGTCTGTAAATTTATAACTTTAGGGGCCAAAATATATTTCTCTTCCTATAAATAGATACCCAGCTCGACTTCTATCTTCACCGTCTTTGTCCACCGGTTCGATTTAATTCCCTAGAGAGATAGAGAGAGACGACGGCTGCAGCGCCGGCGGCGATGAAGAAGCTGGAGGGGTTCCGCAAGATCGGGCAACTGAAGCACGTGATACGAAAGTGGCGATCGCTCACCCTTGGATGCGGATCCGTCGACGACGGTGGCTCCACGCCCCCGCCTGGGTCTCTTCCCGTCTACGTTGGGCCTGATCAACAGCGCTTCGTGATCCCTATCCGGGCCCTCAAATTCCCTGCCGTATACGGTTTACTCCGCCTCAAGGAGGAGCAATACGCCTTCCCTGTCCGCGACGTAGGCTGCCTCGTCTTCCCCTGCGACCCGGACTTCTTCGGATTCGTCCTTGACACCCTCAATCGCGACGAGGCACGCTACGGTAATATGTCCCTAGACGCCTTCGTTGCCCTCTTCTCCGATCTCAACAACTCCGAAGCCGCCAACGACTCTCCGTGCCGCTACTCCTCCTCCTGCAACACCTTCTCCCGTCTCCTCACCAGAACCACCAGTGCTTGTTCAACGTCAGCACCAATCTCTCCCCGGAACATATGATTCGAGGAAGAATTCGTCCATGGATCTTGCAGTTCTCCAATGTTTTGATGTTTCTTTTTCATGCCCTTTCTCCTTTTTTTTGGAAAGGATTCAAACCTAAATAATCCGACTCCTTACGCTTTTAGTACGATGGAGGAGTTATGAATTCCTTTGTTTTTCCTATCTTTTTTATTTTTATTTTTTGATTTATGACTAAAAGATTGGATCTTGATGATTTATTCCTGATAAGCATTAATTAACTTTTGTGTTTGATCTGATTGATGATTTCTATTTTTCATTTAGAAAGAAAGAAATTGTCTTGAATATTTCAAGGCTTGTATTTCTCTGTGTCACCACCGTGTGCGTAGATTTAAAGATTATTCAATATAATAAATTTTACAATATGCAATATGGTCTGCAATAAAAATAAAAATAGGGCTTATCTATAATTTCAGAATATCCAAGGGTGGATACTATTGAGTGAGTCATAATATTATGTACCTCGTGGTAATCTTGATATGCTGTACTCATGGGCCATAACGCCCCCTTTGTTGCACTCGCGGTACTAAAAGTGCTTGATATCTTTTTTTACTATGAGTCTTGATATGATGCGTAGCTAAGGGGGGTGGTTGATGGTCCATTAGGGGTGTTGCGCCCACATGTTCGTCTCTCTCTACTATGTAACCCTAGCACATATACTAGGAGTGCGGGATATTTTTTTTCTGACTATGAATCCTAATATCCAACCAGAGAGGTGGCTGATGTGGCATTAGGTGTGGCCCCATATGTGATTGCCCCCTTGCACGCTAGGGGTGCACGATTGAGAGGGTTGTCGATGTCTACACCAAATGTGCAAGATATCTTTTCTGACTATGAACCTTAATATCTTACACCCTTTGCATGCATGCTAGAGAAGGGCAACCGACATAATAGTGTTCCTAGCTTGTTAGATATATTTTCTAACTATGACACTAATATCCTACACTCTTGACATCCTCACCAAGGGTGCGTGGATGAGGGGGCGATCAACATGCATTAGGGGTTGGACCCTCCATGTGGTCGCCCCTGCTGCACACGTCAATGGTGTAAGATATATTTTCTGACTATGAACCATGATATCTTACACCTTTAATATATGACAGTTGAGGGGACAGTTGACCTTGATATTAAGATTTTTTCTTTTTTACTATGAACCTTGATATTTTACACCCTGAGCTTACTTTAGGGGAGTGGAGGATATCTTACATGATATCCTTTAGTAATTTTAAAATTACTAAACTATGTATTGGACAGAAGGTATTTTGAAAATTAGGCGGACTTTTTTAAATTCTATAATGTATTGCCCGGATTAGGTAAATTCTGAAAACTCAATGAATCCTTTTGATACATTGCCAAAATTACATTTGAAAACAAAAATAAACAAAACACATTTAAACGCTCTTATTTGTTAATATATGACTTATTTGCCCCTCCCAAGAATTATGTTATTACGAAAAACAATCCCCAAATTTTCATTTAATAGACGGCGATCCATGTCCGCTTTCACGCCGCAAGAACTGGGCAGAAGACTATGGTGGCGTGCTTCGCGATCTGCAAGCTGAACTGCCCTCCCTTCTCCGTCACGTCGATCTTCTCCGTCCCCGGAGGCGGCACCATCTCGAACTCCTTCACCAGCTTTCCCACGACGAGCCCTAGCAGCGGCATCGCCAGGATGATCCCGGGGCAGCTCCGCCGGCCCACCCCGAACGGAAGGAACCGAAAGTCCACCTTCCCGCCGCCTACCATCGCCTCCACCTCCCCCTCCTCCTCCAGGAACCTCTCCGGCCTGAACTCCTCCGGCCGCACCCACCACTCCGGGTTGTTCCCCAGCCACCACGCGTTCACGATGACCTTCGTCCGCTTGGGGATTTCGTACCCACCGAGCTTGGCCGCGTCGAGGTTCATGTGGGGGACCAGCAGCGGGATCGGCGAGTGCAGTCGGAGCGTCTCCTTCACCACCGCCTGCAGGTACGGCAGCCGAGGCAGGCTTGTCTCCGTCACCGGCTCCTCGCCCAGAACTCGCTGAAGTTCCTCTCGAAGCCGCTTCTGACAACTCGGGTGGTTCACCAGCTCCGCCAGTGCCCACTCCATTCCCCACAACGTCGTCTCTATGGCTGCAGTCCACATCCATCAATCGATCAATCACTTGTAAGTGTAAGATCGATTTATGCTCAATCCATAGTTAAATTGATTACCTGCAACGTTAATGTTCTCGACGATGTAGAGGACGTTGTCGGAGCTGATCTCTCCGTTCATCTCTGCTTCGAGTATGTAGTCCATAGCGCACCTCAGCCGGTCGCTGCTTCCGTCTCTGGTGGACATCACCTTCCTGTTCCGAAATCGAAAAATTAGGGCAAAATCAAGTCTTGTCGTGGTAGCGGTATCGATTCCAACGATTTGGTCAAGTACCTTCTTTTCTCAACATAGTTATCGTTGAAGAAGGCGAGCCGACGGCTCTGCAGGTCCCTGCATTTCTCCAAGTAGCCCTTCAAGAAGGGCCTCAGGATGGGGATGAAGTCGCCGTAGTTGTAATCGAAGCTCTGCGCGAGGCGGCTCCGCTCCGAGTTGAACCGCGTAGCCTGTTGGAACAGAGGGTCCTCCGCCGACTCGAACCGCACGTCAAACATCATCCTGTACATGATGTTGTAGAGCATGAGCTGGAGGCGGCGGCGCACCACTACGCCCTCCGTCGGCGCCGCCCGCAGGCTCTCCACCACCGCGTTCATCTCCTCCTGCCACATCTCCCGATACTGCGCCACCACCTTATTAGTGAAGAAGGGCATGGTCATGATCCGGCGCATCTTGCGCCAGTGGTCGCCATACTCCGTGAACACCATATCCTTGCCGCTGTCGGTGAAGATGTCCCACACCAGGTTGCGCGGCCGCGAGCCGAACTCCACGCCCTGCGTGTGGAGCACCTCGGCGGCGAGCTTGGGGTCGGAGACCACCGCCAGGTTCCGCACGCCCAGCCGCAGCAGGAACACATCTCCGTACTTCTTAGCCATCCCCACCAGATTCCGATGGTTGAGGTCGTTCCCCACCTGGATCCAGTTGCCGAAGACGGGCAAAGCGACGGGGCCAGGCGGAGTTTTACCATCGCCACCGCCGCCATAAGTCACGAAAAAGAACGGGAGGACGAAGACGAGGGGAATGCACGCCGCCACTGGTAATTGGCCGAACTTTACAAGGCAGGCGGAGGCCACGGCGAGGAAAGTGAGGGCGGCAAACCTGGACACGGAGATCGCCATTGGGGCGCTCGACGAAATGCCTCAATGGGTTGGATTATATTTATAGAAAGAATTTAGAACAATAATAAGATTTTGGTGACTATTTTGATAATTAATATATTAATATTTGATTAATGGGTTAATGGTTTTGAAAGGGTAAATCCATGGGCAGGAAACAAGGTAGAGAGCGAAGAGAGAAGGCAGAAAGTCGAAGAAATACAATTTTCAAAGTCTTAAGTGAGTTGGTAAGAAGAATAAGATATGGGTGGGTTGGAGGAGATCAAATTCTTTGTCTCCAAATTTTTCTATCTCCGTGTTTCTTGGTCGATCGGACGAATCAGATTATATCTCAAGGATACCTTGCACATCACGATGATATTACACACATCTTAAAGATGTCATGATGCCTTAAGATGTAATCTGGTCTGTCCGATCGGCAGGGGACAGAGAAATTTGGGGACAAAAGATTTGATCTGAGGTTGGAGGGGATGCGACTTTGTCGATTATTAGTGGAGCAATTCGAATAACAAAAATATTTAGAGCATGTTTAGTAGGAATTATTGCCATTATATTTAAGAATTAATATAATTAAATAGGTCAAAATCGGAAATACTGTTTGCTCTCTGTTTTGGTGGCTTCAGTGAAATAATTTTGTTTACTTTTTTTCTTTAGAATATTATTACATTCTATCCATACTCTCTCCTTTGTGTCTCGATGAGCTATGAGCTTCTCGTTCACTATTATCTTGCAAGGTGGATCCACCTTCTTCCCGGCCAATGTCGTTTTCTTTTGCGGAACTGACCGGCGGTTGGCTTCCTGTTGTTGCTTCCTTGGAGTCGTCCGCGGGGTGTGCCAAGTATTCGATTGCAGTCACCACGTCGCTAATCAAAGGTCGATTGGTCGCGTCCTCTTGTAGGCACATCGCCGCGATCGCGAGGGCTTGGTACAAGCCCTTCAGGGGGTATCTCCCTTCCAACAAAGGATCAGCCATCTCCACGAATCTCCTTTTATCCTTAAACCTGGGTTCTGCCTGCTCCAACACAAGGAATTCGATCAAAAGCAATGCCGACAATTGTCGAAAGAACTAATTGGCAAAAACCGAAAAAAAGGATATACCCAATGGATGAGATTCTGTTCGTCTGAAGGTTTCGACAAATCGATAGCTCTCCTCCCTGTTATTATCTCCAAAAACACGACCCCGAAGCTATACACATCGGACATCTTGGTCAGTTGCCCTGTGAGTGCATACTCCGGAGCACAATAACCATAAGTCCCCATCACCCTCGTTGAGACATGGCTCTTATCACCGGTCGGCCCAACCTTTGCAAGGCCAAAATCAGATAGCTTCGGGTTGTACTCCGCATCAAGAAGAATATTAGACGCTTTGAAATCTCTGTATATCACTGGAGGATTCGCGGTGTCGTGCAAATACTCCAATCCTTTCGCTGCTCCTTCAGCTATTTTCATTCTTCTAAGCCACTCTAACGGCTTCTCGTTTGCCGAAAGATCTGTAAGACTCAATTCGATCAAAATAGGTTAAATCAATACGGAAACATCATCTATATTCGTGGTTTACCGAGTAGATGATCCTCTAAAGAGCCCAATGCCATGTATTCATAGACTAAGATCCTTTGATCTCCTTCGGCACAATAGCCAATTAGGTTGACAAGGTTTGGATGGTGCAGTAAACTCAACATGAGCACTTCAACGAGGAACTCTCTATTCCCTTGCAAACCGTTCCTTTCGAGTTGCTTAACCGCTATATCCTACAAGAAGATTGGAAAAATGTGAAGAAAAAAAATCGGTAAATAAATAAAAGATCATTTGCAACTCTTTCTCGGATTTCAGTACTTGGTTTGTGTCCTTGAGACGACCTTTGTAAACTCTTCCAAAGCCACCTTCACCGAGGAAACATTCCGCTTTGAAGTTGAAAGTCGCAGTTAAGAGTTGATCAAATGTAAAAACAACTGTGGAATTGGGGTTGTTCCTGAACCGTAGGATTTCCTCCGCGATCGACCTATGATTTCCGGTATCTACACATTTTTTGTGCCAATTCATAACTTTGAGGTACAAGATCTCAAGAACAATGTGGACATGCGAAGAGATTCGCACCTGAGCCAAGTGAAAGGTTATTGACAAGCGAGGTCAATGGGTTGTGATACACTCTCGCGCGGTCTCCCTCGATAGAAGTCCCTTCTCGTAGATCGGATGATTTGAAGCAACAAAGGAAGCCCATGAAACCTTTCTTCTAAAACTTGGCTTTCAAACCAAAGCCAAAAGAAGTGTTATACTAATCAAAAAAATTATATATCTAATGTACTTATGCGGATCAACTAAATAGTCGATCCACATAGGCGAAACATCATCGGAAAGATCACACAGAAAACGATCCCGCTACGACGATGAAACTCTTGGATTCTTTTCTTCCAACCGAATGTGGAAGAGGAAATAAACAATGGACACAGTTCATCTTACTAAACTCAATTACTTTTCCAACAATGTAAAAGCTAAATTTAAGACTGCCTCCGAGAGTTGTTTTTCCTTTTTGTTTATTTTTAATAACTACAAAGCTAAATGCAAGGGATACCGTCAATTTATGTATTAAACGTCTTAAAAGAAAACCATCATTCTTCATGTAGGATTCAATTTAACAGCAACTAAATTGCAGGAGCTATTTAAAAATTGAAGTAATTGTTTGGGGTTACATAAAATGTTCATTTTTTTTACTTAAACCCTAATATTTGATATATTTTTTATCAATACGACAAAATGCCCTTGGGGGTTGGATTGGCTATTTCTTGCCTATTTATTTTCGTTTGTTGAAAGGAAGCAAGAATCGCTCTTCTTCTGCCACTTCCCCTTCTCTTCGCTGGGAGAACGGTGCAAGCCACAGGCGAGAGGTGCTTCCCCATTCCCGATTCCTTCATCCTCGCGCCCATCGATCCCTCTCGATCCTTTGATTCTCGCCAATCCGCCGTTTTGTCCCCTCGATCGGCCGATCCCGAGGTTTCCCCTCCGTTTGATCACTTCGACATGAATCAGAGGTTGAAGCTGCAGCAGCAGCAGGCCCTGATGCAGCAGGTCATGCTCCAGCAGCAGCAGCAGCAGCAGATTTACCATTCCGGGGTCTTGGCTGCCGCCATGTCGCAGGTGTGGCTGCGATCTTTATGCCAGTTTATTATATTTCTTTGTAGATAGTGATATATCCAAGCACCAAGTATCTTCGATTGTTGTCAAGTAAACATTCATGTATTGAGCGGGTTTTAATTCGCCCCGTCGATCGTTGCCACTTTGTCTCGAGATTGTACACATATTTATAGGAGTCATTTGACCACCCATGCCCTCCACAAACATTCAAAGTCGAATGTATTAGATGGCAAGTGAGGATTTTGATTACCATTTAGTTTCGAAAGAACAACATGGCGGAATCACATGTAACTTTTTCAAAGCCTGAAAAATTTCCCCTGTTCATGAATTACTGGTTCCAGTGGATTTGAATTGCATTACTGAATTTTGGTCTGGACATGCGTGTGTTAAAAATTGAACATCCTCGGGGGATCAAGGGTAAAATGCCTAGGTTTT